>NW_022630998.1:16761915-17361915 GCF_010015895.1 Lontra canadensis | reverse complement strand
CTAGTTATTCTACAGGATGTCTATTGCTATTTACTTGCATTTCTGAAGAAAAATATGTGTATGTTTAATCAAGCGTCTTACTCTCTTGAACTCCTGTGTTATTGTGTTGAAGATAGAAAAGAAGTTACTTTTTATTTATTATCTTAAAAATGGTTACAATAAATTCCCAGAGGTTTCCTTTATAAAAATACAGAATTGCTACTGGACAAAATTGTTCTGATATGTACTATGTTTAACTTTCATATATCCTCACAAAGAACTTAGTGATTTAATTATTTCATGCCCTCTGTTGTCCAACAACCTTAACAGGTATTATCAATCACCTGAATGACTGTGCCCAAACTATAGGTATGGTGATTGGAACTCTTGATTTCTTCTAAATTTTAATCATCTCTGACTGATGGAAGTGCTACAATATGATATGTGAAGGGAGACGGAGGTACAGGGAAGGAGAAGGAGAAGAACAAGAAGGGGGAGATGAAGGGGGAGGGAGGAGGAGGAGGGAAGTAGACTGTATTATGAGATTTTAAGTAACACAAAATTCTAGGGAGATAGAAATAGAGGGAGCAAATGATAAATGAAATATATGTATGATCTGGAAGGGGTGGTGGTAGGAAAAAAAACATACAATGGAAAGGGAAATTTTAGATTTTCATTAACCCACAGGATGAAATATCCTTTATCTTATGGGGATAAATGTGTGTAATAGAAAGACTCTTTGGTGAATGTTGAGAGCATTTTTGCTTAGTAAGAAACCTTCTCTGATACCTTGGTTTTTCCTAGGTGAAGAAACCTTGGGTATGTTTTAAGTGAATAAGTTAAATTTTTAGGATACGTTTCGGGGTTTTCAATTATCTTGAGAGAAGGCAGCAGTTCATGAAGAGGAGTGTGTCTTTATTACCTGCAGTTAACACAGTAAGGTTCAAAATATTTTCACATTGCTTATATAAGAGCACCTCCTGACTTTTTTACAATTGTTTTTTGTTGTTGGTTTTACAACAATTTAGCTGTAATAGCACACCTTTTAATATAAAAGGCATTGACAACACCACCCCCACCCCCATTTAAAATGGGGTGTTTGGGTTGTAAATGAGCAATTCTATAAACCATTAGCTTAAAAGTCTCTAGATCTCTTCTGTTAAACAATTATTTTCTATGATTACATCTGAATATAATAAGCACAGGCAGTGATAACATTCTGAACATTATTTGAAACTCAGTGGGCTGTTAAAGTCCCAAAATTATTTTTGAGAATGTTAAATTCTACTTAAGCACTTAAAAAAATATGGAACTACTAATGTAGGGAAGACTCAAGGAACTTTTGACGTTTGTAACACAAGTCCAAACCATGATTTCTATACTTTGTCGCATTTCAACTTATCTAAGCTCCAGTCAGAACAATACCCAGTGCTTCTTGCCCAAAGGCAGCTAAACTTTTTGACATGCCCCATTTGCATTTACCTATTATCATCCTTCTCTCTGGAAAATTTATAATTATCGTTGCTCTGAAAAATCAGTCCATGGCCAACTTTGGCAGTTTCTCTGTCACATCTCTCCCCTCTAGTCTGTATGTTGGTTTTTTAGTGCTAGTACCAAGAGGAGAAGCTTATCATGTCTTGCCTGCTTCTGGTCCATTTAATTTATCCTACTGACAATAGCCAAATTAAATTTCTTACATTCATCTCATGTTTTATTACTTCCCAATCCAAAAATTTTAAAGATCTTCCTTCCTTAAGTGCCCATAATATATTCCCAAACTTCCTTTCCACCTCATCTTTACTACAGTATTACTAGTTTTGTATACTTCAAACCATTTAAGTGACTGATTTTCAAAATATATTCAGAACTTCTATCTTTATTCTTGCTTCCCTTATACCTAAATTCCATTTCTCCTTTTAAGAATCTCTCTTTCTGAGCAATAACCTTAAACCACAAAACATTGTCCAGTTTAAGGGTGACCTAAAATATCACATAATCCAGATAGTCTTTTCAGATACCACTCATACTCAAGGACAGCTATTTACAGACCCATGTAAACTTTGGCCCATTTAATTATAGTTATTTTTTGGCAGTTATCTTATTCCTTATTATATTTTACTTTATTTTGAATTTGCTTATTTGCAGGCTGTCTCTCTCCCAAAAAGGAAGCAAATTTCCCATAGCAATCTGTTGATATTATACAGTCATTTCACATCTAATAAGATGCAAATACATTTTGTTTTTTTATTCAGTTGAGGTACTTCTACCAATTTATAGTTTTCCTTGACAGAAACATAAGGCAATATATGTCCTATAATTTTTTTTTCACCATAGATTAAGTATCAGTTTCTTATCACTTTTATTCAGAGAAAAAGATAAATCACTTATACTCAGAACCTATTATTTCCCATTGAGTTAATCTAGTTTATACAGAAATTCTATCAGCACTGCAAAATGGCAAACTCTCATATCTATACTTGTAAAATTGCTTTAAAATAACTTTAAATGAAAAATCAATGAAAATAATATGGTGTTTTCACAAAAAAGAAATGATGGAAATCACTCATGATCTTCTAAGGGAAAACACATTTAGGAATCTCATTTTCTCCTGGTAGTTATGGTAGAAATGAGCTGAATCTAAGTAATGAAATTCTAATCAGACATGGCTCCTATGAAATACTACAACAGTGTTATTTATATTTTTTTGGTAAATGTCATCTATTATCTTAATGTTTATTGTTTAATGAAATACTTTTAACACATTGAAGCATAACTTTTAGAAATTAAGAAATTGGGACTCAGAGGTATTAAATGATCAGCAAAGAATAAATTAAAGTTACGGGGAAAAAAAGAAAATATTCATTATTTAGAAATAATCAGTTGAACCTAATGATAATTTTTAGAATTAAAAATTCTGGTCAGGTGGATGGTTGTAACATCAGCATACCCTATCAATGGTATTTCTATATAGCAGCAACAACTTACTGAAAAATGCAATAAAAAGATATCCCACTCTCAAAAGCCACAGTTATTTTACAGTACTGGGGAATAAATCTAGCAAAATATGTTAAAGAAATGTGATCACAAAATTATTTTTAAAAACCTGAAAAATGCAAAATGATAAATATATAAAGGTATAATAAATATATCTTTATATAAGGGTAGTCTATGATCTTGTATGAAAGCTATAAATATCATGAAATTGTCAATTCTCAAAAGTCAAGTCCCTAAAAGTGTTTACTGTGGAAAGTAATGAGCTTATTTCTTCACATTCTTGTCAGCATTTAATGTTTTAAGGTTTTGGACTTTGGCCATTCTAAGACCAAATACCGTGATAGTGGTATCATGCTGGTTTTTTAATTTGCAATTCCCTGTTGACATATGATGTTAAACATCTTTTCATATACTTATCTGTCATCTGTATATTTTCTTTGGAGAGTTTTCTGCTAAGGTATTTGGCCCATTTTTTTAGTCTAGTTTATTTTTTTATTGTTGGGTTTTGAGTTCCTTGTATATTTTATTTTATTTTAAAGATTTTATTTATTTATTTGGCAGACAGAGATCACAAGTAGGCAGAGAGGCAGGCAGGGAGAGAGGAGGAAGCAGGCTCCCTGCTGAGCAGAGAGCCCAATGCAGGGCTCGATCCCAGGACCCTGAGATCATGACCTGAGCTGAAGGCAAAGGCTTTAACCCACTGAGCCACCCAGGTACCCCAAGTTCCTTGTATATTTTAGATAACAGTCCTTTATCAGATATATCTTCTGTAAATATTTTTCATCCAGTCTGCGGCTTGTCTTCTCCTTCTCTTGACATTACCTTTCACAGACCAGAGGTCTTTAATTTTAATGAGGTCTAGCTTATCAATTATTTCCTTCATAGATTGTATCTGTCTAAAAAGTCATTGTCATACCCAGGGTTATCCAGAGTTTCTCCTATGTTCTAGAAATTTTACACTTTTGTGTTTTACATTTAGGTTTAAATACATTTTGAGTTAATTTTTGTGAAGAGTGTAAAGTCTTTGTACTGATTAATTTATTTCCATGTGTTTGTCCAGCTGTTCTGGCACTATTTGTTGAAAAGACTATTTTTGCTCCATTATATTACCTTTGCTTCTTTGACGAAGATCAGTTGACTTTGGGTCTCTTTGACTATTTTTTTCCATGGATCCATTTGTCTATTCTTTCATCAATAGCACTGTTTTCATCATGGTAGCTTTATCATAAGTCTTGACGTTAAATGGTGTCATCTTCCATCAACATCGTGTGGGCTTTTTTCTCTCCTGTGTCATCAACGCTTTAGGGCTTTTGTCTCTTCATGTAAACTTTAGAACCAGAGTGTCCATATCCATGAAATAACTTCCTGGGATTTTGATTGGGATTTTGTTGAATCTATAGGTCAAGTTGGGAAGAATTCATATACTGACAAGATTGAGTCTTCCTATCCATGAAAATGGAACATTTCTCCAATAATTTACTTTTTCTTTGTTTTCTTTCATCAGTTTTATAGTTTTCCTCATATAGACCATATACATATTGCCTTAGGCTTTGGCTAAGTATTCCATTTTGGGGTGACTGCAAGCTTTCCAAAGAACAGTTTCTTATAAACTTTGGTGAAGTTGAAGATACAGGATTCTACACAGAAAAACCCCTCCTTTTGTATATATACTTAAGAAAAAACTTAATATATGTATATACACATACAAGCCTGATCATAGTTTCATTGTAACATTATACATAGGAGTAAATATTATAAGTGCTCATCAGTAGAAAAATGAATAAATCAATTGTGAGATAGTCATGAAATGAATTCTTATTAAGCAATTTTAATAGAACAAATGTACATGTATCAACATGGATAAATTTCATTAATAATCTATTGACTGAAAGAGCAGGTAGCAAGTGATAATAGTAGTAAACATTATATAAACTTGTAAAGCAATGTTACATATTATTTAACATAAATATTAGAAATTAATGAATATGGATTTGGAAGATTCAAGCCACTATCTGAACAACAATTATCTTTGTGGGACGATGGAGGGGAAAAGATGTGCTGAGTGGAAAGATGTTTCTGCCTTATCTAGCTTTAAAAACAAAAAGAATTGAAGGAAATATGGCAAACTGTTGACATTTATTAAATCATTAGTTGCTCATGCATTCTTTTATTTACTTTTCCACTCATTCAGTCTACCTAAACTATTCATTGTTTCTTTCATTTACTTGAGTTTTTTTAGCATATTTATTGTCATTCTTTGCCATTACAGGGTAAGTATCATGACATCAGGTACCTTGTCATATGTTTAAGCACCGTATTTTCTGTATTTACTATATTGCCTCACTCAGAGCATAAGTTCAATGAATAATAAAATTAGAAGTATGAATTTATACCAGCTTTATCATTTACACACAGTTGCAACTTGAGGCAAGTTATTTAACATTTATGAGGCTCAGTTTTCAAGCCTATAAATTAGTGACAATAGTCATACCTTCCTTATAGGATTGTAAGGTTTTAAAAATAACATTTAAAAGTTAAGACACTTTTTATTACATTAGCATATAGAATGTGCTCAATAAATGGCAACTATTTTTTTTTTTTACTATTATTAGTGATAGGTAAGAGCAACATCCCACTTTCCAACCACTTTGACATTACTATTTGAAAATGCAGGAGGTGTAATAGACTTAAGAAAAATTCTGACCTGAAGGCTATTAGGGTAACCCAAATAACTTTATTTGCTATAACCCAAGTGACTCACATAAAAAGATTACTTTTGCAGTTTCAGAGAAAGTCAATCTGGTCATTATCAGATAGTTCCCTGTGTTATATTTTTAGGTCATGTTGTTACATTAAATGTAAGGACATTCAAATGAAGGAATAATCTTTCTGTTAACCTTTCAGGCATATCTCAAATTTTCTGGACCTAATATTTAGCTTCTTTTTTAAAAGAGTAAAAAAAAAAATTACTCTTCTCTCAGGTTAGGGTGACAGAGCTTCAGTTTAAGAACTTTTACAAATCAGCCAATTTTACTTCCCAATTTTACTAAATTTATACTATATTCTTTGGCCAATGAATTCATTTTTCCTATACCTGTTTTATTGCTTGATGATACTCTAGTGAGTGATGACTTTGTTACGATTATCATTCACATTTATGCAAAAGCATTCCAATGAAAAATGAAATGGAAGACAGAGCAGCTTGCAAATCTATCTTGCTTGTTTTTAAACACAAATTGTCTTTTTCTATAATCATAGTAATATAATTCTGCATTTTATTTCTTAATGGCAGGACTTAACTGATAGAAAATAGAGGTTAGTTGGGATGTAGAGGTGATGGATAGTTATAATAATAAGGTGAATGTCAGGTTGTAAACAGTATATTTTTAACCATCACTATTTTTCCTGCAGATTATCCAATTTGGCATGTTATATTCTTTACTAAAAAGGATATTGCAATAGGAGTAAAGAGACTATTTATTCTTCTGTAAGTTTATTGTGAGATGTTATCTGCCTATATGCATATATTCTCACATTTGGTGTCCTAACCTGTGAGAGGAAAAGAATAATTTAATCTCTAGAGTGTCTTGAGAATTAAGCACCTCAAAAGTGTATCGGGTTCTTGTGTGTATGGTGAAAAACAAAAGGTAGGTAACTTATGTAAGAAGAATCAGTGAATCAGTGGAAACAATGTGTCAAGCTATGGATTTCTCTAGACCTTATATTGTAGGGGAAAAAATCAGTTTTTAAAAAAGTATTCTAATGCCATCACTTGAAGATATTGGGTCATCTTGGGAAGGTGGGAGATGGCAGCCTATTAGTGAAATATCAAAATTAAATAATCCTACAGGTAATTCACCTTGTACTCAAGGAGGCAACCCGCTCTTCTGCCAGACTGCTTATTAAATGTGACAGAAAACTTAAGTTACTAGGTTTGTGACCACGTACGTGTTCTTGTTTCCCATCCATAAAACAGACAGAGCTTTTTGTACTTAGTAGAGGTTCAATATCTATTCAGTGAAAAAATATACAGATGGCCTGAATCAATGAGTACTTGGTATCCTTCATAATAGTGAGTGACCAAGGTATCTCCAGGTCCAGTTTAATGAGTACACCAGAGCCTTACAAGTCACTACTGATTTCCAAAGGACAATGTCTTTTCTCCCTCCATCCTCCTTCCCTTCCTTACTTCATCCCTCTTTTTACTTCTTCAAAATCCTTCTCTATCAAAAGCTTGACTTGTGACAGAGATTTGAAAGTCTGTCCAAAGTTGCTAGAAAATGAAGTTGTTCTTCTAGATGGTGTGAACATTGTAAAGGGGTCAATAGAGAGATAGAAGAGGAAGAACAGATTGGTTGAACCACAAGGACTGATGAAACCTTTGGAAAGAGAACAACAGGCCATGAGACCTAGACAGTGCACAACAAAGATTAGATTCTGCAGGAAAATCAGCAGAATCTGAGAACTAGGTTTACAATACAATGAAATTTCAGAGTAAAAATAGTATAATACCTGCATTCTCAGCCTCATCTTAGATAGATTCCCTCATTCAGTTTTCCTGGCTTCTTCCATCTATTGAGTTATTCAAACTGGGCTATTCTCCAGTTCTAGGTTGTCCCATATTTTGTACACTCTGCTGATTAAGGGTATTTTTCTTACTCCTTATGTCTTACTTCTTACCTCACATGCATTAATTCTGCAAGTCTCAATTTTAATATCATTTCCTTCAAAAAGGCAATTACTGGTTTTCATATTGCTTCAACCCAATTTAAATTAGTTCCTTTATATTTTCATAATATCTTATATGTATCTATAAAAATGCTTGCCAAATTATAATTATATATTATATTTTTATGACACTTGTATCTCTGCACTATCCTGTAAAATCCACAAACATGGTAATCATGTCTATTTTGTTAATACCCTATCCTTAATATCTGGCACATTTTTTCTCACATGGAAGATGTTCAATGTGTATTTAGGGAAGGGAGGGAGGGAAGATGAGATTCTCTGTATGTTACCATAATAGAAATTATGAAATAAGTTATATATTTGCATTTGAACAAAGAAAAAATAGGTCTTAACTTAATTATAGGTGTTTACATGGAAAAAACTTTTATATAATATATGGATCATTTACATAATAAAGTAGTTATTAAAATTTCAAATAAAATTTAGTAAGTCCAAAAAAAAGGATGACATATATTCATGAATATAAAAATTGTTCTTAGTGGGACACCTGGGTGGCTCAGTCAACTGAGTGACTGACTCTTGGTTTTGGCTCAGATCATGATTTCACGGTCGTGGGATCAAGCCCCACTTTGGGGCTCCTCACTCAACAGGGAATCTGCTTCAGATTCTCTCCTTCTTCTTCTCCCTCTGCCCCTACCACCCCCTCTTTCTCTTTAAAAATAAACAAATAAATCTTTTAAAAAATTTTCTTAGTTTACACATGTGCATTATGTGTTGCTTTTGAAAATGATTTCCCCAAAGGGTTGTATTAAAATAGTGATATTTATGTATCCAAATCAAAAAGAAGATATTTTATCCTTTTTGTGTTGTTTAAATATAAAATGTGGGTATTTCTATGTTTTTATAATAGATATTTCAAAATTGATTGTTGGCTGTCCCATCTCTGCTTTTCTAAAATTAGTATTACCTGTAAAACTGAAACTAGTTTTTATAACAGTCCTGAAATTCAGTTTCTAACAGTTTATGCATGGAAGAATCATATCTTCTAATAAAGCATAAGGTCTGAAATACTGCTTTGGATACTGATACTATGGATCAGTTAATTATAATAATTATTTCATTATGTCTTCAGACAATAGTTCATTAGTAGAGGCCACTAGAGATATTTATAGCAATATTGTCTCACAGTTAGCTAGGAAGGAATAATGGGGAGAAGGCAAGGAAGATACCTTGAGCTTCAGTCAGGAGAACTGAGCCAGGATATGGCCAGGCTGTGTCACTTTGGGCTGGAAGAGTTCAACACTGTGTCCATTCTTTCAGTAATGAAATGAAACAGTTGCACTAGGTAAAGTCCAAAGTCCCTTCTACTTTTAAAACTTCTACATGCACTTTTCCTTTTTAAGTTTGTGATGATGACATTTTGCTTTCCCCGATTTTATACTAAAGCATGACCACTCCCTCTACAGTTCTGTCATTTTCAAGTCCATCTCCATGGATAAAACTGTGGCTATTTCCACGTCTGAGATTACCGTCCCAGTAGGCTCTTGGTGCAATCAAAGGAGAACTTAAAATTTCCTGATTTAATCCCTTAATTCTCAGATGAGGAAAATGAAGTCACAGATGGTACACGCTCAGCGTGTATACTGAGCATACAACAGGCCCGAGAGTGTAAACCATGGACATTGACTTCCAGCGTGATTATCATTCATAGCGCTGTGTGGTTATAAGTGATGATAATTCATCTCTTGCTGTGGATTCTCAATTTTTTAATATAAAATTAGTTTTAGTCCTCTAGAGCCATATGAGAAGAAGGAATTATTAACAGTCCTTGAAGTACGGGAGAGCACATAATGAGTTTATAAAAAGATACTGAAATTAGTAATAATTATGAAATGCTCTCTATCAACAAAAATGTACACTATCTACAAAAATTCATTACCGAAAATTATTAAACATAAGTATGTAATTTGTGGATTTAACAATTTTACAATAATCACATGGATTATTCATTAACTATTTGCATATTTCCTGTTTCTATAAATCACGTGTATATGCTGCATCTAATTATATTTATTGAAATAATTAAATTTTCTATCTCTTTTACCTAAATTACACATACTTAAAATACTATTATGAAAAGAATATATACATATTTTTCATTACGCTGCCTTTCTGAGGTTATTTTGGCTGTGTTTAAAATATCATCACTGTATTCTTGGGGCGCCTGGGTGGCTCAATGGGCTGGACATCTGCTTTCAGCTCAGGTCATAATCCCCTAATCCCAGGGTCCTGGAATCGAGCCTCACATCAGGCTCTCTGCCTACTTGTGATCTCTGTCAAATAAATAAATAAATAAATAAATAAATAAAATCTTTAAAAAATACATCATCACTGTATTCTTTACATATTTTAATATGTTAATAGTTGTATTCAGTTTCATTTAGCTTCATTGTATAATTTAGGTTTCTAAGTATAGCAGCTTCATGTAGTATCTCAATCTTTTCTGTAAAATTCCTCATAATGCTTTCCAAGTCACTCTGCATTCTTCCTCTGTCTCTTTGTTAGTCAACTAAACAACAAATTTCTTTCCTGGGTAAATTTTAACAGAACAAGTCACAAAAAATATGTCCAAGTGTTTGAATTTAGTAAATATTATTAATCATATCATATTCCTAAAATTAATAGAAATGGCCCTCAAAAATTGAAAGAAATGTTGCTTACTTTCAAAGCAACCCAGTAGAAATTTTCCCTTTGTCCCTGAAAGCAGAAGCAGTTTGTAATGATTTAAAGGAATAAATTAGGCTTATTTTCTCCTGAAATAGCTGAAATAAAAAAAAAAAAATTTCTTGGTTTAGTTCTATAAAAAATATTTTTTTTCTTGGTTTGGTTCTTTTTTTTTTTTAACTGATTAATGAATTCCTTAAACACTATTTGGTGATATTTTGTTAGAAAAATATGTTTTCATGTGTATTCTCTGGCTTGTTTTTAAGAGGACTTGAGATGACTGCCATGATTTTTTATTCCTTTCCCCTTCATAATGAAAGTATATAACAAACTTCAGAATGTGTATCAGATACGGAATGTCACTTATTAAGTATATACTATGTACAAACACTGATCTACATGTCAGCATCATTTTGAGCAAAATGGACATAATCTTCACCATAAGTGGGGTGGGGAAGCACAGAGAAGGGACAATATCAGGTTAAAATTTGGTCTAATAATATAATGCTCTTTTAGTATCTGGTCCAGAAATGCTTCCAAAGAAGGTAATGTCTAAACTGAGCCTAGTGGGTGCATCATCATTACCTATAAGTGTCATAGGTGGGAAGTAGAAATTAGAAAAATACATGTTCTTTTGGAAGATTTGGTTCTGAATTCATTTGTAGATGACTAGCTTCAATAAAGGCAAGTTGTAGAGGTATTGAGTTTTGTCATTTGTGGGGATTACTTAATGTTTGTAATCTCAGGGAAAGAACCAGAAGGAGAAGCTGAAGATAAAAGAAAGTCTTTTTTTTTTTTTTTTTAAATTTGAGATAGCAAGAGAGAGAGCAGGAGCACAAGTGGGGACGGGGAGGGGCAGAGGAGGAGGTAGAAGCAGGCTCTCTGCTGAGTAGACAGCCCAGAACCCAATGTGGGGCTCGAGTCCAGATCCCTGAGATCATGACTTGAGCCAAAGGCAGATGCTTAACCAACTGAACCACCCAGGTACCCCATAAAGTCTTGATATGATAAGTGGATTACAGTCTTGAATGAGAATGCAAAGGATAAGAGCAAGGAGTAAAAACCAGATAGTTTGCTATGAAGTGGAGGTTTCCAGAGACTGAAGAGAAGGAGATAAGATGGTGAAAATAGAGATCAATTGAGAAGAATAAAGGGAAGTTGAGGGAGTTTATACCTCATATCACTGGTGGTCACTATGTAAATACCCATCTCAACAAATTAACCACACATATTCAAGTTTAATAGGAGTCAGTCATATAAAATTGGCATTGTCTTCTGATGAATATTGTGGCTTCTTAGATTCAGTAGCAAAGGAGAAGCAAATAATTTTTGCAGCTATAACAGTATTTGAGGAGGACTAAAAAAAATAATTTTGGAATGCTGGTTATGTGTTATTTTCTGTTTACAAATATTACTAAGTGATATACTATACTAGCTGATAGGTAAATAAAGATAAAATACATAAATTAATTCAAACTACCTCACTTCTCAAATTACAAAATGTGGTGACAAAAAACCATAGTATTTACTCCAATTTAGTCTCTAATAACATTAGTGTTCTGACTTGGTGTGAAAATGTAAAAGACAGTCAGCATCATTCTTCCATCAGGAGAAAGAAGACTTAAAATTGAAAAAATCAGTAGTGAAGTTGAATTAGGTGGGCCATAATATCTGGAGGGAAGGAACATAAATTGCTACTAGAGAATGGCTGAAGTAAACAAATTTGGAGGACTTCGTTATTCAGAAAGAAAAATAAAACCATAAAATATTTGATAACAATGCAAATTAGATTTAATAGGAGTGACAATAATATAGGTAAAAGAAAGAGAATACTCTAAAGAAAAAAGAGAAAAGAAAAAGGTCTAATTAACACAAATCAATTCAAAATGGTGACACATTTATCTGTTTTCATCATAACAAGGAGAAATGTATGGCTTATGTAACTTTACCTACACAAGTGACATGGATGGAAACAACTGGAATTCAAATTGATGTCATTTGTGCTTAATCCAGATTTAACATCATCTCACTTCCCGGGTCTTGTGCACACTTTCTCAGCTTTTAGTCAACTCAATATCTTCTTCTGCCATTAGCCTTGACTACTGGAACCAATTTTCCTTACCAATGTGGACTACAACATTGTACTAATAAAGCAAGAAATCAGACAGAAAAGATATTGGTCAAAATTCCTGAAGAAATGGGTGAATAAACTCAAAGGCAAGCAGGTAAATGATAAACATAAATGTGAAGAGGGTAGCCAAACTGGATTTATTTGTTCATGGATTTGTTTCTACTTTGTGCTAAGTACTGTTCTAGGCATAAGATCAGTTAGAGACTTCTGACAATGCCAGAAAGCATAAAAACTCTCAAAAACTAATGAATCTTATCAAAAGAACAAAGGAACTAAAGGAAGTGACTCCCATTGGCCAAACATGGAACTATTTGAACATCAAAAAGAGTAATGAATGCAATTGATTGTGCAAATTGAATATATAGGAAGTCATTGGTTCTAATACTAAACAAGAAAGAAGGTGGTCTGGGGTGCCTGGCTGGCTCAGTTGATTAAGCATCCAACTCTTGATTTCTGCTGAGGTCATGATCTCAGGGTCATGAGATTGAGCCCCGCATTGGACTCTGCACTCAGAAAGGAATCTACTTGTCCCTCTCCCTCTGCTCTTCTCCCTATATACACTCTCTATCGCTCTCTAAAAGAAAAAAAAAATTAATTTAAAAAAATCATAAAAAAGGGATGCCTGGGTAGTTCAGTCAGTTAAGCAGCTGCCTTTGGCTCAGGTCATGATCCCAGGGTCCTGGGATCGAGTTCTGCATCAAGTTCCCTGCTCAGGGTGAAGCCTGCTTCTCACTCTACCTGCCACTCCCCCTGCTTGTGCGCTCTTTCTCTAATAAATAAGTAAAATCTTTAAAAAAATCATAAAGAGGAAGGCCCTCTTCACCCTCTCAAAAACAGAAACAGCAACAATAGCAACTCATTCTATATCAGAGGATGTAAGCAGGCAGCGATTTATTTCTTGGCAATTAAAAATTGAAAGAAAATAAACATTTATTCTGTTTTTCCTTTACAAATTCTTTGTTATTGTAGCATTAATTTAGGTTTCTGTAACAAAATACCATAGCTTAAGTGGCTTGAACAACAAACATTTATTTTTCATAGTTCTGAAGTTGTGTAGTCTAAGATTAAAGTTGGACAAATCTGGTGACATGTAGTGAGGGTAAGTTTCCTGGTTTACAGATGGCCATCTTTTTCTTGTTTTGTTTTTTTTTTAATTTGTTTTTAAAGATTTTGTTTGTTTGTCAGAGAGAGATGATTTGAGGGGGGTGGGGCACAAATATTCAGACCATAGCATGGCCAACTAGCTCTAGTTTCCTTTAGTTGATGAAGGACAATTTTTTCTTTTCTTGAGATTATTTAATATAAATGTGGAAGAAGTTACAGAATTAGAAAACAACCATTTTGTAACTCCTAATGAAACAGCTGATTCAGTCATTAATCATTAATTCATTAGCATACTATGTGAAAGGTTGATTAGGATCTTTATATGGAGGAATCAGGTTGTCACCAACTGAGCTTCTGTGATGTTAGCGTGACTAAAAATGAAGCTAAGAGTTAGGCAGAGGCCTGTCTATCTTCATTGTGTTAGAGTGTAGCATCATTAAAATACGGGACAACCAGATAGTATTTCCTAATGTAATGCAATAAAAAACACACAAGAATTGTACAGTTGAGTTGTCAAAAGTTTATTTGAATCCATTGAAGTCTCTAGAGCTGGTCTGTACCTGCTGGAAATGAAGAGAATAGAGGAATATTAAACAATACCCAAAGTAAATAACCACACTAATCTAGAATGTGGGTCAGTCAGCTTCATTCTTCATGATAACTTTCTAGGGTTCTGTGATGAGCTACAGGGATGGGTGACAGGAGGAGGCAAGACTGCTCTAAGGAGAAAACACAAAACTAAATAAATAAAATATGTGGACCTTGCTTGAAATTTTCCTCAAAGAAACAAACAAAAGACATGTTAGCACAATTGTGAAGAAATTTAATTAATTACAGGTAGGTATAAAATGACAATAGATAATAGTGTTAATTTAAAAGTATGATAATACAATGTTTATGTAAGAAAATGTAGTTTTTAGAGATGCACACTGAGATAAATAAGGGTAAAATTCTGTCCATAATTTCCTTTAAACTTGTTTAGTGAAGACAAGAAAAACTTAAATTAAGGAGAGATAATAAATCTTGATCTAAGTGATTGGTATATGGGGGTGTTATACTGTTACTATTACTTTTGTGCATATTTGAAAATATCAATGATATTTTTTAAAACTGTTGCAAAAATCCAGGTAAGTTATGGATATAGGCTAGGCATGAGTAGTTATTATAGAAAGATTTAGAAACTATTTAGAAGATGGGCTATAGAGTTGCTGAAGGAATTGATAGTTGAGATGGTGGAGGTGAGTGAAATGATTAACTTGATTTTTTGGTTGCTAAATGTGGAGGAGTATCTAAATACTGATTGTGGAACAGTGGTCTAAAGGAAGTAGAATCTGATATCCAAAAAGACAATGATTTAAACTCTAGTCCTTAGCGTACATGGTATAGAAAGCCAATCAGGCTCTCCTCTTTCTACACAGCCTCACCCAAGGCTTCAGTTCTAACTCACCCATCAGTAGGTCTTAGATCTGCCTCATTAGTTGGAATTCCACACTAACTCCTAACAGCACCAATTAAATCACTCATAAAACTCTCAAACTTGACCTCTTAGAAATAGTTGTATCATCTTTTCCACTCTCCATCTTGATCCCAAACCTGCTTCTCCTGTACCCTCTGTTAATGATTTAATAATTTTCTCAGTTATCCAGCATAGAAATCCAAGTTGATCTTGTTCTCACCTCTCCTTTATACTCCCTCTTACTCATTCATCACAATGTCCTGTACCTCCAAAACATCTCTGATGTTTCTCTTTTCCTTTCTAGTCCCATTTCTAAACCCTACCGTATAAAGTCAATTAGACCATAATCAGACCATCCTGTCTTTTCAACCGCATCTCTTGCTACATCTGCTTAGGTGTTAGTAGGTTCTATTCATGTCTTCTGGTAAACAAGTCCCAGAAGACAGTACGTTCCTTTCTTCTCCTGGACCTTTCCTTAAGCTCTCCCTTTATTCCATTTATTTCTAGTAATTTTTAGGCATCCACTAAGCCTTGTTTGAATCCTTGCTACTCTCACTCTATACTGCCAGCCAGAGGACTGGCTCATAGCCCTCCCCCCTGTACTCCTATAATGTCTCAGCAGAAGTGTTGCCACCTTCTAGTGCTGAGGTAGTTGAGTGCATGTCTCTCTCTTCCCTCTATACTGTGGACAAATTGAGGACAAAAAGGTTGTCTTACCCATTTTTTTTGTCTTGTCACTCAATGTCAGACATACATTAAATGTTCACCCATTACTGTAGTTGAATTGTGTTATAATCTACATTTTCTTTTGAAAATAAGTGTGATGAGTTTTGATTAGTAATATAAGAATGAAGTATGAATAAGCCTTCTTTCTTTTTACTCTATTTAATTAAATAAACATATGCCTTAGTCATTAGAGACTGAAATAAAGTAATGCATGCTAGACTTTCTTGGGCTCATTTGAAAATTCTGTCATGAATTCTTTTTAAGATTATGAAAGAGATACTTTCTCGATTGATTTTTTTCCCTAGAGTCATTCTCCTTTCCGTATTTCTGCCTAAATTCACTTGTATATTTATCTGGTAGGAGAGATTACATGGACAAAATGCTTTGTCTCTGTTTGGTAAGTTAATAGGTAATTAACAAAACTTCTGTAGGTGAGGTCAGGTGGGTATGTACTTTTTTATAAGAACTGCCCCAGCATGACTGTTCATTGGCCAGTTGAGAATATGACAATAACATTAGACCCTACACAAAATAAAGCAGGGATACTGATTTTACCCTTGTCTACCCAGAAGTGTCTTAACATTTCAGAGTTAGACAATGTTTCTCAGAATTTAGCTCAAGTTACCATTTCTGAGGAGAGCACTTCTTATGGATTCATGGGTCTGCTTTTCTACTCAGGCATGGTATTCACTTGTGGGGGACTTTCACCTTTCAGGTACCTCTGTTACTGCAGCGTAGTAGAACTGGGAAGACAGATTGAGCCTGCATGCCAGTATGAGTTTTATCCTCAAGTCTCACCTGAATCATGTCCAGATGTTACTGTTCATCTGAGAAACACTGAGAAATAGACTCTTACTTCATTGTCTTCTTACTCACAGATCTGTAGTAGCAGTTAAATAGGACGGTGGAGGAGGCTAAGAGAGAGGGCAGGAAAAATGGAAGGAACTTGCTAACTCCTTTTAACCTATGTCTTGGTGATGATGGAGGAATATAAAAGGATTACCCAGAATTCCCAAGTACATAGAAATCCCTAGACGAACTTTATTCTGTATAGCTGAAATGGGCATTACTTGTGTCACATGAGATTACATCATGGTTTTTAACCCATTCTACTGGGTTGTTTCTCCTTTGAATGTTGTTCATTGTACAAACAAAGGGAAATAATGCAATGGACAATATGATATGGGTTTATTTGGTATTGAATCTGATGTGTTTCATGTTTTCTCTTAGAGTACCCAAGCCAGTTCATTAAGAACTATAGAAACATCCTTAAAGTGCAGATGAATGCATATATAATGAAAATTAAAAATTAAACCTATCAAAGGCAGTTAATCACATTCACTGCAGTTTTACATTAATTATTGCTGAAGTCACTGCCTGTAAAGAGCAAAGGAAATTAAAAACTATCTTCAGCCTTTTGTTAAACAATGGAGTATTTTTCTTTTCTATTTTGAATCTAAGATGAATAGGACTCTGGAGACCTGTGTTAATGATTTTATTTCTCAGAACAGAAAGAAACCTAGTTCTTTACCCAGCTTCACAAACAACTGATTAGAAAGGAATATAAAGTAATGAAGATAGTCTGAGGGAACACTTTTGTTTTTTATTTATTCTTATTTTTAAAAGATTTTATTTATTTATTTGACAGAGATCACAAGTAGGCAGAGAGGCAGGCAGAGAGAGAGGGGGAAGCAGACTCCCCGCTGAGCAGAGAGCCCGATGCGGGGCTTGGTCCTGGGACCCCGGGGATCATGACCTGAGCCGAAGGCAGAGGCTTAACCCACTGAGCCACCCAGGCGCCCCTGAGGGAACACTTTTAAATGTCAAGTTGGGGAATATATTTTTTGAAAAGGGACCACAAGAAGCTGAATAGTTGAAGAAGCTGAATAGGCAGCATTGAACCATCACTGCTGTCCGAAGGCTAGACTGAAAAATGAAAATGGCTGATTACACATAGTGGTAAATTGGATGATTCTTAGCATTATAAAACAGTAGCTCTACAATAACAAGGAAAATTGCTTGGTGTCGTCCTGCCCTTATAAAACTTGAAATTTTGGCTTCTGTCTGAAAGAATGAAGCTGTAATCACATTCCTGGGCATCTGTAATATCTTTGTAGGTGTCAAAAGTTGACCCATACACATATTAAAAGTGGAATCTTGGGAAATGATAATGTGTGGAATTAGCACCTTTACTCTAAACAGATAATCCACAGGGATCCTGGAGATGTGTTTTTGTAGCAAACTTCGTAAAGTCATTGAAGATGGAGAACAGCCAAGTGAATTATCTGTGACTCTCTCCTGAGAGCACATTGAAGAACAGAGAACACACTAAAAAAGAAATGACACCTGTACATTTTAGCACAGGAATCGAACACCAGAGTGTTTTGTTCCAAACTTAATCTCCAGGGCGTGGCAGAATATTTCAAAAAGATTTTGCTAACTTGTGGCTTTAGTCTTTAAATTTCCTTTAGCTCTTTTGCAATGCAGTCTTAGGGTGTGTTTGCATCCATTATCTTCAGCTGTTTGTTTTGGCATCTTGCAAAAAGTTTCAGTGGAAGAGCGAATCCTTCATTCTGCACGTGTGCTCTAACATTGAGGACTTTGCAGGAAGTTGGTTGTCAGCCTCTCATAGAAGATCCTATTAGAGCAATCAAAACCACTAGAAAACAAGTTATTTTATTTTATTTTTCTCAGCACTCAAGCTTAGATAACATTAGCCTAATTTTTAGAAACAGCCAGATTTCTTTTTAAGTTTAGACCTTCTATTTTTAAATTAAATTAAAAACTCCTGCAAATATTGTTGGTAGCAATGTTCTTTGTCTACATGAGACTAACCTGCTGGGATTGTTCTTAAGTTCTTAACAGAAAGATTTTATTTAAAATTTTCAGTTACGATGCAGTCTTTAAAATAGAATTAATTTTATATGTATATTTATTTCAGTAACATCAAGAATGTATTTCGGGGCTCCTGGGTGGCTCAGTGGGTTAAAGCCTCTGCCTTCAGCTTGGGTCATGATCCCAGGGTCCTGGGATCAAGCCCCACATTGGAGCACAGAGCCTGCTTCCTCCTCTCTCTCCCTGCCTGCCTCTCTGACTACTTGTGATCTCTATCATAAATAAATAAAATCTTAAAAAAAAATTTAAAAAAAAAAGAAAATATATTTCATTCATGGTACTAGAAAATTCTAGCACTGATTTGTGACAAAATAGAATATAAACTAATGTCTACAAAAACTGAAATTATTTTATATGTATTCCCATCACATTTTTTGTTAGTGATCATTGATGCGGTGTCTAAAACTATGTGCCTAAAAAAATTGAGCTAGAAAAAAGGGTTATCAAAATAACATACTTATGAAGAGTGGTTGCCAAAATTAACACTAATATATACATATGTTTAAAAATAGGAAAGGATTAGCCTCTGTGAACTTCTGTCATCAATTGTGTTGGGAATTGGGCCAACTTCTGTCTTTGTTCATGAACAGTTCATATTCAGATACATGGGGAACACTCCTTAGAATTCTAGGCCATAATTTATCCTACTACCTACAAGCAGCACTGTTTATAAAAGCAGCCCTGTTAGAAGGGCAGCTCCTTGTATTGCAGAGAAGTAAACACTGGGTAATTTTAAAATTACAGCTATTGAGGTTCACAGACTGAAATTGTAAACATAAGTTTGCCTCACTCACATTGGTTCTTAAAGATTCAGAATCCTCTAAGCTTCCCTACATGGTAAGAAATTGTGTTGGAATGTGGAGAACAAGAAACGTTGGAAGGTTTAAAAAAATATTTTTAGTTTTTCAAATGAACTGTTACTTTCCTTACATGACTATTCACCTTTTATTTTGAGACACTGGAAAGTTCTTAATATTTTTTGGTTTGTTTTTACGAGTATAGCAATGGATACTCGTAAAAGCTATATAAACTACCCTGCTATTAATAAAACAATGATAGCTGTTATTAATTGAGTGCTTATCACGTACTAAACAATGTTCTAAGAATTTTATTTGCATTATTTTGTTCAGTATTGGCTTTTGTTAAATATCATTCACTAACTAGGCTATAAGGAGGCAGTAGATAAATCATAAAACATGCACATGAATAAATTGGCTGTGAAGCCAAACTTCAAAATGGTTCTAGTTGTTTCTTGGACCGTTACAGGTTATAACAGTAAATAAGGATCATATATCCTAGATTTTCTGGAATAGGACTAAATTAATACATATTCTTTCTCATTTTAAGGTCATGTTTAAGATATTGGATATCACAGGCTTAGAAAACTGGGCCTGACTTTTCTTTACATAGAAGATTCCCAGAAATAAGGCCAGAAAAGTAGAAGTGACTATTTAAGATAGGAATGAAATCTGGCTTTTACTGTTTAACTTCAAGTAAACTTAAAGCTTCATAGGATCTCTAGAATGAGCCCTGAGAAGAAATTCAAGGAGTTAGATAAAATGACTCCCAAATTTGTAAAAGCACTAATAATTCAAGAAGGGCTTGAGACCCTATAGACAGATGATACTTGTACAAAATGTGCAGGAAACTTCCTCAGTGGATGTTGTTTGTCTAGGACTATTATCACCATGAATTAAGATGAGTCCAGATACAATGAATAGAAATCAACTGTTTTTATAATAGGAAAAATGAGTATCGTAAAAAAATTCAAGTGGTACAAAAAGGTACAAAATGGTCTCCCTGCCAACCTTAGCCACCTGTGTCTCAGTGGCAAACATGATTTTACTTTTTTCTGTATCATTCCAGGCATTCTGTGCATAAATAATTTTGGGCCCTTCATTCATTTCACAAAAGTGCAAAATGGAATGTGTAAATTGTTGGAAATAGCAGAACATTGTGCATTCCAACCAGTATATATAGTCATTCCCTGAGACGGCTGCATAATATTCCATTGCATGGATATAACATAATTCATCCAACCAGTGCCTTCCCATCACATATTTATTTAGTTCTTGTTTTCTGACATCAGAAACTATGCTGCATGATCTCCTTGTCAATTTCTAGTCACATATCTTAAAAGTAGAGTTGCAAAGTAAGGTGGATACATAGTTTTATTTTTCATAGATATTGTCAAATTTTTTTCCTGAGAAACTATGACAATTTGCTTGCTTACAATATATATTCTTATAATTTTCTTTTTCCTGTAAGAGACCAAAGTATTATCAAACTGTTTGATCTTTCCCAAGCTACCAGATGAAAAATTATCTCTCATCTTTAATTTGCATTTATTTAATTTTGAATGCTACTGAGTACCTTGTCTTAAGGTTGAAGGATATTTTTTCTTATATTTTTTATGATTTATCAGTATATATCCTTTGCAAATATTGTTTCTCAGCTTATCTTGTAATTAATTTATGGCATGCAGAAAATTTTAAACTTTGTAAAGTTAAACTAATTTACATGTATTTTTGTGAAATATGGGAATTTTGGTATATCCACACAAACTCATACCAAGAGGACTTTTGTTATTTAACATTATTTTCTTGAGACAAAATTTATAAAGTTTTATCCTTAAGATAAGCTTGAGAATAAAATTGCCATTTTTTTTTTCTATTGATAACCTATCTTGGACCTTTCCTTATGTATTCTATTTGCCTTTATACTAGAAAGCACAAAGTTAGGAGTTACTCTCATTGCAGCAATGATTCTTGGGCTTTATTTTTGTAAACTGAATTTTAATTTTTACCTTTGTGTTTAATTACTCCTATCTGTGTTTTTCTTAAGTGTTGTATTTCATACCTTTAGTATAGGAACACAATGTTTACAACTTTAAAGCACTTTATATATTTCTATCACATATATTAATTTGATTGCCATATTGAGCAAGTATTCTCACTTTTTTTTGTTATAGGAGGAAATAAATATTTGAAAATTAATGACTTTGTGAAATTTCATAGGTAATAAGCCAACCCAAATATTTTTATTTTAAATGTATTTTGCTCTTTACTACATTACTCTTCTCTCCACCCTAATAAAGTAAAAAAAAAAAAAATATATATATATACACACACACACACACACACACACACACACATTTTATTTATTTATTTTTTAGTCATTTAATCTAAGAATAACAAATGCTGTGTTATTGGTTCAGGATATGCTTTAATACCAGTTACCTGAGAGTGAGATTGGGATGTACAAATACAGATTCACAATGAGCATAGGACTGAAAGGACCCTTTGAAATTTCCTCTAGGGAAATTTAGAAAATGACCTTTAAATATGATGATTAAATAGTATTTTTTAGGATTTGAAATAGATCAGAGACAAGTCACATACTTGCCAAATAAAAGAGATGAATGACGATATACTATGACATTCTTGGATTACGTTTCCGATAATCCAAAGTATTATTTTTCACTATTTGAATTGATTTAGATTCACATTTAATACCCAATTAATGCTGATAACACTTTTATTGTATATTTTAATTATTGAAGTTCTAGAGGGTAATTAAGCATATTAATTCTTCCCAAAGCATCCATTATGGCTTTTAGGGCAATCGCTCTTCTCCAATTTTGTCCTTTAAGATATTTCTTCTTCTTTTTTGATATGCCAGATGTGATCCCAACTGGAGCACACAAACTTCAGTTCTTTTGATAGTTAAGCATATCTTTCAATGTTCCTCATCTCCATGTCTCTGTTAGCTCCAAGCATATGTGACAGAACTGTTCCACTCTGAGGATCATGCTGTACTCACACTCAGTCTTTGATCTTGACTTGAGCTATTTTTTGTTTCATTTTACAAAAAAGGCATCTAACAAATTCATCTCTTAGTCCCTTTCAGCTCTATAGTGTTATAACCCTGTGATTCACTCACCAAGAACCTAGACTCTAGGTGGATTTGAGAAACAGTTGGATTTCAACCTAGAAGTCATCTTGGATTTTTACCAGAAGACATGCATATTTTAAAATTTTTCTGTACAAGATAGACTGACTTTACCATTAGTATTTTTTTTTCTTTTTGTATAAAAATTTTCTTACTTGCACCTTTGGAAACAAAGCCACTTGACTATAACTCACATACAACACTGGAAAATGCACTGTCTTCTGTGTAATCAGGTAATTTCTCACCCTATCCATCTATATCTGACCCCCTCAGTTCACATTTTTATAATTATCTTACTTCATTTATAGCTTTCATTACTTTTTCCCCTAACTTACTAAAATAAATGTTTACTTATCATAGCGTTCATAATTCTAAAATAATGTAAATATTTCATTTTAAAGCATAATAAAAGAAAGTTGCTCTGCAAACATAACTGCAATTTGTCGTCAAAAACATACATCATTCACACCTAAACACATTATATATATACTAACCTTACTCTCCAGTGACTGTATTACGTAAATGTATTTGGTGTCACAATATCTTTTCTTCATCTGATATCCTTTATAAAGAACTAATATTGTATTTTATAAATACCAAAATCAGGGATTAAGTTGCAGAGGATTTTATAAATTATTAGATTCCTAAATATCTTGTGTTTATAGTAATGCACTTAAGAATTACTGTTATTTAAGAGATAATGTAATTCAATTGTGCATTGTAGGACTTCATTATAAACAAAATTTTTTAGTACTTTAGTTACTACACATAAATATAGGAAATTCATCTCATGGTGACCGATATTATAATCTTTAAGCACAAAACATGAAAACACCAAAAGCTTTCTTGATGTTGAATTAAATTATAATTAAAGTAGGGTTATAACTACATGTTATTACATGTACCACTAAGCAAAACACAAAGACTGTTTGAAATGTGAAGTATCCTTAGGCTGTTTTTAAAATGCTGTCCATAAAACATGAATTACATTTTTCTTTTCTTTCCCCATTGCTTTTGGGTGCAAAGAGAGTACTGAAATCACATAATTATGTATTGTTGGCTCACCATCATCATTGGTCTAAGAAAAGCTTCTCTATTGATTAGACTATTTCCTACTCCTTTTATCCTCCCCTTACCCTTTAGAGACTACCATTTTAATGTGTTTATGCATACACTTTTTTTATGTCTTCATTAAATATTTAGTGTTTGTGTGTATAGAAGTATCTTAAATTTGCATAAATAAATTTTATTTTTTATTTAATTAATTTATTTAGCATCTTGTCCCTTAGACTTATTTTTATTTACTTTAAAAAAATTGTAGGGGCGCCTGGGTGGCTCAGTGGGTTAAGGCCTCTGCCTTCAGCTCAGGTCATGATCCCAGGGTCCTGGGATCGAGCCCCACATCGGGCTCTCTGCTCCATGGGGAGCCTGTTTCCTCCTCTCTCTCTGCCTGCCTCTCTGCCTACTTGTGATCTCTGTCAAATAAATAAATAAAATATTTTAAAAAATTGTATGTAATATTTTAAGGTGTAAAATATGATGATTTAATATATGCATGTATTTTAAAATGATTACCACAACCAAATTTACACACCCATCATCTCACATAACTATCATTGGTGTGTGTGTATGAGAACACTTAAGATCCCCTACTCTCTTGGCAATTTCCAAGCATACAATACAGTATTATTAATGGCAGTCCCCATACTGTACTTTAGACCCCAGAGCTTACTCATAACTAAATATTTGACCAACATTTCCCGTTACTCCTACCACCATGGCCCTAGCAACTACTATTTTACTCTCTGATTTTATGAGTTAGACTTTATATATTACATATATAATAAGTAAGTAATAATATATATTACATATATAATAAGTATATTACATATATAATAAGTATTAAATATCTAATAAGTATTTGTCTTTCTCCATCTGGCTTATTTCATTGAATATAATCCTCTAGGTTTATCCATGTTTGCAAAATTGCATAATTTCCTTCTCTTTTAAAAGTTCTGAATAATACCATATTCTGTTATTATAATAGTCACTATATATATATATGTATATATATATATACACACACACACACATTTACACCTATTCTACCCTCTTACGGGTGTTGCTCCTGCTTATTCTATTTATAACTTTCTCCACTCACCACTGTGATTGTAAGATCTCTGTATTGCTGAGTGTGCATCTTATTAGGTACTTATCAATGTTCTCAGAAACAAATGTCTAGACTGTGTTTAATTGTACACAATCCCACACACACACACACATACCAACACACAAAGTGTAAGAACATTCTTGTTCTTGATCTCTGATGGGTCTCACTGCAGATTACTCTGGGATGCACAAAATATTAAAAAATTCAAATACAGAGGAAATTACTTTTAGAATAGGCAGTCTCAGAAAAAGACCCGCTAATGTTCTAGAATAAATGCTTGAAACAATATAAATGATTATTAAACTATTAGTAGCAGTCTGTTAATTCCCTCTGCTTCATATGTAAAAGAGAAAATGTATGATGATCTCGGTTAGAATCAGAACCCATAAAGAAGAATCCCCAAGAGTCTTTTGCAATAAATATCCAGGAATAAATTTTAAGAAAAAAAAAAAGACAAATACATGGAAACCTATAAAATTTTATTGAAGAACATAAAAGATAATCAGAATAAATGGAGAGTAATAACATGGTTCTGGATGAGAAGAGTCAGTGTTTTGAAGACACCAGTTTCCCCCAAATTATTCTATAAATCCACAGAAACAAACACAAATATCAACAAAATATTTTGTGGAACTTGGGAAGTTAATTCTAAAGTTTACCTTGAAAAAGAAATATCTAATAAGAGTCAAGAACTTATAGAAAAAGAAGAGTAATAAAGAATTACTTATACTATGAGAATTCAAATATGACAGCAGTAGTAATATAAAACTAGGGTAATTAAAATGACAATACATTTGTGAGGGAATTCACAAGTTTCTATTTTAAAATAGAGATTCTAGAAACACACTAATGTATATACCGGAATTTAGTATGGTATAGATGTAGATGGTATTTAAAATCAATGGGAAAAAAAGAAACCTAGAAAAATTTAATACCATTTAGATAAAAATTCACAAAGTATTTAATCTGTCTCATTTATGCATAGATAATTCCAGTAATTTAAAGATATGTGTATATGTTGAAAATATAAAGTTAAAGATATCTATGTGTCTATATTTATCTATATATATATATATGAAGTATGAATTTACTAGGAGAAACTACAGATTAGTAGATAATTATCTTGGGACAGTGACAGTTTACCTAATAAAAATGAAAAATCCAGAAACCATAATATAAAAGTTAGAAATAGGTGACTATAAAAACTTTTAAAATAATTATAAAAATGAAAGATTGCATATGCAGAGGGGACAGAGAGATTGAGAGACAAACAGGGATAAGTACCTGGCACAGATAACATAAAGTCCTGGTACCCATCATTAATCCCATAAGTCCATCACAGCTATCATAAATCAGTAAGAAAAAAAACAACAACTATAGATTGGGAAAAATGGGAAAATATGTAAATAGGCAACTTCTAGAAGAATAATTTTGAAATTACGAAAAATATATAAGTACATGTGTTATCTCAGTAATCATAACCAAGGAAATACAAATGTACTTGCCATCAGATTTGCAAAGAAAAAAATTTTGAATTTGATAATATGGAGAGTTGTTAAGCCGTGGGATAATGAGCATATATATCTGTTTTGGACTGCTGACTGTCTTTGCAAAAATGTGTTACGTGTAATCTCTTCTGACCGCAGAAACTCCACTGACTTTTAGGAGCAAGAAAGAGTCACACATATGTGAAAAAGTGGAAACAATCTATATTGCCACAGGTAATATCAAAGTTAAGAAATGTAGTATGAAGGATTATGGAGTACTATGAAACCTTTTTTTTTTCCTTCAGTGAAATTATATGTGTAGTTTTGAATTATCTTTAATATATTTTGAAAAGTATATTAAAGCAAGTCACAGGAACATGTATATAGTCGGATTCCATTTATGTAAAATGGACACAGAATATGCTGTTCTGTATATGCATTTGTATGTGCATGTGTGATTCAACATACAGTTTCACCTCCAGAAGTAAATGTACCTTATTTGATAATTGTTTTCTAAAGGGAAAGACTGAAATTAAAGTAGTGGGGAGGGTTGTGCGTGTGTGTGTGTGTGTGTGTGTGTGTGTGTGTGTGTGTGTGTGTGTGTTTGGTTTTGGGGCTTGGTGGGGCCTTCTACTTTATTTCTGTGCATCCTTTCCAACTTTTTTTAACTTCAAGTATTTATCACATTTAGTGCAATTTTAAGGGACGATTTAAAAAGTGATAGCTGTTTACCATTGTTGACATGCAAAGACATCTTTTTTTAATCTCATTTTTTTTAAAGGTTTTATTTATTTATTTATTGACAGGAGAGACACAGAGTGAGAGGGAACACAAGCAGGAGGAGTGGGAGAGGGAAAAGCAGGCTTCCCACTGAGCAGGGAGCCTGAGAGCAAGTGAGACTTGATCCCAGGACCCTGGGATCATGACCTTAGCCGAATGCAGATGCTTAAGGAAGGAGCCACCCAGGCGACCGGACATCTTTTCTTTTTTAAAGAATTTATTCATTTATTTGAGTGAGAGAAAGCAAGCAAGCCTGAGCAGGAGGGAGAGGCAGAGTGAGAAGCAGGCTCCCTGCTGAGTAGGAAGTCCATTGAGGGGCTAGATCCCGGGACGCAGGGATCATGACCTGAGCGGAATTTAACTGACTGAACCACCCAGGAGCCTCCTCAAAGATATGTTTTAATAGAAGAATAAACAAGAATGTTTTGAACAATGTGTAAAGCAGATAAAAACACCCTCTGCCCAAAATACAAAGGTTTATTTTTGAGTTGTCAGGGTCAGATATGAGGTGCAGATCTCAGTCTGGCATTTTAGTTATTGGTTTAACTTGAATGTTCTGACTGTAGGGGAATATAAAAGGTGCTGGGTTTTTTCTCAGAGAGATGAAGAAAGATCAGTGACACTCCCTCTCCATCTGCATTAGAGCATAGAGCCACAGGAAGGACACCACAGGGCAGCCAGGGGTCTAAGAGCTTTTGTGTGCAGTGGCAGGAACTCACAGCCATGACTTCATTGTGTTTGGTCTGAAAGAGCAAAGAAAATCATCAAATTGCCTGAATAGAGGGAACATTTTTATTGAACCATCTACAGGGCTAAATTAATTGAGCAATGGAACATGATAGTTCAATGGGTGAGATTATCAAAAGCAAACTACCCCCCTAGGGCAGAAGCCCCAGATGGGTGCCTGAGGGTTTCTGAGAATAGTGATTGCTTCATGATAAAATATAATTGCCCCCTATTGTTACATTGCCCTTTAATGAATCCCATCCTGCACCTAAATATGACAAATAGGAAGGGATAATGTGCAAGACAGTTGATATTTACATCTGATGTCAAACCAGATGAGGCTACCAACTTTGAAGAGAGGCTGTCCTTTGTCTTGGAAAATCTAAGTATGCTTTCTTGATTTCTTCTGGGGGATTTTGATCAGCATAGAATTTGAAGAATGTATGTTATTTCAATTGACCCAAATAGATGAATAATCTCAGAAAAACAATGAGGCAAAAAGCCGTTTTTGTGAGAAAAACATACAATATTAAATAGAAGGAGCTTTGTAATATATTCATTCCTTTATTAATTGACCAAAAATTTGAATGCTTAACTCAAGGTCCAGACAAAATGATAGAAGCTGTCATTTAAGAGAATGACAGTTTTTATTTGGTGTACAAACTATCTGAATTTTTAATATTTAAGCAGCTTAACTCTCTAATCAGCTAGCATGCTTCCAGCTGGAAGGAATTGAAAGTTGAGCTTGAACTGGCTTAACCAACAACAGCATTTTTTGGTTCACGTGTATGGAAGTCCAGACATAAGGCAAGCTTCAGGGGTGATTTAATCTAACGTTTCCTGTGTGCTGTTTGTTTGTGATTCTCTAGACTATCATGACCCAATGGAACTTTCTGCAATAACAGAAATGCACAATCCAATGGTTGCCACTAGCCACGTGTGGCTATTTGAGCAGTTAAAAACTGCTACTGTCATTTAGGAAATGGATTTTTAAGTGTATCTAATTTTTAGTAATTTAAATAACCATACTAAAGCTAGTAGCCATCGTATTGGAAGATATCTCAACACTGTTCCCTCTTGAACACTATGGGACAACAGCGTCTGTAGACTTGTAATGTATCAGCTGCAACAAATGACACACGAAATCATTCTGATCGAAGCAAGGGATAGTTATAAGAGTTTCACCCAGAAGAGCAAATACCTCTTTTTCCCATCACATTGACTAATATTATATCACAAGCCCATTACTGAACTGATCACTGGTAGAAAGATGATATAATCATTAGCCTTCCTGAGTTTATTCCTGTTACAGGAATAGGGTTGTCTTCCTCTGGGGTCCCATAGCAGGGGATGGATGACACCTAAAAATATTGGTATTTGCATAATGAGAGGAAAAAGAAGTAGGATTTCTGGGAGGACAGCTAACCATGTTCTCCTCACTCTTTAAATAGCAGTTTGTACTGACTAGTCCAATGAGATAAGTGTCTGTGTTCTTCTTGTGGCTGGATCATCCCTAACCTTGTTCTACCATTCTACCATCCGCCACAAGTTGCTGGAGAAAATTGTCCTTTAAACTTTTTTGCCCCCATTCTCGGTAGAGTTGTTAATAGTAACTTTAAGATGCCCCTCTTGTAGTATTTCTATGGTCCAACTGTTTGCCCTAGTAGTCAGAAGAAAGTATCTGGGACTGAATTCACAAAAATCACTGAACTCTCATCACAGGGTCCTAAAGTTCCTGTAGTTCTGTTTTGGTGCCACCCTACTTAGCTTCTTGTAATTGCTCACCACGTTCTCTATCAGCTCAAACGTTTCAGAATCACGGATTCTCTCTGCATGCAACTCCTTGCCACCCTCCAGGTCTCCACTTAGACATCTCTTTTTCCAAGAAGTCTCCTTCGATCCATCCACATCTGGATTAGGTTCTCTGTTTTGTGCGTTGATAACCTTCCTTTTTTCTCAAATCTTCATCCTTTTCATACTCTATTGTTTTCTCTATTTACTTGTATTTATCTTTGGTTGTACTGAAAGGTCTACCAGGTCAGAGAGTTTGCCTTGTTCACCTGAATATCCTTAATGTCTATCCACAATATCACAGGCATGTAGCAGGCGATCACCAAATAACATGGAGGACATAGGGAGATGGAGAGGAGAAGGGAGTTGAGGGAAATTAGAAGGGGAGATGAACCATGAGAGACTATGGACTCTGAAAAACAATCTGAAGGGGCGGGGGCTGGGAGGTTGGGGGAGCCAGGTGGTGGGTATTATGGAGGGCACACATTGCATGGAGCACTGGGTGTGGTGCAAAAACAATGAATTCTGTTACGCTGAAAAGAAATTAAAAAAATGAAACAACTACTTTGAATTAACAAATGATACATGCTGAACAAATGAATTGGTTAATAAATGAACAGGGTGGGTAGTCCTATACCTATCATATTACATCACATAACACACATCTTTTTCATCCTAAATTATTTTGTATCCACATATATACTCATGTAGGAAGCTTCACCTACCTATACTTTAATAGTTAACATATTCTGAAAATACATTATTTTCCAAATTAAAGATGCCTCGCTAGCTTAGTTACTAGTTTTTGGCTTATCAACATTGACAAGACCCTCTTGGTTTAAAAGTTTTATGGGACTTTGGTATTTTAGGAATGTCAAGAATTTCATTTTCAGCATCCGTTTGCAGCACAGTAAAAGTATTTCTTTTCAGATAGCTTATCTCTTGCAATAGGCTGGAACTCATTTGGGAATTAGTTGATTCACTGAAGCAGACCTTGATTGATCAAATATAAAAGTTCTACAGTGACTCTTACTCTTTATTCAGTGTAAGCATGCTTCTCGTCATGGTTTGCTTTGTACTGACTATAATAACCCAATTCTCAGTCTCTCTCTCTCTGTACATCATTAATTAAAAGCTTTAAAGGGGGTGCACCTGGGTGGCTCAGTGGATTAAAACCTCTGCCTTTGGCTCAGTTCTTGATCTCAGGGTCCTGGAATCAAGCCACGCATCAGGCTCTCTGCTCAGCGGGGAGCCTGCTTCCCCCTCCCTCTCTGACTGCCTCTCTGCCTACTTGTGATCTCTGTCTGTCAAGTAAATAAATAAATCTTAAAAAAAAAAAAAGCTTTAAGGGATTAAGGCATATTACAGCAAAATCAGCTATGCCTTTTTATTACTTATCACACAGATCTGATGCAGATCAGTATTCTCAGCAGAATAAAACTACAACTCTACTAACTATAACTCCTAACTAATTAGTAACTACTAACTACAGCTCTAAAACCTCTTCCTTTTTGGAGAGAAAAAATAATTTCTTAAATGCAGAAGTAAGAAGAGGTATTCTCCAACTTCTTATGCATATGCTGGAACTGTAAAGACTATTATAGTCTCATAGAAAAAAATGTTGGAGGCACACTGAGGACAGTAACAGAGCATCTGGAAGTATAATCAAGAAGGCTTATATTTGAATTATAGAGTTCAGTTAAGGTGCTGATATAACAAATTTAATCTTGTCCCCTCACCCTCTGCCCCATGGAAGCCCATGGAAAAGATAGACTACACACCTGTAGACATCTATTTATGGGAATACACACACATGTCCTGATGCTTAATAAGTGTGCAAAAACACTGAGAAAAATGTTTCCTTATTTTGCCAATATTTAAAAACAAGGTAAAAATTCAGCTTCAGAGATATAATGATTAAAATAGGATTATTGGGAACAACAAAAAGGTACTCTAATAAAAGTTACCAATATTGGTTTGAATAACTTTATATAAGGTAGCTTCATCTTTAATTATAGAAAGGGAGAACACAGAAAAATGTTCCAGTGCATTTCCACTGCAAAATCCAGTGCTTCTTTATTTATAGAAACACTCATTTATTTACAACTGATATTTATTACCCAACTATAATGTACCAGAGATGGCATGATCTCTGTCCACAAGCAGGTCATGGTCTGGTAGAGGGAACAGCCATTAACAAATATTCATTATATAAAATTAAGCCATATTATTTGATTCAAGTGTATACTAGGCTGCCACATCAGGAATTAATTATAATGACTAATCTTAACTTTCAAGCTGGGGAAGAAGGCACATTTTTGTATAGGACTATAGAGTTGTATGAGTTTGGCAGGGGGAGGCGAAGGAAAGAAGATTATTATTTTTTTTTTAAAAAGATTTTATTTGTTCATTTGACAGAGAGAAAAAGAGAGCACAAGCAGGGGAGCAGCAGGCAGAGGGAGTGGGAGTAGCAGGCTCCCTGCTGAGCAGAGAGCCCAGTGCCTGCTGGATCCCAAGACCCTGGGATCATGACCAGAACTGAAGGCAGACGCTTAAGCCATAACCCCTAACCCTTAGCCTACTGAGCCACCCAGACATCCCCAGGAAAGAATATATATATATAATATATATATATATATATATATACTTATATATATACACACACACACACAAAATTTATATATATGTATATATGAAAAAATTTATGTATACACATATACACATATATGTATGTGTATATGTACATATTCACATGTATGTACATATACATGTATACATATATACATATGTATATGTAATAAATAAAATCTAATTATATGTATATATGTACACATATATACATGTATATGTATATACATGCATATATGTATATATGTATATGTATACGTGTGTGTGTGTGTATTAGATTTTATTTATTTATGAGAGAGAAAAAAGAGAGCAGCAGGCAGAAGGAGAAGCAGGCTCCCTGCTGAACAGGGAGGCTGATGCGGTACTTGACCCCAGAACCTTGGGACCATGACCTGAGCCAAAAGTAGACACTTAGCTGACTGAGAGCCACCCAGGTGTCCCAGGAAAGAAGATTCTCAAGGAAGGAGATTTATAAGAGAATGAGGACACACCTGGAATGGTGTATTTAGGAAATAAGGAAGATCTCTGCAGAAAGAAAAAGATGTACTTGAAGAAAATTGCCAGAGGATGCCTCTAAAAAGATATTTGGGTCCAGAATGTGAAGAACTTGATATAATCTATGGACCTTGAGTCTAGTCTTATATATATATAGTAAGATCTTAATGTAGCATATGATACAATAGGTATACATTTTAAGATTTTTTTCTGAAAAAAAGGAAAAGAGAGAAGTGAGGCGGGAAGAGATTGGGGGTGGGGGATGAACAATGAAGAAGTTACTTTAATTCCACAACGGGAAGTGATAAGCATTGGGAGGAAGGTATGCCAGAAGGAATTAGGCAGGGGATACAGACACAGAGGTCTTAGGGGAGGTAAACAGTCTTTGTTGATCCTATGGAGGGTGGAAGTCATTTGAAAGAAGTCAAGGATGTTTAAGGCAACTAGTTTTGTAGTAAGATTTTAGGCTAGTTAGGAAATACAGAAAGAAAAGTATAGTTAAGGAAATAAGGAATTTAATTTTAGACCTGCTGAGTCTGCTATATCTGTGGGACTTTCAGATGGGGTTGTTTATTCAGTAGGCTGAAGAAAATATTGATCTTGAGCTCAGGAAAAAGGTGAGAACCAGATATATAAAAAATGGAGTGATAACTATAAAGATGAGGGTTTATTCTCTGACAGGAGATGAGATTTTCTTGAGAGTGTAAAATGAAAAGGAAATACTTAGAGTGCAAGCACACTTAAGGAGTTTAGCCAGCTAACAAAGTAATTAAATAATAAACAGAGTGACTGTAGAGTCCCTGAGAGGACAGTTGGAATGAGTTTGTTTGTTTTCAAACTGAGTGGAGAAAAATCTGCAGGCAGATGTTACCAAGAAAATAAGTGTGATTAAGTTGGGGGAGGGGGGAAGCCAAAAGGCTGAATATAAGAGAAGCCCCTGGGGACTTTAGTGATACTTTTTCTTTTAAGGTGGTGAAGCCAGAAGATAGAATGCTAGGAGTTCAAGTGCTGATCTCTATTCTAAGAAGGTTGACAGTATAGGTAAAGGGAGGGGACAAAGATGGGTGAGAATAGTCACAGAAATTCTCTGAAAATCATTGTGAGTAAAGGAAGTATACCTGTAATAAATTCTGAAATCCAAACTTGAGCCCCCAAATCACTTTCAGCATTGTTACATGTTTCTAATTTCATAAGCTGTGTTAACCTCTCCTGCATATCTTTTATCTGATAATTAGAGATTTTAAAAATATCAAATGGATAAATACCAGCAAGTAGGCTGGTATTTAATACTTTAGCATTATGCTTTCTTGAATGTGCACTGTCTATGACAACATTTAATTATGTATTTGAGACAGTGGTATTGGGAAGTAAGCAATCAACCATACTTCTCCATGATCATTAGTGTCACTGTCATAGTCATAACATTAAATAAATGGGATATGGTTTTATTCTGAAGAGACTTTATATTGCCTTTCCTTTTCTTCCCCTAGTTGGCTACATCATTTAATTACTGAGGATACAAGAAAATAATGTCTGTGAGCTACTCCATAATTGCCTCCCAACTCCTTTGAGAATCAGTTATGTTTTCCCTGAAATTAAAATTGAAACTGTAATATGAGGGAGATGGTTCATCTAGAAGATCAAAGCCTCCTGATCTGTCTTTCTATTCTGGGTACATTTATCACCTTTACAATAAAATAATTTCTTTCTACTTGAACTTGTTACTTACATCTTTTAAATTTTCTGTGTCTGAATTGGACTTTAAAAAGCTTATGCTGCCTATGAGCTTATGAATGTAGACACGTGGTCACACTGAAAATATTGGCCTGGTGTAGCCTCTTTTTTCAGTTTCCAGTGTGAGTCAATGTGGGCCCCATGCATGGAGAAATCGTAAGCCTAGCCAAGGCAAGATGTTTTCAGCATACCTTATAGTAGTAGTTATAATTATGGTTCTGAGAGCTGAAGTAGATGTAATCCTAACATCTGACCCAAACTCCCAGGAAAGAATTCACTTTTATTTCCTGTTATTTCTGAAGCTACATACTTTAAGTGGTATGTGCAAGGTTGTATTTTAACGAGTAAGTAGGGACCAAAGTTAAGAATAAATTTGCTGCCTGTTACTCTGGGATAATTCACTGTCTTGCTATTCTGTTCTCAAAACTTTTATTCATCCCCCTCAAGTAGATCAGTCCCAAGAACAAACCTTTTGGTAGTATTGCTTTTGCAAAGAACTAGATCTTTGGTGTTGTGCTCTAATCTGAGTCATACATACTCTAGTACCTTCAATCTCCAAAATATTGCTGTTGTCACTGAATAGTAAAGTTTAAAAAGATGCCTAGTCTTTTTTGGTTTGAATTTTTTATTTGACATAGAATTTTATAAGTTGGATCTCACATATTTTATTACATCACATAAACTAAGCCTGATAATGCACCAATCCTATGCAAAAAAAAACAAAAACCAAACACCACCACCAACAACAAAAAATTGCTTTCAATTCGTGCAGATGTATTTTTATACCTGCCTGACTGAGCTATTGGGTATAGCAACTGTGGTAGCCAGCTTCTAACATGGCTTCCAGTGATCTCCTCCTCCTGTTATCCATGCCCTTGGGTAATCTCCTTCCCTCGCATATGGCCTGGAACTAGTGATTTTCTTCTGATGAACAGAATATGGCAAATGTGATGGGTATCACTCCTACTATTAGATTATGAAATACCATGACCTCTGTTTTCTTAGCAGACTCTCTCTTCTTGTCTTTGATGGAAAAGATGCTATATAATGGACAGGCCCATGTGGCAAGGAACTGAAGGTGTCCTCTACCCACTAGCCAATAAGGAACCGAGGCTCGCCTTCAACTAGCCACAGTGAATTGATTAACAACTTTATAAGTGAGATTGGAAATCATTTCTTCCTCAGTAGAGCTGTTAGATGAGACCCCACATCTTGACTATATCCTTTTGAAAGCCTGTGAAGCATGAAGCCTACTTAAGCTTTCCCCAAATTCATGGCTCACAGAAACTGAGATAGTAAATGTGGGGAAAGTGACTAAATTTGGGGATAATATGTCAAGCAGCAATAGATAACTAACAAATCAACATTCATCCAGATGGCAGTTATGCAGGAATATTTAAATATGTAATTAAAAACACTTAAGTAAACAAAAAAAATTAAGTATTTATTCTTTAACAATAATCTCAGGTCCTCTTTCAGTTATTTCATTTTATTTCAGACAGTTCACACATACACAAACTTTCAAATTTCCCAATAAAAAACACATACAAATAAAAAAAATAGAGGTTGAAATTTGAAAGTACAGCCAAATCACCAGTTAGATGTGACTCTTAGAAGTCCAGTAGGAAAGAAGGAAAAGAAAAGATTTCGAGGATAAATTTTAATGTACACGATTTCATGTATGGGAAAACAAAGTGCTAAGTTCTATGAGAGAATTTATATATTTAACACATTAAAATAGTTAAGATCTTCACTATGATACTGTGTAATTAATTGAAGTTTAAAATATAATTTAAAATAAATACAATGTAATATATTTTTAAGTATTTTGTAAGTTAAATAAACTTTGCAAAGATTAATAACAAAAGTATTTACAGCAGCATTGAAACTGTTTACTTGGAACATTTGTTTTATATAGCAATTCATTCCTGAATGAAACTAGATAAATGGAGTGTTGGTACATTTTAAAAGAATTCCGTTTTGGAATAAATCATTATGTCCATCCCATGCTTGCAAGAAAATCCAAACCATCCCAGAAAAAGGAAAAGATGACCTGTATGTAAAGACCTCCAAAGAAGAGATTACAGTTTCTTTGGCTACACATTCCATGCCTTAATAAACATCACTGTCAGAAAGTTCTCATATCTAACATAAATCTCTTTAGTTTCACTTCAAGCCCGAATGTTGTATTCTGTGTGAAACAGATGGAAGACAGTTGGTTGCTAAACTCTGAAGATCTTTTAAGAGACTTGAAAACAAGTTTCATGTGGTGGAGTTCTTCATATTATTGATTTACAGCTCAGGGCTTTTAAATATTGGCTATGCCTCTGCTCACCCCTATCCCAGCCCCACTCCAGAGTTGCTCTTTAACTGACCCTTTAAGGCAGTGTTGAAAGGTAGAAGTCTTCATATTTAAGAGTCGAAAAAAAAACAGCTGTTTCTATAAATTCCACTCATGGAGACCCATGATTTCGAAGATTCCAAATAAATATTTTCCAACTTCCACATGATATTTGTTCAAATATTTGGAAATTACTCTCTAATCACATTATTTCTCTAATAGGATAAAAATCTTAACATTCCTTCTACCAATTCACCTTATGTAACATGAATTTGGGATCTCTTTGCTTTCTGATCTTTTCATCTAGACACATTATGTCAGTATTTCTCTTCTTTTTAAATTCCAGTTTTTCTATTATAAACATATAACTTTAGTGATCCATGACTTTGATTGATAGTAATGAGAAGTATAGTATTTTTTGTTTATCCACCACCAGTTTAAAACTTTTTCGTTCATTATTTTCAGAAGTTGGTATATAAAACTACTAAAAATGGTGCTTTGGCTTTCAAATACCAAATAGTACTGTATTGAATGGCCTTTCAAACTGTCTACTTACTTTTGATTTTTGTGACCACCAGGGTACCTGCTTCTGTTTCCTTCAGTACAAAAGTTTTAAATTTTTTTCTATGAATGTGTGATATCAAAAGTTAGATATAATACTTTAAACACTGAAGTAGTATAGAGTTCAAGAGTATGTTAAATTTTATTAGTTCAGTGTCCAGAGATTTTACTAGACCTTTATTATGTAGATATGGCTGGATCATTGATTTTCATGTGGTTGAACTCAATCTCCAAGTTGGCTGATCCCAGGTGACCCAAAGCCCCCATTCCAAATCATATTATTGGCCTTTCTGCCATGGACACCTCCAAGCTGAGACCACGGGGAGTGGTCAGCCCTACCTTAAGTAAAAACATTCCTATCAGGTCTGACATACATTACTTGTCAGAGCCAAGAACAAAGCCAAGACCTCTCTTTGGGCAAGGCAATTTATTTACTACACACTGGTAGTCTTTGCCTCTAAGAGGGATGGTGGACCATTAACATTTATGTAATTACTGATATGGTTTAATTTAACCACATCATTTTGTTAGTTGCTTTCCATTTGTCCTGTCTGATACCTGTTTCTTTTTTTATGACTTCTTTTGTATTAACTGAATATTTGATTGTAAGATTCCATTTTATCTCCACCCTTAACTTATTAGCTACATTTATTTGTTTTTATTCTTTGTTTTTATTCAATGGTTGTTTTAGAGTTTATAATGTACTTATTTAATTAACACAGGCTAACTTCAAATATTAAACCATATCAGGTATGCCATAAAAACTTCACATCAATATACCGTCTTATTCTTCTTGGCCTTTACCAAGTTTCATATATTTAACACCTAAATATGATAGGTAACTTTAGATACATTTTTATTATTTTAGCTCCAAACAAACAATTAACTTTTAGGCATTACATAATGAAAAAATTAGATTTACTCATTGCTTACAGTTGCTGGTGATATTTAATCCTTTTTATAGTTTCAAATTTCTACTAAGTATCATTTTCTTTTTGTCCTGAAAACTTCCTTTAACCTTTCTTGAAATGCTGGATTCTTGATTATAAATTTGTACAAGTTTGGCTTAAATGGATAAAAACTATTTTTTCTTCATTTTTTAAAAAGAGTTATTTATTTGAGTGAGAGAAAGAGACACAGAGAAAGAGCTCAAGGGTAGGGACAGAGGGAAAGAGAGTCTTTTTAAGCGGACTCCATGCTGAGTGTGGAGCCTGACCTGGGTCTCAATCTCGGGACCCCGAGATCACGACCTGAGCCCAAACTGACAGTTGGTCTCTTGAGGAACTGTGTCTCCCAGGTGCCCCAATTTTTTCTTCACTTTTGAAAACATGGTTTCACTGGCTTAACTATTCTAGGATGACTTTTTTGTGTGTGTTTCAGAGACATCACTCCACTTCTTTCAACTTGCATTGTTTCTGACAACAAAACTGATTTTATTCTTTTGTGAGTAATCTATCTCTGGCCACTTTAATTTTTTTTTCTATTTATCAGTGAATTCTCTTTTAATGATGGTGATGTGAATCATTTGTTTCTTTAGTTTTATTCTGCTTACTGTCCATTTGTAAAATTTTCCACTATTTCTTTTAAATATTTTTATGTACTTTCCTCTCTCCCTCCTCTTATGTTATTATGTTATGTTAACTTATTCCACAGTTCTCTGATACTTTCATTATTTTTTTTGTTTCATTTTGCATAGTTTCTATTGTTATATCTTCAAGTTCATGAATCTTTTCTTCTCAAATCTCTAATATACCTTTAATGTCTTTTTATTTTTATCTTACGTATTATAGTTTTATTTCTAGAAGTTTGATTTGAGTCTTTCTTACATACTTTATATCTCTATTTAATGTTCAAGCATTTCTTTAGCTTCTTAAACATATAGAATGCAGTCATAACTGTTTTATATTCTGGATAATTTCCAGGTTATTTTAATTGGTTGATTTTTCTATTCCTGTTGGGTTACATTTTCTTGCTTCTTTTCATGGGTAGTAATTTTTGATTGGTTGCCAGACATGAATTTCACTTTGCTGGATTTGGATATATTTGTATTCCTATAAGTATTCTTCAACTTTGTGCTTAGATCCAGTTAAGTAACTTGGAAAAATTTTATCCTTTTGTGACTTGTTTTTAACTTTTGTTATACAGGCCAAGAGCAGCATTTTGATAAGGGAGTTTTGCCCTATTACTGAGGCAGAGCCCTTTTTAAAAGATTACCTAATACCCCATACATTATGACATTTTCTTGCTTGCTGTTGGTTTAAAGAAAAATGCATACTTGTGTTCCTCGGATTGTTGCACTTAATTTTTTCAGTGGTTAATTTCCCAGCCCTGATTAATTTTTTTCCACATAAATGAGCTTATCAGTATTCAGCTGATAGACTTGAGGGAGGCCTTCTGTAGATCTCCAGAATTCTTTCTCTGAGCTTCTTTTCATTCCAGTACCCTACTATGCAAACTCTTAACTATCTTGGACTCCTCAAGTTACCAATTTTGTGTCTTCAATTGAGGGAGACTGTCTAGTCTTGCCTGAGTTCCTTGTTTTGCAATATGACCTGAAAATTATTTTCAGGCAATATACTGGGGCATTTGGGACATTTTTTAACTCTCTCTCAGAGATCACTATCCTTCATATCCAGAGGTCCAATACCTTTTCCTTTTTTTTAAAAAAAAGATTTATTTATTTATTTTAGAGGTATAGAGCATGTCTTGTGGGGAAGGGTTTCAGAAGGAGAGGAAGAGATTGAATCTTAAGGAGACTCCCTGCTGAACCTGGAGACTGACATGGGGCTCCATCTCATAACCTGAGATTATGATCTAAGCCAAAATCAAGAGTCCATTGCTCAATCAGTGGAGCTACCATGTGCCCTCAGAGGTCCAATGTTTTAAAACCATTACTTAAAATACATTCCTGATTTTTGTGTGTGTATGTGTGGTTTCAGATGAGAGGTTAACTCTACTTCCTTTTATTCCATCTTAGCTAAGAACCTAAGTCTTATCTACCCTTTAAAAAATGTTTAGTAGTAACAGTGGAGGCAAATTTCTTAAATTTTCCTATATAGGAAAGAAACAGTCAACATTAGGCAGAATTTCTAAGGGTTGTTAAGTATTTCCTTTTAAGTTGGGGTAGATGAATAAAGTTAGTCATTGGGATTTCATAGTTATTTAATGTTTAAATATTCATTGAAAATATTGATTAAAATGAAAACATATTGGTCCCAGTCTTTGGAATGCAGCAAAAGTTGTCCTGGGAGGGAAGTAGGTAGCAATATAGGCCTACCTCAAAAAGCAACAAAAATCTCAAATAAATAACCAAGCCTTACACCTAAAGGAGCTAGAAAAAGAACAACAAATGAAGCTAAAGCCAGCAGAAGGAGGGAAATAATAAAGATTAGAGCAGAAATAAATGATATAAGAAGAAAAAAATAGAACAGATCAATGAAGTCAGGAGGTGGTTCTTTGAAAAAATTAATAGAATTGATAAACCCGTAGCCAGACTTATCAAAAAGAAAAAAGACCAAAATAAATAAAATCACAAAAGAGAGGAGAAATAGCAACCAAATACCACAGAAATACAAACAATTATAAGAGAATATTATGAAAAATTATATGCCCCCAATTTGGACAATTTGGAAGAAATGGATAAATTCCTAGAAACATATAAATTACCAAAACTGAAACAGGAAGAAATAGAAAACCTGAATAGACTGATAACCAGCAAAGAAATTGAATCAGTAATCAAAAATCTCCCAACAAACAAAAGTCTAGGACCAGATGGCTTCCCAGGGGAGTTTTACCAAACATTTAAAGAAGAGTTAATATCTATTCTTCTTAAACTATTCTGAGAAATAGAAATGGAAGGACAACTTCTAGATTTGTCCATGAGACCAGCATTATGCTAATGCCAAAACCAGATAAAGATTCTACTAAAAAAGAGAAGTACAGGCTAATGTTCCTGATGAACCTGGTTACAAAAGTTCTCAGTAAAGTACTAGCAAACCAAATCCAATAATACATTAAAAAGATCATTCACAATGATCAAGTGGGATTTATTCTTGGGTTGCAAGGGTGGTTCAATATTCTCAAATCAATCAATTAGCCATATTAATAAAGGAAATGATAAGAACCAAATTTTCATTTCAATAGATGTAGAAAAACATTTGGCAAAAATACAACATCAATTCATGATAAAAAAAAAGAAAGCCTTAATAAAGTAGGTCTAGAGGTAACATATCTCAACATAATAAAGGCTATCTATGAAAAACCACAGCTAATATCATCTTCAATGGGGGAAACCTGAGAGCTTTCCTTCTATGGTCAGGAACAGGATAGGATATCTATTCTTATTACTTTTATTCAACATTGTACTGGAAGTCCTAGCCACAGCAAACAAACAACAAAAAGAAATAAATGTTATCCAAGTTGACAAGGAAGAAATAAAACTTTCACTATTGCAGATGACATGATACTGTATATAGAAAACCAGAGACTCCACCAGAAAATTGCTAGAACTGATAAACAAATTCATTAAAGTTGCAGGATATAAAATCAATGTAGAGAGATCTGCATTCCTATTTAACAATAACGAAGCAGCAGAAAGTGAAATTTAAAAATGAATTCCATTTATAATTGCACCAAAAACCATAAGATACCTAGGAATAAACTTAACCAAAGAGGGGAAAGATTTGTCCTCTTAAAACTATAAAATACTGATGTAAGAGATTGAAGAGGACACAAAGAAATGGAAAAAAACATTTCATGCTTATGGATTGAAAGAACAAATACTGTTCAAATGTCTATAGGACCCAAAGCAGTTTACATATTTAATGCAATCCTTATCAAAATACCGACAGCATTTTTCACAGAACTAGAACAAACAATCTTAAAATATGTATGGATCCACCAAGACCCCAGATAACCAAAGCAAACTTGAAAAAGAAAAAAAACAAAACTGGAGTATCATAATTCCAGACTTCAAACTATATTATAAAACTATAAAGTAATCAAAACAATATGGTACTGGCTCAAAAATAGATGCATAGTTCAATAGAACAGAATGATAAACTCAGAAATGAACCCACAACTATATGGTCAATGAATCTTTGACAAAGCAGAAAGACTATCCATTGGAAAGAAGACAGTCTCTTCAACAAATGGTATTGGGAAAACTGGTCAACTTTCTAACACCACACACAAAAATAAATTCAAAAGGGATTAAAGACCTAAATGTGAGTCTTGAAACCATTAAAATCCTAGAGGTTCAGAACACAGGAGTAACCTCTTTGACATTGGCGATAGCAACGAAATATGTCTCCTGAGGCAAGGGAAACAAAAGCAAAAATAAACTATTGAGACTTTATCAAAATTAAAAGCTTCTGCTTTTTTATTTCCTTGAAGGAAACAATCAACAAAGCTAAAAGGCAACCTGTGGCAAGAGAGAAGATATTTGTAAATGACACATCTGACAAAGGGTTAGTATCCAAAATATGTAACTAACTTACAAAACTGAACACCCAAAAAACAGATAATGCAGTTTAAAAATGGGCAGAAGACACAAATAGACATTTCTCCAAAGATGATATACAGGTGCGGACAGACACATGCAAAGGTGCTCAACATTACTTTTTGTCAGGAAAATGCAAATCAAAATTAAAATGAGATGTCACCTAACACCAGTCAGAATGGTTAAAATTAGCAACACAGAAAACCACAGGTGTTGGTGAGGATGTGGAAAAAGGGTAACACTCTTACAGTGTTGTTGGGAATGTAAACTGGTGTAGCCACTCGGAAAAATATGGGGTTTCCTCAAAGAGCTAAAGCCAATGATCCAGCAATTATATTACTAGGTATTTTCCCATTGGATACAAAACACTAATTCAAAGGGCTACATGCACTCTGATTATAGCAGCATCATCAACAATAGTCAGTTATGAAAAGATCCCGGATGTTTATCAACTGATAAATGGATAAAGACATGGTGTGTGTGTGTGTGTGTGTGTGTGTGTGTGTGTGTATTTATATTTATATACACACAATGAAATATTACTCATCCGTTAAAAAGAATGAAATCATGCCATTTGCAAAGATGTAGATGGAGCTAGTGAGTATTATACTAAGCAAAATAAGTCAGAGAAAGACAAATGCCATCTGATATCAGTCATATATGGAATTTAAGAAACAGAATAAATGCACACAGGGGGAGAAAAAAAGGGATGCAATCCAAGAAACAGACTCTTAACTATAGAGAACAAATTGATGGTTCCCCCAGAGGAGGTGGGGCAGAAGGGTTAAATAAGTGATGGGGATTAAGGAGGACACTTGTGATGAGCACCCAGTGTTGTATCGCTAAATTCTACACTTGAAAATAATGTTATGATGTATGTTAACTAACTGGAATTTAAAGATTTTTATTTATTTATTTGAGAGAGAGAGGGAGAGAGAGTGAGTGAAGGGACAGAGGGAGAGTGGAAGGGACAAGCAGATTCCACACTGAGCATGGAGTCCAATGTGGGGCTTGATCCTATGACCCTGAGATCATGACCTGAGACAAAACCAAGAGTTGGATACTTAACTGACTGAGCCATCCAGGAACTCCTAATGAACTGGAATTTAAATAAAAACTTGGAAGAAAAAATGTAGAATTCAAGAGTAAAAATGTAGAATTTAAGACTAAAGAACTATCTTAGATCAATAAAAAATTATTATAGTCATAATCCTTTATGCCATAATCTAAAAGTTCTATCACACTCAAAAGAATTAGAAGATTTTCATTATGATCATTATGAAAGACATTAATAAATCTCAAATAAAAAATTTAAAAAGATGCAGATGCTTTAAGCAGAGTAATGAACTCTAATATGTCCATCTGCTCACCTATGGATTTACTAATCTTTATCTATCAATTGATATGGGCTATGTAAGTATTGCTGATAACCCAGGTACATATCCTGGGGAGGTCAAATCACCCCTTCTGAAGTGGAACAGATGAAACAAAGAAAGAGTCTCAGACAGGGAAAATAGCTTTTGTTAAGTAAGGCACAGAATTTTGAGAAATAATGCCTCATTGAAGGCTGAAAGCACAGAGCTAAATCAGTATAATAGGAAGAATCACTGCTCTCAGGAAAAATCATTCTGAAGAGATAGGTAAGGAGCCAGACCAGAAGCATCTTTTATGCCTACCAGGCTGCTTATATTTTTATCTCTTTGGCAATGAAGAAGCATCATGTTTGTTGTATGCTTTAGGAGCTTTGGTTCCCAAAACTGATCCCATAACTGACTTAACTCTAAATCTGATGGATGTTCACTAATTATACAACCTTATGTAACTACTTAACCTTTCTGGTCCTCAGGCCTTTCATGAATAAAATAGGGTTAGAAATACTTAACTTTTGGAGTTGCATGAGAGCTATGAGCTATGTAGTATAGCTAATCAATAAATACTAGCTATGTATAATACTTGCATTGTATAATATAAATTAGCTATTGGCTATTTTATTGAAGCACAAGAGTGGTGAAGTCTTTTCTCTAAAAATTATTGCGTTTTTGATATATAAAACACTAGAGACTGAAGATCACTGGAGATGTCTTTGACAATCAAAGTGAGGGATTTTATGATTCTGTAATAGAGTAGTCTTTGGGAAGCTGGGACACAGTGACTGAGAGTATGTGGGAGGTAAAGTAGAGGAAGGATTGTAGGTTCATTCTAAGTTTTCTTCCTTTACGGATTTCCTTAAAAGGGGTTGTGTTGCTAAAAGCAGGTTCAGGGGTAATCATAATAGCATTTATACAGCACTTATTTGCACCCAGAATCTAGAAACTGCTAAAAATGTAGCTGCCACTTCATCTTCATTGTCATCATGTGTGGTGAAAGACTATTTCAATTTAACACATGAGGAAACTAAGCAATAGAAGGATGACTTTACTTCAGGGTCATACAGCTGGTAGTTGGCAGAGCTGAGATTCAAACCCAATGAAATGTTCCATTCACAGTGTTTTAACCATTCTTGTCTATGGCATGATTATGAAAATGGTGTGAAATATGTAGGGGAGATGAAGCAATGCTCTGGACCTTTTTACCGACATGTTTAGAATATTGGTATCAGTTTCCTCATCTGAAAAATTGTAATTATAGGATTAGTTTATGATGACCTTCAATTTATAAGATTCTTTTAATTTTAATTTAAAAATGGTGAAGAAAAAAAAATCAGTGATATAAAATTAATTAGCAGCAAAGCATAATTGGGAAGATAAGAAAAGTGAAGATAGCTGTAAGAGGAGAGGCCAAGAGACAGAAGAAAAATGGAAAAAGGAAAGGGAAACTGACAAAATAGAAAAGAAAAAAAAATGAGCAAGAAAAACTGAACATGAATGGACTGACAAGAGGAATACTGGCCATGAGAAACTATGCCTCCAATAAATTAAAATCTTTTAGTAAGAAAAAAGAAAATACACACAGTGTTAAGGTTAAAACAAAACAAAACAAAAACAAAGACAAACAAACAAACAAAAAACCCAGGCGCTTATGTGGCTATTTTATGTGCCAGGTTTTATTTTAAGAAGGATTTTAATAACATCCCTTAAACACCCCAGACTGTACCATCAGTACAAGAGTAATTGATGGAAGTGCTGTAGTTGCCAGGCCTTGGTATTCATTTAAATGTATACAAGATGATTTGTTATGTAAATATGATGTAAATGAAGCCATTGTGACTTCAAGGCAAAAGACTCTGGGTGACTCAGTGCTATCCTATCCACCTAGGGCAGGCAGTTAGGAAACATAAAAGCAGCATTAACTACTGAGAGTGTGTTTATAAAAGAGGCCAGGCTGATAGTGATTTGACTGGTCTGGATGTTTTTCAAGGTAGAGCTCTTTTACAAATGTAATCCTATTTGTTATGTTGCATAAACCTACAGTTAATTTATCTTTTTCCATCAAGATCCAAATCACACATAATATAATTGCTTTTGTAAGTAGACTATCCATCATGACTAATGATGCAAAGATGAACCGGATGGCCAAAGGTCTGATGCATTTATCCTCTACAGAATGAAAGACAAGAACATCTCACTTTTTACATAACATATAACAAGTCTCTAATAGGTGGAAATGTTTTGAATTCTTAAAATAGTTCAGTTTTGATCAGGATACATTGGCCATCTCTAACTAAATAGATTGAATTTCAGCAATGTTATCTCAATTCAGGCTATGTTTTCCTATGGGAGAATGTTAAAACTGGAGATCAGATTCCTAGGCCAGCCCACATAAGCTTTTATTATTATTGTTATTTTAGACCTCACATATTGTGGAGACCCTTTATGCGCCAGGCAGCCTTCCATGAACTTGAAGTACAACAGTGAACAACAGGGATGAGTCATTGGCCACACAGAATAATAAACAGTCTAATAACATTGTCTTAAGGGCTATAAAAAAAGAAATAGGCAAGGAGGATTCAAAGTGACAGGAGATACAATAGATAGGTTTAAGACAGGCACTGTGAGATATTAAACATACTGAGACAGAGGTTTGGATTCAAGGTGTTAGTTATTAACACCTGTGAAGTGAAGGAGAAAGAAGTAGAAATGGACAGAGTAAGGAGTCAGATTGTGATACAGGCCAGACAGAGCCTTAGCCAATCCATTTGGGAACTCTTGAGTAATAATTGTCCATTAGAATGTCCCCACAGGGTGTTTTATCCCTGCCTTTCTCAGTCAGTTAAGTGGACTGTCACAGGAAAGGCACTGTGAGTGGGCCATTTTCTGAAGAGGAGGTAGACCCTGAAGGAGCTGACAGTCAGAGTCCGCCTGCTGATTGCACTCCCCACCTGAAGAGTGTTTTCTTCCTTGAAATGTGATCTAGGTGGCACATCTTCATAACTAACACAGTAGGGTAAGGAGGGAAGTTTTTTTCTGAACAGGAAACTAAAAGAAATACAAAAATGAACTTTGCTGATTTATATAAATGTGTTTCAAAAAAAGGGAACAGCAGTTGCAAAGACTTTGAAACAAGAACACGTTTGATGTTTAAGGAACAAGAAAAAGAGTAGCCAGTGTGATTTGAATAAAATAACAGAAGAATAGCATAAAAAATGGAGTTGAATGTGGGCGGAACCAAGGATTATTGATATTAACTGTGAAGAGAGGGTTTTAAACAAGGGAATGGTCTGACTCACATTTTAAAAATATTTGTGTGGCTGCCTCACAGATAATTAAGTGAAGAGGTCAGAGAGAAAGATGGGCAATAGAGTTGAAAATTATTACAATAATCCACCAAGAAACTGAAGACGTAGCTACTGAGGTGATGAGAATTGGTCAGATTCAATTACGCTTTAGAGTTCAAGCCACCAGAATTTGTTGATAAAATGGATGTGGAAGTATATGTGTGAGAAAGTGTCATCAATGATGACCACTAGTTTTGGGCCAGAAAACCTAGGTGAAAAGTGGTGCTTTATTTGAAGATGGAGAACAAGGATAATGAGCATTTTCAGATGTCCAATTGGGAATTAGAACGACATTAGACATAATGAATTTGAGTGAAGATGTTACACCAGCCAGTGAATATTTAAATAAAATTTCAGGGTAGAAGTCCCAGCTAAATATATAGATGACATTTAAAGCCATGGGACAGGACAAGATGATAATATCAAAAGAGTGAGTGTTAATAATAGAAAGGACATGGTGACTGAGTGCTGTATAACTCTGTATTAGTCAGGATCGGCTTGGTTCTAATGAAATAACAAACAGCCCCCGTATTTCTCACTCACTCTAAATGTTTGGAGTGAATTAGCTGAAGTTTATTTCCATTTTGTCTTTACTCTAGGGCTCCAGTTAAATATTTGCCACTTATGTGAAACTTTAGAAGTCATCATGGCAGAAAGAAAGAATGTGATAAAGTATATATAGGCCCTTAAAGCTTCTCCTGGGACACATGTTGCTTGCACTCACATTTCAGTGGCCCAAGGCAAGTCATCTTGTATCTAATTACAAGTGGACTGGGAAATGCAATCTTGCCCTAATGACTTCACAGATACTTTAAACTCTTTGAGGTAAATAAAAGAAGATGATCTGGCAAGAAGTGGCTAAATATGTAAGGTGAAAAAGAGAAGTAAGGTATAAAAAGTATTTAAAGAATAAAAATACATATTTTATCATATCTTATGTCTATGAAACATCAACTTTTTTGAAGAATATATGAAGCTGACTTCCAGTTTCTGATTCCACATGGAAGGAACTCATAAGTCGCCATCCTAACAACTGAAAAGTTGAACAGCCTGAAAAATCAATAACACTTCTTGGAGAGGGGAAGACATAAGAGAGGGGAAGACACAGTGTAACTATTGCTTCCAGGACTGGAGAGACAGGAAAATCCAGGGAGTCATGCCTTACCAGAGCAGAGGCTCAGAGTGACAACAGCAGTAGGAACCAGTACCCAGTGGGAAAACCTGAACTCTAGTTGATGAATTGCTGGATGGTCAGTGTGGACAAGTTAAAAACTCCAAGGAAATCCTGTCATAAGAAGGGTCTCAAAATATTATGAGATTTACTCCAGGAACTTGATCAGAATATGTGAAACAAACAATATTCATTTTTATAATTAATATATACTTATAAGAGAGTCTTATAATAATGAGAGAGTCTTATAATAATAATAATAATAATAATAGAGAGTCAGTGAAGAGCTCGGAAAAAAGCCTTCAGGGAATATGGGGAGTGATGATGGGAACAAGGGTACAAAGGAGAGGAGACAGGATATGCATATACTGACCATAATGACCAAAGCGTGCACTCAGCCAGCATTTCTTAACAAGAAAGGCAGCCTGGAGGACCATTTTTGATACTAGGTGATCTTGTACCTACCCTTGGCACAGCCAACTGGAGCAGGCATGCTCACCTCACCCAAAGAGAGCTAATCACAGAGGCTGGATAGCACCTGTGACCTGTGACTTGGCATGGCATAGCAATCATAGCTGGCCCATCAGATTACTGAACTAGAAAATTTGAGTTCAGGGGTCCTTCAATGGCTTAGTCGGTTAAGCATCTACCTTTGGCTCAGGTCATAACCCTGGGATCCTGGGATCGACCCTGGATAGAGCCCCTCATCTGGCTTCCTGCTTTGAAGGAGATAATATCCATTTTGATGAAGAAATTCTAATATGTTATAAGCAGTATCTATAAACTGCTTTATACCCACAATTCATGTTGATTGGCAACACATTTTTCTACAACCCTGTCACTCTAACTTCTCAGGCCACCCATGTTTTTTTGAGCTGTTCTGTTCTCTTGTTGTTTGAGCCAAACCCTTGAGGGTAAAGAAGCCTGTTAAAATGAAATTAAATTATAGCATGGTTTTGGAATATGGTCACAGTGTCATTCCATTCTTGTGCTATCTATCTTCTGGATTTCTATATAGCTCTGTCATGCTTTCATACCCTCTCCAAATGGTTTGGAGAGGGCCGGCATAATTTTTGACCATGAATATAGCTATCACTTGTTTGTTTGAGACTATGGTATTTTGTTCTGGTTTTCCAAAAGTTTGATGGGATGGTAGAATCTATGCAACAAATGTTTCTATTGCTTTAATTACTTTAATTTCTTAATATAAATCATAAAATTTCAAACAAGACTCTAAATGTAGACCCACCATTGTGATATGACTGTTCCCATTTTTTTCTGGTTGAGCAGACTTTTACTTCCTTTTTTTCATTTCCTTTTCCTCCTCTTCCCCACCTCTACCTTCGCCTCCTCTTCCTCTTCTTTTTTTAATTTTTTCTCAGTTGAACTGTTAACAGACATTTAACATTATATTCTTTTCAGGGGTACAGCATAAGGATTTTACATTTAGATTTATTCTTAAGTGATCACCCCAATAAATATAGTTAGCATCATCATCATATATAGCTAATGTTTTTCCTCTTCCCATTTCTTCCCATTTTCTCTTTTTTTTAGGTTTATGTCACATGACCACAGCTAGTTGAAAGAGAAAATGAGTATCTAGTTGTTCCAAATAATTCGGTCAGGATTCTATTGGCAATAAAGAAGGGAATGGATGTTGAGCAAAATACTGAGGGTGTTCCATACATTATGTTCCCCATATTGTACTTATCTTTGCTTGTTTTCCTGAATCAGAAGCTCTGACTTAGTGTCTGGAATAATGCTTAGAATGTAGTAAGAGTTCATTAAATGTTGGTGAAATTTTAAAATGTAAATACTAATAATTTCATATGATGATGTTTTCTTTGACATACTTACCAAGCTAACTTTGTAAAGTAATAGATAATAGAGGAAAATGCAGAGAAAGCTATCTAAAACTCTGTGCTTATTTAGAAAAATCTTTATTGAGTTATTCTACCCTGCTTGTTGTGTATTATTTAGCTTCACAGGCTACAATAATATTCAGCCAAACCGTTCATAAATGTTAGCATAGAATTTCATATGTCACCCTTTTTATATAATGCTAAGTAAGTAATCTAAGCAATAAAAAGGAAGAATAGCTGAATATTTCATTGTACAAACTAAAGAACAAACAAGAATAAGAGCGTCAAGAGTGAGGACCAGCAGTATTTTAGAATAAGAGTATCTGTACAAATCTATTGCCTAGAAAAGAAAATTCAGAGTATATTATACAATGTACCTAGATGAGTGTATATGTTTCAAATTGTACATTCATAGACAAACCAGTTTCTAGGATCCTGGTATATGAGGAGATAGAAAAACAAAAGAAAATGCCAGCATATTAAAACAGCTATCTAGAAATCCATACCTCTGTCTGCTTCACATCCCACTATTGCATCTAATTATGTCACAATTAATAAGAAAAGTCTTTTATTTTCAATATGACATGTCTCTGGGAAAATCATAAAGCCAAAGGAGATCTATAAGGGGCAATAGGCCTGTCCAGCACTCACAGATGACAGGATTATAAATGATGCTGAATTTCATTAAGTAGTTGGTATTTAGTAAACAACAGAATTATCATCTATTTCCTTTCCATTAATATCTGCCAAAGGAGAGAAAGTTGGCACTTTACTCCATCCAGAGGTCTATTTTCTTACCAATTAGTCTTTCTTAAAATATCTAAGGCACAAAGTAATAGTGTTGAATTTTTATTTATGTCTTCTTTGTTCATGTTGTGCAGTAGTTAATGATAATAAAATGTCTTGATTTTGCCCAAAGGTAGTTATGATTGAAAAATATAAGAAAACTTACTTTAATTAGATAATATCTCTATTAGAGCTTAGTTAAATGAGGGTTTTAAGATATAACTTTTTTTTTTTTCGGTTCCCTAGAATATAAACAGCTAAGAAGATGAAAGCTGTATATAATTTCTGGTTTCGCTCCTCAATGGTAACAGATATCTAGAAATGAATTCTTGAGTTTTCATTTTGTTATAGCCTGGGAAAATCAGCTGAGCGTGACATGGTCCACTGTCTTTAGATCTGGCGTCTGCTCTGTCAGGTTAAGAATGACAAGAAGACCCATATCTGGGCTCTCTACTCTGTTCCACTGGTTTATGTGTCTGTTTTTATGCCAGTACCATACTGTCTTGGTGACCACAGCTTTGTAGTAAAGCTTGAAATCAGGTAACGTGATGCCCCCAGTTTTATTTTTGTTTTTCAACATTTCCTTAGCGATTCGGGGTCTCTTCTGGTTCCATACAAATTTCTGGATTATTTGCTCCAGCTCTTTGAAAAATACCGGTGGAATTTTGATCGGAATGGCATTAAAAGTATAGATTGCTCTAGGCAGTATAGACATTTTAACAATGTTTATTCTTCTGATCCAAGAGCATGGAATGGTCTTCCATCTTTTTGTGTCTTCTTCAATTTCTTTCATGAGTGTTCTGCAGTTCCTTGAGTACAGATCCTTTACCTCTTTGGTTAGGTTTATTCCCAGGTATCTTATGGTTCTTGGTGCTATAGTAAATGGAATCGATTCTCTAATTTCCCTTTCTGTATTTTCGTTGTTAGTGTATAAGAAAGCCACTGATTTCTGTACATTGACTTTGTATCCTGCCATGTTACTGAATTGCTGTATGAGTTCTAGTAGTTTGGGGGTGGAGTCTTTTGGGTTTTCCATATAAAGAATCATGTCATCTGTGAAGAGAGAGAGATTGACTTCTTCATTGCCAATTTGGATACCTTTTATTTCTCTTTGTTATCTGATTGCTGGGTATTTACCCCAAAGATACAGATGTAGTGAAAAGAAGGGCCATCTGTACGCCAGTGTTTATAGCAGCAATGGCCACGGTCGCCAAACTGTGGAAAGAACCAAGATGCCCTTCAACGGATGAATGGATAAGGAAGATGTGGTCCATATACACTATGGAGTATTATGCCTCCATCAGAAAGGATGAATACCCAACTTTTGTAGCAACATGGCCGGGACTGGAAGAGATTATGCTGAGTGAAATAGGTCAAGCAGAGAGAGTCAATTATCATATGGTTTCACTTATTTGTGGAGCATAACAAATAGCATGGAGGACAAGGGGAGTTAGAGAGGAGAAGGGGGTTGGGGGAAATTGGAAGGGGAGGTGAACCATGAGAGACTATGGACTCTGAAAAACTATCTGAGGGGTTTGAAGAGGCGGGGGGTGGGAGGTTGGGGGAACCAGGTGGTGAGTATTAGAGAGGGCACGGATTGCATGGAGCACTGGGTGTGGTGCAAAAACAAGGAATACTGTTATGCTGGAAAAAAAAAAAAAAAGAATAGGAAAATCAAACTATCCTACCAGCCAAACCCCAGTGGCAAGATAGATCACAATCTATAGTACTGTCCATGCAGAGAGTCAGTAAATAGTTGGAGTCCCATGATAAATTAGGAGAGTCTCTTAACAGGGAAAAGAGAATAGTAAGGAAAACAATGACTTAGGTGATACTTAATCATGTCAGGAACAAAGTACTAATCACTGGATTATGATTCCCATTTACTATAAAGTTCACCTCAGACCTATCCATGGTTATAGGTGGGAAGAAAGTCACCAGGATGAAAACTCAGGAAGGGAACTATAGATCAAGCATAGTTATCTGAAGCACCGGGTGCAAACTTCTCTGGAACCAGGAACAAATACAACTAATCTGACTTTGCGAAGGTGACAAAACTGTCAAACATACTCTGTACCTCCTCATGCCAAACCAAATATACATATAATACTTTTTCTTTCAGCCATAATTTCCTTTTGAACTACCATCATCCCTCTTCTTGCCCTCCCTCCAAATATCTCAATTCATTGAAATCCAACTTAGATTGTAATTTGTACTTACCATTATCTCCAATCCCTTGATAATTCTGATATCTGGTGGCTTCAATGTTTATCCTGAAGCATATGTCATTGTAGAATACTCCCATCTTATTGAAATTAGCTCCTTTCTTAGCATCTCTATACAATTTTTTTTCCTGGTTCTCCTTTCATCTTCATTACCCTTCTATAGTATCCTTCATTGGCCCATTTCCTGTATTTCTAATGTTCTCCCCAGAGTTTTTACTTTGGAAGTTTTCTTCTATCCCTGTACAATCTCACTAGGCAAATTTGTTTGTTTTTATTTTATGGAGTAACTTGAGATTCTTCCTGTCTTAATTAATTTGAGAACTCAAAAAGATAAGAAGTAACAAATTGTTCTCAATTACCCCATATTTGGAAATATAGCTCTGGACCACTTATTTAAAAGAGGCAATTTTGTGGTCAAAAATTTAATTTAAGCTATTCATTTGTCAGCTTCCTGAAGGGTATAAAAGTGTTGAGGTTGAAGAGGGAGAGTAAAATAGAGAGTTTCTTTGGTGAGACCCATTGGAATGCTGTTGGATTCCCTCTACTTAATGGAAAAAGGTAAGGGTCAGCTTTTCCTTACCATAAGTATCCAGTGCCTAAAATTTGTCTAATCGAGTCTGCAGGAACAGAGGTACATATTGAATGCCTGAGATATATCAAGACTAGAGCTAGTGTCAGTATAGACTAGCGGCTACATTGATAGCCTCTGTGATTTCCACCCCAACTGGAGGAGAGGAGGAGCTCCACAGTTGAATAAAAGCCAGAATTCAAGACTAGTCATTGTATGTAGTGCCCGGAGACTAATCTTGAAACTACAAAATGGCCAGAAGGATTTTTTACTATTAAAGAATCATCAGGAGAGGGATTTGTTGGCGATTTCATCTAATGGGCAGGGAAGTGGTTTACTGTGAGAGGTTTTTTGTTTTGTTTTTGTTTTTTTAAAGATTTTATTCATTCACTTGACAGAGAGAGAGACCACAAGTAGGCAGAGAGGTAGGCAGAGAGAGAGGAAGAAGCAGGCTCCCTGCTGAGCAGAGAGCCTGATGCGGGGCTCGATCTCAAGACCCTGAGATCATGACCTGAGCCGAAGGCAGAGGCTCAACCCACTTAACCCAACCTGAGCCACCCAGGCACCCCATACTGTGAAAGTTTTAAGAAACAGGAAAAAAAATAAAGTTAGGGTTTGTTTGTTTGTTAATAATGATGTTTGATATATTGATGTGAATGACTACACTGGTGAGTCAACACTCCACCTTCACCTCCATCCAGAGATGAGACAATACTCATCTCTCTTAAGACTCATATTTCTAGCTTCCTGTTGAATCTTAACCTGTTAGTCTCTCTATTTACAGACACCTTAACCTAGCATATTCAAAATCAAATTCTTCTCTATAAAGTATGTTTATTTTCCTTATTCTCTCTCTGTAATAAGATCATTAAAATCTATCCAGCCAAGTCAGTATGACTCCTACTTGTGCCGTATTCCTGACATTCAATTCAAGTACTTCTTTTCTGCCTCCTGAACAAATTTTACTTCTCTTTCTTCTCCCTGTCAATGCACTGACTGAATCTATCCATCAACATTATTTGTCTAGACTTGTGAAATATTCCCTTATCTGTCTCTCTACCTTTAATCAAATCATAGTTTAATTTATCTTCCAAATCACCTCTCTAGTTCCATCATTTTAAAAACAAATGTGATTATTTTTGCCTATACATTTTATACAAGATCTTTCCACAATCATAATTCTTTCTTCTGCTGAAGAACTCTTAAAATCATTTATCAAGTCATAATCAGTTTCTGTGTGATGCATATGTAAGTCCCCAACTTTTTTTTCTCGATCACATCACCTTTTTTTAATGAACAGCTATTATAACATGATTCACACTGAATTGTGATTACCTGTTATTACTACCCCTCCTCTCTCCAGAGGGTGAGCTCCTTAAGTGTAGGAATCATTTTTCAATCTTTTTTCTTGTTCCAACATCTGGTTGTTAGATGAATGAAACCAATGATGAGCTCCCACATGTAGTGCTAGACATTCTTACCCTACTTTTTACTTAAACTAGGGTTAATCCTAAAAACTAGAGGTAAAGTTGAGCTTTTATATTTGTTCCATTTGACACCTGTTAGGAATGGGTAGGTGAGAGAGATGAAGGAGGCAAGGGCTAGAAACCAGACTGATCATAATAGGCACAGGGATTCAGCAAAACTAAAAGCCATTCATTCATTTCAGTTTTGTTTTTTTTCTTTCTTATTTTATCCTTTGGGTACTTAAAACTAAAGTTATTAGTTTAACACATTATTATGTAATCATTATAATTCACCATTGTTCATTTGAGTATTGAAATATTCTTGCTGTTCATTAATATAAATATCTGGCATTATAATCTTGTTGCTTTACTTTAGTGTTCATTCAGTTCTTGACAATACTCAGAATGAAGGGTTACATGAATGCTCAATAAGACTAAACAGCTGGGTTGGACTGAGAAGCTGAAAGCAGTTACCACTAGAAATTGAGCATGGACTGCAACCATGCTAAGATCCACCACAAAATGCAACAATTCTGCTTATTATCCAAACACAAGCATAATAGCTTTTTGCAATAACTTCTATAATGTTCATTTGGGATATCTCTATAAAGAAATTGATTTGTGTATTTGCTAGAGGTGACATCTAGGAATGAAGTACTGTATTTGGAGCAAGACAGAGCAAAGAAGTAACTTTCTGTATATCTATATTTATTTATGTATCTTATACTTAACTAGTTTTAATGAATATATGGATTGCAGATTAAACATCCTCAACACTAGGGATTATCTAGCAGTATAATTCCTGATCTGTGATTAGATTATAATTTCTATGAATTTCAGTCAGAATTTATAAATTTCATCTTATATCCTAAAAGAAAGGATATCTTCAAATGGCATAGGATCACAACAACCATGGATTCATGGAACAAAATAAGTGACACTATATCCTAAACATAATAGTGATTCATACTGCTTCAGCTGTAAGTTTAGGTAACAACTGTAATGTAGTCAGATCCTTAACATCAAAAATTTCACTTCCACAAATAAGCTAGTTTCATAAATAGAGATTCTGTTTCCATGTCTCTCAAAATACCTGGCAAAGTGGTAGGAAAAACAAGTATGAAGTAACTGTTAAAATTTTGTAAACAAATTATGGAAGCATAGGCATCTCCTCTTGGGTATTACTGATCCTCTCTTAGGTATTACAATTTTCTGTTTGCTAACATTTTCTGTAACTGCAATCATAGTTATTGTTATTGCCTACTTAGTATATGCGACTTGGTTTTCATCATTGCAGAGACCCTTTTCTTACTACCACTCCTCTTCAAAGGATTTCATAAAGGAACATGAATAGCATGACATTTACAGTTCAAGATGTCAACACAATTAGTTCTGTTTGCCTGATTAACTTGAGAATAAAGTAACTATACCAGAATGACCCATATTAGTCAACATCCAAAATTTTTTTAGGTTTAATAGCTAACGTGAGCCGTAGCTTTTCATTACGTACCCTCACATCTCTATATCTTCACCTCTTTCTCTCTACCAATCTCCATTCCCTGTTGTCCCTTAGTTCTATTTTTCCTACCAAATACACACACACACACACACACACACACACACACACACACATACCATATTCACATGATTATCATGTCTAGGGACACTTGCACAACAGTGCCTAATAAAATTTAGCAGCAAAGATCATTAAAATTAATAATTTGAAAATTACCAGGTGTAGAAGATAAAATGAACTGATAAGAAGAGAAGTCAAAATACTATAAGAGGTGAAATACTATTTAGAAGGGACCTGCCAGTGGGACACTGGAGTGGCTCAGTCATTAAGTGTCTGCCTTCTGTTCAGGTCATGATCCCAGGACCCTGGGATAGAGACCTCTGTCAGGCTCCATTCTCAGTGGGGAGCCTGCTTCTCCCTCTCCCACTCCCTCTGCTATGTTCCCTCTCTAGCTCTCTCTCTGTGTCAAATACATAAATAAAGTCTTAAAAAAAAAAGAAAGAAAAGGCCTGTCAAGAAGATATTTATGACACTATTCTACAAATTCTTTCTTTTTACAACATTAAATGTCTTAATGTGTGCCTTACTGATTCAATTCCAGTTATTATGGTTTATATTGCCCTTAAGTCAAAGCTGCGAAGAAGGATAAAATAATCTTTGACATTTTCCATTCTGTACTCTGTGATCCTCTGATGGAGTAATACCTTCTACCACTTTCCGCTCTTACCCATTATTGTCTAGATTTTTGCTTTTTGTACCTGAACCATGCATGGCCTTATATACTGTAAAATTTAGCTCCTGCTAAAATTAGAGTGTTTCACTCTTCCTTTCATTTACCTTCTAGTAGTTTAAGTGATTAATCTAAATAAATCAGGAATCTCTAACACAAGTAAATACTGTAGAAAACTATGTAATGCTATAAGGTAAAGTGATAAAGATACAGGACAACTATGAATGGTGAGGACTGAGGCAAACTGGAGGCATCAGCCATACCTAAAATGGAAAGCCATTATTCAGTGATGGCCTAATGGTATTGTGTGGAAGTGACTGCCTGTTGTTGTAAGAACTTAAGTTGTGTTGTTGTTGCTGTTTGTTTGTTTTCAAAGAAAAGCCAGAAATGTGGGTTTTCGTGTAAAAATTCCAAATTTGAAATACTGTGCATGTGTAAAACAGAATATATGTGTGCACAGAATTTGGATTATGTCACTGGGTTAAGAATTCTGTGATAGATGATTTTCAAATAAAGAGATAATGGTTAACAGTTGCTTAATCATTCTCTGCAGAGATACTCAGTTTAGTGAGAGGGACTAACACTTAAAAATAATTATAGCTTTGCAATGAGTAATAAAATTGAAGATGTGAAGTACCAAGGGAGCCCAGAAATGAGGGAAGGAGATACCCACAGAGAATGTTCCAGGGAGTGCATTCTAGAGGAGGTGAATCTAGATTAACAGGTGTTTACAAGGGACCAAAAGATAAAAGTGTGTCAATCAGAGAGTTGCACGTTGGAAGAGACAGAGGCAAGAAAGAGCCCTGAGTGCTTAAGGAAAGAAATTATTTGAGGTTCTTTACCCAAAGAAGTGCAATTGAAAATTTCAGATGTGATATTTGGCTTCTGAGGGAGATTATTGTGGGCAGGAGGACCTTTTGGATTCTTCTTAATAATTTCAAAACATAAACCCTTCCCTATTTTTTTCTGTCCCACACCAGGAGATTTTGATAGGGCCTTTCTGCAACTTTAGATCAAAGGACAGTCATCACATAGTTTTATAACACATTTTATGGTCATGGAAGTTAAATATTTACATGTGGAAGATGGTAAGGTTACTCTTAGCAGATATCTTATTAAAAGATGTGTTGCTTATGATTCCAGCCTTTCTACTGTTTTAAAAGTTTATCTATCTGCCTTGCAAATGCAAGTGAGGCCATTGAACATCTGGTTATCTCAATCACAGGGTACATACATCTGTGCATGCAAATTGGAATCCCTTCAAAGTCTTCATTGAAAAACTCTTCACATTGATAAATGGTTCATTCTCCCTGCAGAACTTACTGCAGAGGTTAAGACTATCAATAGAAATACCCAGATGAAATTGTCTCATATCATGTATCATATCATAAATAGTATATACAAGTAAAAAATATCATGAAAATAACTAGTACAGGTGGAATCTATGTAGTTAATACAGAAAGAGTGCAGAGATACAAGAATGGAGAAATAAGTAAGTATGAGTAGTATTTTGAACAAAACTTTTCATTGGTTATAAAAGGTTTTATATTAACATATTCAAAAATTATATATATGCACACAAACCTATTCACATTCAAAGAAGCTTTTGTTAGAATGTATAAATATGTTGCTAAGAAAAACAAGATTTATCTTTCATCTATGGCCTCAGATGGTATGTTTGCAGTTAGTTTTTTGGTTTTATTTAAAAATAACTGTTGTTTAGTGATTTGAAAGTTGTTTGCAGGGACACTGTCTCACACACATTTTATGAAGGTTAACTTTAAGTAATGATACTGACCTAAATATATCATATACATATTCATAAGAAATTCCAGTTTTAGTTCACCTACTTGCTATCCTGTCTCTTCGACTATGTTTCTATATTATTAACGTGCTATGAATGCACTAATTTAGCCAGTGTACTTCTATTTTGTTTGGATCTTTAATAATATTTTCAGCTTATAGATTGATTCACTATTCCCATTCTTGACCAAATCTAAGAATGCTGATCAATATTTGCTGAACAGAATAGAGTGTACAGCACCAGATAAGAGGGACACATGCACAATCATTGCTGTTTCTCTGCATTGAAAAATATTTTAAGGTGTCCAGTGATTTGTATTTGTGGAAATGTGTCCCTTGGGTTATGATGGTATAAACAATTATAACCTTTTAAAGACAAAGTCCTAACACTAAATGGTTTCAGCTGGACTGTGATAGAAAGAAAGTGACAGTACCACCATTCTGGAAGAGAAAAATGTTAGTTGATTTAAATGGTGATGGTTTGAATTATATCAACATTTCTAGAGGAAATATTTGTGAGTCAGCTTCATTTAAGCTTTATTTTTACTTAAGTTCTTGGATGAGGATGAGATGGGCAAACTTAGGTGACCTGATAGTAAGGAACTGCTTGGAGATTATTTTATCTATTACTCCAAGATTGCTTCACTTGTTGAATTCCATAGTTTTTATTTATGCACAAATGTCAGGGTCAGGAGAAAATTAAAGAAACTAAAAGAGAAAAAGATAAAGATCAGATGTCTAAAATGAAATGTAGATGATGCCACATCATATTCAGTGTACTAGACGAGGGCAGGGGGAAGAAAATCACATTTCCTTGGTATCTTTCATCTCAGCCAAGACAAACACTCCACTTTAGAAAATTAATAAAAGAGTGGTTACATTAATTTTTTTCCTGAGAATCTTTAACATCATCGGAGTGACTTTTCCTTCCAGAGCAAATTGAAATGAAATTTAAGTAGATTTAATGTAAGGTTGTTATTTTAACAAACATAAAAGACAGAGAATAATGTAGTTTGAGTTTCATTTTTGCAAATGTAAGGTGTCCCTTCCTCTTTTAATTCCTAGACAAGACATATGAATGAATCCCAGATATAGCCAGATAGATGAAATTCTTTCCCCACCAACCTATTTCCAAGGCAATCAAGGACAACTAGTTAAAAAAATCTAATTCTGTGCATTTCTGTCATTTTAGCTTTTGCATCCTAAATTTAATACTCTAGTTCAATGTTTATAGTTTTACGCCTGTGTTTTGGTTTTGAGAGTATATCTACAGATAAGGAAATGGAAGGGTGAGAACTTTGAATACTGACTATTCTAAATTTAAAGTACAAGTTGAATTTTAAATAGATCTGAAACTATTATGTGAGGTGGGTTGTAGTCACAGGTAGTACTGTTCAAATTGGGAAAGACCTGACTCTATACCTGGAGTTGAAACTTAGACAAGTAATTATAAAGGTAATCATTTAGAAAGAGACTATGTGCCAGAGTTCACAGTTATTTTAATTTCAAGATCAAAGTCACTTTTGTCATGTAGCATCCTTTTAACAAAATTGAGTGGGTAGTATATGATAAATGGAATAAATATTTACTTATAAATCTCTATGATGAGACTTAAGTTATGGGGTAATTCTTGAGCATCTATGTATTTTCTCAGGATATGATAGAATAACCTCTTTGTCCTGTTGAAGATCTTGTGATAAAGCTACATAGTTTTAGGTAGAAATTAAGGAAAGGAAGAGGTAGTTGTATCATTCTTAGAAAGGTTAAATGGTTTGGACTCTCCATCATTTACAAATGAAACCTTTGTGACCCAGCATCACTAAAAATAAACAAGTATCTTGAAGAAAGTGATGTGAGGAACAAATGACCTGCAAGAAATCCTGATCTGAGCTATTTTATTTTATTTACTTATCTCCCTAGGCACTTATTTTAGAAAAGAGCTCTATTTATTTATGCATAAGGTATCAGAAATAAGAGTTTACTTTTTTAGTCTGAAAGATGATTTTTAATAATACATCTAACACAGTCAGTCTCTTTTAAAAGAGTTAAGTTCTTCCAAGATATATAAAACCTTTGAAAAAGGAAAAAATGACATACGGAGAGAGTGTTCTTTTTTGCACTCATTTCCAAGAACTGCTATTTTTAAAAGCAGTAATTTTTAAACTCTAGCATGCACCAGACATAATGGAGGGGCTAGATACAACACAAATTGCTCAGTCTTAACTTCAGAGTTCCTAAGTAGTAGATTTGAAATGGAGCTCCCAAATTTTCATTTTTCATGGTTTTCTCAGATATTGCTTCTGCTACTGAAGCATATTTTTAGAAATTCTACAACAGAATAACATCATTTTAAGGCAGGTTAACTTTATGATAGAATCATAGGACTATTTATGTTCACGTTCTGTAATTTTAGAAAGGGGATATGTGACCACAGTGGTGACTACAAGGAATATATCATCATTTACTGATTGCTTTACACACACAGATATAAATGCACATGTTGTTCAGTAGGGAAAATATTCATTTTCTGGAAGGCAAAATATCTGGGGTTTAGTCCTCCTTAATTGTTTGGAAAAAATTCTTGGAAAAATTAGCCAACTACTCAAATGTTTCTCAAATGTCCTAGTATTGAAGTGTAAATAACAATACTTTACCTGGTTTGAAGCACAAATCTTCGAGAGGGAATATCTTGAAATTTGTCAGGTCTGTAATCTACATGATATAAATAACATTTACTCTCTTGATGATTTATAGATATAATTTATAGATAAATTATAGCATTTTTTCCACTTGATAAAATCCATAAATAATGAACACTGTGGCCAAATAGTTGAGACTGAACTATTACAATTTGCTCTTCCTTAAGTTCTACAACCTACTTCTGGTTTTTGATTCTGAGATTATTTCTTCTATACTTTAAGGGATGCTTTGTAATTATAATAACCTAGAGGTCAAAAAACAAATATTAATCATACTCACTTCTCTCATCATTTTATAAATTTGATTCCTCTAACTTTGCCTCCACTCTTCTCCCTGTTTTTATCACCTTAAATTTTATATCTTTTTGAAAACACCCACACGCCTTCTCCTAGTTGTTGTCTTTCCTCAAGCTATGGCACACAGTACTGCATTCAACATCCTAATTTAGATGAATTATATTTTATTAGAGGATAAAAACATGTTTTCTAGTTAATTTTTCTTTGAACTGTTTTCCCAAGAATTCTCATAGCTCTGTTTGCCTCATGTTCTTCAGACATTATTTTTGGGAATGATTCTACATGAGGATACCTTTTTTGTGTGTGTTTGTATGTGTCTGTGCATGTGTGTGTAATTTCTGTATGTTAAATGTATTATATTGTACTAGTTGACTCAGATACCTAGCTTCTATTCTTCTGCCAACTGATACATAAGGCTCAGTTTTAGTTTATACTCCACCACTAGACATGCCAGTTTGTTTAAATATTTAGTGCTATTTGAAAGTCTTGAAGTTTCTGTAGTTGATCTTCTTTCAACTCATTATAAAGATGTTCAGGTAGTTCCTGGCAGATCATCAGGTAGGTGATACATTGTGTAGTAGCTTCAGTTCTCCGGAGAAATGGAACTGAGAGAGGGAGAAGGAGTGGCAAAGAGAGTGGGAGAGGAAGAGGGAAAGGGAAAAGGAGGGAGGGGAAGAAGAGATTATAAGCAATTGGTTTTGTGATTATGGAGACTGCAAAGTCCAAAATCTCTAGAACTGATGTGCCATTTTGAGACAGAAGGGTGGCAAGCTGCTATATAACCAGGAAGAGCTAAGACTACAATTGGAGGGCTGTCAGGCAAGAGAATTGTTTCTTATAGAAAGCCATGCTCTTGCTCTATTAAGTCCTTCAACTAATCAGATGAGGCCCAACCACATAATGGAAGGCAGTCTGTTTCACTAAGTCTACTGATTTAAATGTTAATCTCATTTGAATACACTGAATCAAAATAAAAAGCTTTAAGAGAGGAAGGAAAATGGCAGCAGAATAGCAGGACCCTAGGATCACCTCATCCCATGAACACAACTGGATTAACTATCATCGAATCGTCCTAAATAACCCAGAAATGATCTGAAGACTGGCAGAACAGACTCCACAACTAAAGGGAGAGAAAAGTCTACATCAAAGAAGGCAGGGAGTGCTGAGATGAGGTTGAAGGGAGAAACAGATTGTGGGTGCTGCAAAAGGGAAGAAGCTGTGGTCACAGAGAAGGGTAAGAGAGAGGAACACACAGGGGAATGCAAAAGGAGACATTTCCCCAAAGCCACTGGCTTAAAAAATAAAAGGGGCTGAATTTCATGAACTTTTGCAAACAAGAAGGTTTAAAAGCCTGGGTTTGAAAGTCAGCCGATTTGGCTGGGACAGTCTGGAGGGCACTGCAGTGCTCTTAGAGAAAAGGCAGGCAAACAGTATGGGGGCAGACCGCCTGAACACAGGGATTTGAAAAGTGCCTGGAGCACACAGTGAGGTGATTATTCTCTCTTCTAAGGCAAATGCTTAACCTACTGAGCCATCCAGGTGCCCCCTAGTGGAGAATTTAAAGCAACAATCACAAGGATATTCGCTGGGCTTCAGAAAAGAATGAAACACATCAGCAAGACCCTTACTGCAGAGATATAAGAGTTGAAAAAGTATCATTCAGAGATGAAGAGTGCAATAAATGTGATTAGGAACAGGCTTGATACAGTGAACAGCAGGCTAGAAGAAACATGGGAACAAATTAGTGACCTACAAGACAGAGTAATGGAAATTAACAAAGCTGAACAAAAGAGAGACAGAAGAAGAATGCAACATGAGAATAGACTTAGGGAGCTCCGTGACTCCATCAAATGTAATAACATTTGTATTATAGGAGTCCCAGAAGGAGGAGAGAGAGAAAGGAGGCAGAACATTTATTTGGGGAAATAATAGCTGAAAACTTCCCTAATCTAGAGAAGGAAACAGACATTCAGACCCAAGAGACACAGAGAGCACCTATCAAAATCAATAAAAGCAGGCCAACGCCAAGACATATTGTAATTCAATTTGTGAAATATAGTGATAAAGAAAAATTCTTAAAAGCAGCAAGACAAAAGAAGTTCTTAACTTACAAGGGAGAACCTCCAAGGCCAGCTGGAGATTTCTCAACAGGAACTTGGCAAGGCTGAAGGGAATGACATGATATAGTCGAAGTGCAGAAAGGGAAGGATCTGCAGCTAAGAATACTCTATCCAGGAAGGCTGTCATTCAGAAGAGAAGAACAGATAAAGAGTTTCCCAGACAAATAAAAGCTAAAGGAGTTTGTGACCACTAAACCAGGCCTGCAAGAAATATTAAAGGGGACTCTTTGAGTGGGAAGGAGAGACCAAAAGTGACAAAGAAAGGATCAGAGAAAATCCAGAAACAAAGACAAAATGAGTAATAAAATGGTTCTAAACACATATCTATAAATAATTACTCTGGGGGCACCTGGGTTGCTAAGTTGGTTAAGCATATGACTCTTGATTTCAGCTTAGATTATGATCTCAGTGTTGTGAGATTGAGCCCCACATCAGACTCCATGCTGGATGTGGAGCCTGCTTAAGATTCTTTCCCTTGCCCTTTGCCTCACCCCCACACTATCTAAAAATAAATAAATAAAAATAACAACAACAACTTTGTAAATGGACTAAATGCTCCTCTCAAAAGACATAGGGTATTGGAATGGGTAAAAGACAATACCCATCTATATGCTGTCTACAAGACACTCACTTTAGACCTAAAGATACCTGCAAATTGAAAGTGAGGGGATAGAGAAACATTTGTCATGCAAATAGATGTAAAAAGAAACCCAGAGTTGCAATACTTATATCAGAAAAAGTGAACTTTAAAACAAAGACTCCAACAAGATACAAAGAAGGACACTATATAATCAGTGGGGGGGAGGGGGAGACAATCCAACAAGAAGACCTAACAATTATAAATATTTATACACCCAATATGGCATCATTCAAATATATATATTTCATTTATTTGAGAGAGAGAGTGAGCAAGAGAGCATGAGTGGCGAGAGGGACAGAGGCAGAGGGAGTGGGAGAAGCAGACTCCCTTCCCCACTGAGCAGAAAGCCTGACACAGGGCTTGATGCCAGGCCCCTAGGATTGGGAGACCAAGCCGAAAGCAGATTTTTAACTGACTGACCCACCCAGGCACCCCAAGAGCACTCAGATAATTAAGGCATTTATTAGCAAACATAAAGAAACTCATTGATAATAATACAATACTATCAAAGGACTTTAACACTCCACTTACATCATAGGACAGGTCATCTAAGCAGAAAATCAACAAAGAAACAATGGCTTTGAATGACACTGGATCAGATGGACTTCACAGATATATTCAGAATATGCTATCCTAAAACAGCAGAATTCACATTCCTTCAAAGTATACTTGGGACATTCTCTAGAACAGATCACATATGAGGTCACAAATCAGGCCTCAACAAGTACAAAAAGATTGCAATCATACCATTCCTCTTTTTCAGACCACAATACAATGAAACTGGAATCAACCACAAGAGAAAACTGGCAAAGACCACAAATACATGGAGGGTAAACAACATATTACTAAACAATGAATGGATCAACAAGGAAAAAAAAGAAGAAATGAAGAAAAAATACTTGGAGACAAATGAAAATGAAAATACAATGGTCCAAACCTTTGGTATGGAGTAAAAAGGGTCTTAGGAGGGAAGTATATAACAATACAGGCTTACCTCAAGAAGCAAGAGAAATCTCAAGTAAATGACCTAAACTTACACCTAGAGGAGCTAAAAAAAGAACAACAAATGAAGCCTAAACCCAGCAGAAGGAGGGAAATAATAAAGATTAGAGCAGAAATAAATGATACAGAAACTAAACAAACAATAAAACAGATTAATGAAACCAGGAGCTGGTTCTTTGAAAAAATTAATAAAACTGATAAACTCTTAGCCAGACATCAAAAAGAAAAGAGAAAGGACCAAAATAAATAAAATCACAAGTGAGAGAGGAGAAAAGCAACCAGCACAAGAGAAATGCAAACAATTGTACCAGAATATTATGAAAAGTTATATGCCTCAAAATTGGACAATTTGGAAGATATGGATAAATTCCTAGAAACATATAAATTACCAAACTGAAACAAGAAGAAATAGAAAAACTTGATCTGACTGTTAGCCAGCAAAGAAACTGAATCAGTAATCAAATTTAAAAATCTCCCAAAAAACAAAAGTCAGAACCAGATGGCTTCCCAGGGGAATTCTACCAAACATTTACAGAACAGTTATAACCTATTTTTATTGAACTATCTCAAAAATTGGAAGAGGAAGGAAAACTTCCAGATCCATTCTCTGAGTGCAGCATTTCCCTAATACCAAAACCAGATAAAGACACCACTACATGAGAGAACTAGAGGCTGATATCCTTGATGAACACAGACGCAAAAATTCTTAATAAAATACTAGCAAATCAAATCAAACAACACAGGAAAAAGAACATTCAAAATGATCAAGTGGGATTTATTCCTAGATTGCAAGAGTGGTTGAATATTCACCAATCAGTGTGATACACTTAAGAACCATATGCTCCTTTCAATAGATGCAGAAAAAACATTTGACAAACTACAACATCCATTCATAATAAAAAAGCCTCAACGTAGTAGGTTTAGAAGGATTATACCTCAACATAATGAAGGTTATCTATGAAAAAACCACGGCTAATATCCTCAGTGGGGAAAAACTGAGAGCTTTCCTTCAATGGTCAGGATCAAAACAGGGACATCCACTGTCACCACTGTTATTTAATATACTACTGGAAGTCCTAGCTACAGCAATAAGACAGTAAAAAGAAATAAAAGGTATCCTAATCGGTAAGGAAGAAATAAAATTTTCGCTATTTGCAGACGACATGATACTCTATATAGAAAACCCAAAAGACTCCACCAAAAAAAAAAAAAATGCTAGAATTGATAAACAAATTCAGTAAAGTCCCAGGATACAAAATCAACTTTTAAAAAATGTTACATTTTTTACAAAAATAATGAAGCAGCAAAAAATGAAATTAAGGAATCGATCCCATTTACTATTGTACCAAATACCATAAGATACCTAGGAATAAACCTAACCATAGAGGTAAAAGTTCTGTCCTCTGAAAACTATAAAACATTGACAAAATAAATTGAAGATGACACAAAGAAACAGAAAGACATTCCATGCTCCTGGATTAAAAAAACAAATATGGTTTAAAATGTCTAGACTGTCCAAAGCAATCTACACATTTAATTTAATCCTTATCAAAATACCAGGAGCATTTTTAACAGAACTAAAACAAACAATCCTGAAATTTGTATGAAACCACAAAAGACCTTGAAGAGCCAAAGCAATCTTGAAAAAGAAAAGCAAAACTGAAGGCATCACGATTCTAGAATTCAAGTTATATTACAAAGTTGTAATCAAAATAGTATGGTACTGGCACAAACATTGACACATAGATCAATGGAGAAGAAGAGAAAACCCAGAAATGAACCCACAACTATATGGTCAGTTAATCTTTAACAAAGCAGGAAAGAACATCCAATGGGAAAATAATTGTCTTTTCAACAAATGCTGTTGAGGAAACTGGTCTGCAACATGGAAAAGAATGAAACTGGGCCATTTTCTTACCCACACACACAAAAAAATTAAAATGGATTAAGGACCTAAATGTGAGATCTCTAACCATAAATATCCTAGAAAAGAACACAGACAGTAGCTTTTTGTCATTAGCTATAGCAACTTTTTTCTGATATGCCTCCTGAGGCAAGGGAAACAAAAGCAAAATAAACTATTGGCGGTACTGCAAAATAAAAAGCTTCTGCATAGTGAAGGAGACAATCAACAAAACTAAAAGGCAACCTATAGAATGGGAGAAGATATATGCAAACGACATATCTGATAAAGGGTTAGTATCCAAAATACATAAAGTAGTTATTAAACATCTCCAAAATGAATAATCCCATTAAATATGGGCAGAAGACATGAATAGACATTTTCACAAAGAGAAATACACATGGCCAACAGACACATGAAAAGATGCTCAACATCACTCATCATCAGGGTAATGCAAATCAAAACTTCAATGAGATATCACTTCACACCTGTCAGAATGGCTAAAATCAGTACAACACAAGAAACAACAGGTGTTTGTGAGGATGTCGAGAAAAGGGAACCCTCTTATGCTGTTCGTGGGAATGCAAACTGTTGCAGCCACCCTGCAAAACAGTGTGAAGTTTCCTCAGAAAGTTAAAAAATGGAACTATCCTACAATCTGGCAATTGCACTACTTTGGTATTTTCCCAAAGAATACAAAAATACGGATTTAAAAGGATGCAGTGCACCATAATGTTTATAGCAGCATTATGTACAATAGCCAAATTATGGAAAGAGCCCAAGTGTCCATCAACTGATGAATGGATTAAAAAGATGTGGCATGCATTTATTCAAATATATATATTCAAATATATAGATTCATATATTCATGTAGATTCATATAGATTTCATCCTTCTTTATGAGTAACTACTTATAAAGAAGGATGAAATCTTACCATTTGCAACAACATGATTGGATCAATAGAGTAAAATGCTAAGCAAAATAAGTCAGTGAAGGACAAATTCAGTATGGTTTCACTGATACGTGGAGTTTAGGGAACAAAACAAAGGCAATAGAAAATAAGGAGAGATAAACCATGAAACAGATTCTAACTATAGAGAACAATCAGAGGATTAGTGGGGTGAAGGATGGGTGAAATAGGTGAAAGGGATTAAGAGTACAGTTATCTTAATGAACACTTAGTAATATATAGAATTGTTGAATTGCTATCTCATACACCTGAAACTAATTTAACAATGTGTAAGTTAACTATACTGGAATTAAAATAATATTTAAAACAAAACAAAACAAAAACACTCTCACAGAAATATCCAAAATAATGTTTGATCAAGTATCTATGTACCCTGTGGCCAAGCCAAGTTAACATATAAAATTAACAACTATAGGGTGGTACCTTTTCCTCAACTTAGAAATAGCTTATCTCTCCGCAGCCTTTGTTTTTTTTTTGTTTTTGTTTTTGTTTTGCTTAAAAGTCATTCTTCTAAAAAAATTTGATCTTTCCATTGCATGTTGATCAACCATTAGCTATATAACATTGTATTATTTAAATTCTGAATAATGTACATTACCTGCTCCTTTCTTGTAAAGTTCTCTCAAATCCTACTATTAGGAACATTTTTTTCTTTAAATACCATATTTCCTTTCCACTCAATTGCTATGCATATTTCAGTGTAGAATCATCTTAACTTTCATCATATTTCCAGAAGGTCAGATAAGGAGGTGAGATTAGCACATTTTATCCACATTTTATCCTTTTCAGGATCATCTCTGTATTAGAATTACAGTAGCGTTTTGTACCAGTGCTCTGGCAGAGTATGGACATGGGGAACTTGCTGTGACCATTGATTTAAGTAATGATTTTCTTTAGCCATAATAATTACATATACTTAAATTGGTTGTTAATTATACCTAGAACAGTGGTTCCTAAACAAGTCGATCATTAAAATCATGTTAGAACTTCTTAAAAATACAGAGTCATAGGCTCTACCATTTGGATATTTGTAACAGAATCTCCAGTGTTGAGGCCCCCAAATACATACTTTAAAAATATTATTCACTTAATTTTTATGATAAACAATTGATATGGAGAATACAAAGAGTTATAAAATTTTAAAAAGCCCTTAATTTTTTTTTTTTTTTAGTTTTCAGGATTATTTGAAAGTAGACATTACTTGAAATAACTTTTTTTATTTTCGTAATGAAAACTAAAATGAAAAATCCATTGATTCCTTTTCTTAGATCCCTTTAATTCCAAAGGGCAGTTTTTTGACCACCATCATTGTATTATATAGTGCTAATGATTGTTGAGCCGGCATCTTATTGTCGACTTACTTTTTAAAAACCTTTTATTGTTTTCTTTAAAATATCGAGCAGTGTTCCGTAAAGCCATTTTAGTTGGTCTTGTGTGTTGTGCACTTGATTTGCCTTACTTTGTGGATTTTCTTGTTTTGCTCCTTTGGCCAATTGTACCATTAAAAATGTTATCCTACCCCCCTCACCCACAATGACCTCTTTTGCTTTGCCAGTTATCCATACAGGGATTTTGCTTGAGTGCCTGGATTTCTGATCCTTGGCACACGTTTTGCTTGAGCCCCTAATAAGGTGTTTTAAACAGTCTCCAGGTTTCTGGTAGATTATTTGTTTTTGTTTTGTTTTGTTTTGTTTTCCAACTCCTTCACACTTTTTTTCTACTATTCACATTTTGATGTAGGTCCCTTTTATCAAATTGAGTTAGCATGTGTTCAGTGTTTCTTGGCTTTTCTACTCTAAGCAGAAGGTAAAACTTAATAATATACTGATCACTAATATATAGTGGTTTATATAATTTCTGATTCACTTCCTGTCTTTTATGCAGAACTCAGTATATTTCCTTTCCATATGGATTCTAAAATTACTCTAAGAGCAGTTATTTATTCCCCTCCAAAATGTTGATTTCATATTTCTCTTCGAGAAAAATCCATGAATCCAGATGTGAATAATTAAAATTCTATTTGATTACCATCTGTCCTAATTTTGACTGTGCATACTTAGGGTTAATATTTTTAGTTCTCTCTCTCTCTCTCTCTCTCTATATATATATATATATACATATATATATATATATATATATATATATATTTGAACATCAGATGAATAGGATTGAAGTAATCATAAATCTCAGTTGATGGCACAATATCTTCTTGGTGTCTTTCTTGATTAATTGATTAGCTAATCATTTCTTTTCTATCCATACTCTCTATTTTCTCCCTCCAGATAGACAATGATGCTGAGAAGATTAATAAATATCTTTTTAATTGGTGTTTTTGCAAAGTGTGTATTATTTTATGTGTACTTTGTTTTTTGTTGTATTTGTTATATTGTAAAGAATATTTTGATAGATATGTCTTTCCTTATTAATCAGTACTGGTTTTGGATAGTCTACGTGTATATCTAACCTGTTGCTTCTAACTGGTGTGTAGTATTTCACACATACAGCCGTCACTCTCTTCTTGCCTCCTCTCCTGGGGACTAGTGACTAAATTAGCCTCCAACTCTCCAACATCATTTAAACCTGATTTATGGATCATCCACCATTAATTTCTTGATTGAAACTGATTCAGAAAAGAATATTTACCCTCCAAATGGTTTTACAGTAAAATATTCATTTACATTAGTGGTTCCCAACCTCAGTGCTATTATCATTTTGGACTGGATAAATATTTGTTGTAAGAAGTTTTATGTATTGAAAGACATTTAGCAGCATCCCTGGCTCTATCCATTAGAGACAGTAGCATCCCCAATTATGACAATGAAAACGTCTCCACATGTTGCCAAAAGTCTCCCTGGGAAGGAGAGAGGACAAAATAACCCTCTTTTTGAGAACAACTGCTGTAGATCTTCTAAATATTTGGCTGCTACTTTTGTTAAATTTTATATATTATTAGTTATCCATTATAACCTGTGACTCAGTGACACTATATCCGGACTTTTTCCCCCAACTTGTTTACTGTTATTTCAAAATGTCAATTACATATGATTACTCCTTCTTGACAGTCATTCCATTTCCCCTATCTGCTTGGTTTATATAATTTTTATGTAGCCATCAGAGAAGAGAATCTTGGTTTCTCTAATGACATGGTTTTCAGTGACTGACTCACTTTATAATACCCTTTATATGGACTTTATATGTAATAAAGCTCTTTGTATTTTAATATACATAAGTCAGGCCTGAGGTTAAACAGAAATTTTAGTACTTATCTTTAATTATGTCATTTCAAATTTGTAAATAAAACAAGAAATCTGTCATTGCTCAATTTTAATTATAAGCTGAACTGTACAACTATTTCACAGATTTGACTTTAAGTTGTTTCTGTCTCTATTAAAAGTAAAAACTAAGCAATAGCATGGAAGACCATAGAAGAAAGGAGAGATATCCAAAGGGGGAGAATTCAAGGCAGGAGATGAACCATGATATGTTCATCTTGTTATGGAAACCAGAAATAATCTGAGGGTCTCAGAGGGGTGGAGGGTGGGGAATATGGTAGCCAGGTGATAGGCATTGAGGAACACTACATCAAAAACTAATTATGTACTATACAGTGGCTAATTGGCTGAACATAATTTTAAAAAAGAAGAGAACAAACAAACAAAAATAGTAAAATCTATCCAAAGTCCTCATTAAATGGCAGGTTCATTAATGGCAGGTTCATCTAGCAATCCACAGACCTTCTCTTTATTTATTATCAAATATGAACAGTCAAACTATATATTTAGGTAATGAATTAATGTTTTCTTTCAGTGACTCCTAAAAAATATGAAATTTTATGGTAAAACCTCTAATTCAAATGGTCTGAAATCATACAAGTGAAATATTTTTAGAAGCTTAAATGAATGAAAAGTTTACTAGATTTAGAGTCAGAATATTTGCATGTAATAACTGGTTTGCCCATTGTACATTTTATGTCTTTTGGCTTAAAATTCTCTAAGTTTAGTTTCCTCAATGAGAAATGGCAGATTTTTTAATTTTTTAAAAATGAGATGAAATTATTATTTTTTAAATTATGTTCAATTAGCCAACATATAATACAACATTAGTTTTTGATGGAGTGTTCCAACAATTCATTAGTTGCATATAATACCCAGTGCTCATCACCACATGTGCCCCTCTAATATGTTATTGCAAATCTAAGACATTATCAAGAAAAAGGGAGTATTTTATTATTTGCCAGAATTTCAGCAAAATTTTGATTCTCCTCATGTTGAAGACATTATTTGTAATGGCAGGCAGAATTTCATTTGGAATCCATGAAACTACTGGCAATATGTGGTATTGCTGATTTTAGGCTCATCTTTTTTTTTTTTTAAGATTTTTATTTATTTGACACAGAGAGAGATATCACAAGTAGGCAGAGAGAGAGGGGGAAACAGGCTTCCCACTGAGCAGAGAGCCCAATGCGGGGCTCGATCCCAGGACCCTGAGATCATGACCTGAGCCGAAGGCAAAGGCTTAACAAAGTGAGCCACCCAGGCATCCACAGGCTCATCTTTGATGGCATGTTGATGGCTTTTGGTCTGTTCCCACCCCTGTATTCCTGCTACAGTACCACAATCCCCCAATTCCAGTTTGTCATTTGTTTTCCTCCCTATCTTAACCATTTACCTTTGGTCAACACAAAACATTTACCTATATCTAAATTTTGGTCCAGCATCCCTTCACCTTGCCCCCACCCCAACACTCCTCAGATAAACAGATCTTTCTCAAGTATTCTATTAATGGATCTAGTCAAAACCTCTAGACTGATGATCTTGTATGAGGAACTCAGGAATATATATTGCCTGTAAAGATCCAGCTCATAAATGAATAATATTCATTAAGACAGAAGAAGCAAGTCCAGATAGTACTAGATTCTCAGATTAGGCAATGACTCTAATTAATATCCCCCACTGGCTTCCCATTTCAGTCATAATATAATTCACTCTTATTACAGTAGCACCCAGTGCCCTATATGATTTGATATGTCTATACCATCTGACTTCATCTCCTCCCACTCAACCCCAGAACATTTCACTCTAACCACACTGATCGTGTTACTCATTCTTGAGTAAGTCAAAATAGACTTTGTCAAGTTGTTTTTCTTTTTACTTGGGATATACTTCTTCCGTGGTGAATGCTTAACAAATATGTTAAATGAATGAACATGGATTCCTCTACCTCCTCTCTTACCTCTATAGCTGTTTTTGAGGACTAGGGACAAGAGACAGTTCTCTACTATGTGACTTACAATGCCAGTCCACCTGCATTTTATGTCTGTTCTAAGTACTCAGTGATGGTTATCTATCAGACTTGTGTCCAATAACAAGGGCATGACTCTACATCTTAATAGATATTTGCATAAACTTAAGAGGAGATTAGTTTGTCATAACATATTAGTATATTTAACACAAAATACAGTGAAAGAACTCAAATTCCCATTTTATTTGAAACCTAATCTATTTTCCAGTTGTACAAATCACATAAAGAATCTTTAGAGTTAATAATATATTACAAAACTGAACAATTTATTTGCTCTTAGTTTTGTGAAAGTTTATTAGCATTTGCATTTATTAATTTTAAAATTAGAATGGAGAATGGTTAAAATAATAAATGTAGTCATTTATAACAATGTTTAAATCTGTGGTACAAGTATGACTTTTTAAAAAAATAATTACAGGAAACTGGTGGACCCCTGAGAAGTGAGTTAAATTAGTTTTGATTTATTCTCTCTTTTCATGCTTCACTTTGCTGATCGTATCTAGCACATGAAGAAACTCTGAGCTCAATTTTTGCTGCGATCAGAACGTGTAATGCAGATGCTGCTTTGCAGGCTTCCACAGTGCTGTGCAATGTTTCCAGTCAGTTACAGTTTCTCTCTGGCAACCAGATATGCAGAAACACATTTCCTGTGGGATGAAAGAGTTCACTTGTATATTCCAAATGAGTGTGATTCCAATTTGAATGTGTTCATTGATGAGGAAGTCTCATATTTCATGATCATTCTTTCTTGTGCTTCCATTTCTACATAAAAAACTGTCAATCATAGGTTCACACAGTTTAGATGTGTAAACTACCTAAATGAAGAACACCAACACCTATATGTTAATAGGCCAGAGGCTTTAAGCCATCAATGCATCTAAACCTTAGTTCTGCCATTTATAAGTGACTTTGGGCAAGTTATTTCATTGCTTAGTAGAGTCATAGCGCTAATTGGGAGAGTTATAATTAGTAAACAGATTGAAAATGCCTAGCAGAATCGTTGACACATATAGAGCACTCAGAAAATTGTGGCCCTGAAAGATCACATCACCTATTATGCAACTGTTGATAGATTTAAAGCCAAATGAACAGCACTGTATTGAAGGATTTTTATACGCACTATAGTAGACAATCCTGTCTTGACTGACTTTCTGTAATTAGGATCTTGCTCTGTGCCTCTCTCAGAATCAGTACTCATTAAATACTGATTGCTGTTGAATGTTACTCAGCTGCCCACAGTAAATATGGAGAAGTGTAGGGGAAAACGAAGAAAGTGGGCCATGCCCATTTATTTCCCTTTCTATCAGAGAGTTTGCTGACTCTTTCCATCCTAATGGCTTGAGTGTTCTCCTACCAACACCCAGTTTCTCAACAGTTATGATTTAGCAATTTGAACTTTACTTCCCTGTCTCTTACTGGCCAAATTCTAAGTTATTTCTCCCACCCTGTGGGTCATGTCCTGGAAGATTACCACAGTGCCCCTTTTCCTCTAGACTCTGTGAAGCCATACAGAGCTTTTTAGAAATTGAAACCTTAGGGGAAATGGTTTCATAGTAATTTATTTGTAACAGAAGTCTGCTGTTTGCTTCTCTGAAATCGGTTCACTAAAGAGGTGGAGTTCAGTTTTCTTTGTAAAATTTTTGTGTGAGGCAAAAGGTGAGATGACCAGAACATATTGAACTAATGTAAATGGAAAAAGTTATACTAGACCTGAGTCTTTATCATCTCTCCTGAGTTATATTATTTCTCACAAGGGAAGGAAGAGAACCAGGAAAGGAGACCTGCCCCCTAACCATATTCTACCAAATCAGATTCTATTAAAACAGAGCCTTTGGAACCTGTCTGGGGGACACATTTCACCACATGGTTAAATGGTGGTTCCCATCCAGTGTTGTCAGAAGGTCACCCGAGGTTCTGCCTTCTGTCAACAGTGTCTTCATTCCAGTTAGTGTGGGGAAAAAAGATGTTAGAGCTTTAGCAGCAACGAAGGCAGAGGTGGAGTAAGATAAAATTACATTTTAATGGTGTGAAGTCTAAAAGCAAATTTTTTTGGTGGGAATAAAATTTTGGGGAAAGAAAATTATTTGCTGTTTTTCTGTTACTCTGAAGTTGAAATTGGTTTCAGCAATTCACTTGTTACTGCTCTGTACAATGAAGCCTTTATTTAGGTTAGCATTTGGGGATTTTAACAGTTTTTTTTTTTTTTCATTTAAAACTGATAAGGAGAGAGTATTATTAGTTCATGAAAAAATATTATCCTCCATATCATTTCTCAAGGACATTTTTCTCTCTTTCCAGAGACCCTGGGCTTTTATATCAATTTGCCTTTCTGTCTATAGGCAGGTAGATAGCTCTAGGAGAGCTTTACTTACAGTGTCATAAATGATTTTCTCTAGAGTTTATGATTACAATATCCACTTGTAAACAGATTGTCATGGTTGTGTATGCCCCTCCTCCAGATTAGGTTTCAAAGTGAGTCTGCTTTATACTTTGTCTCTAAAAATGCCCCTTGGCTTGAATGCCAGTTGGATTAAAAGGGGAAAAAACTCATTTTATGATTTGTACAGCTGTTTCTGAGTTCAGATTCTTATAAAAGGTACCCCGGTGGCATTTCCTTACCACAAGATTGACAGACTGGGGAAAGCTAAACATTTTCTTTTCTGAAGAACTAGTGGAAAACAGACCTATTTTCAGGATTGGCTTGTCCTTGGTAAAGAGTTTGAAACCACTGAGTTGCATCATAGCCATAAAGTAAAGAAGCTGTTCCAAAGTCTTAATTTCTAGCCAGTGTTTAAGCAGCTGCAACAGAAAAAGAAAAAAAAAAAGAATTTCTTCTAACCTTCCAAGTCACTCCCAGTACATTGATTTTACTGAGAAATTTCACAATGGTTATTTCCTCTTCATGTTCAAACAGAGGCTTAGTGTCTTTAAATCCCTTTCTCTGAATGTCATATGGAACATATAGGATGATTTAGGTGTGTACATAAACTTTAAGAGAATGTAAAAAAAAAATCAGTGGAGGAGCATTGGAACTTTAAGTAGGATTTTTTGGGGAAAACACATATGCACATGTTTCTTAAGAAGCTGACATCATTGAGATTTAACTCTTGGAGTATCATTTAACCTGGTTCTTTCTTTTTCATGAATTTTCCTGCATTCCTCTATGGGTTTCATTACCATTTGGAGGCCAGCTCTGCGTGGAATGGAGAGGCATCATCTTCTCTCCAGGGAGGGATGGAGACTAATATAACAAAATTTGGGGATATGAGCAAGAATGCAGAAACATAAGCCTCCTGTGAGTTGTGGGGAACCGGAATGCTTTTCTTTTGATATTACTCAAACTCTAAATCTTAAGGGAGAAGCAGCATAAAACTACATGTTACAATCCAAAAGTAATCTCTCTTTCCAACAGAAAAGGATATGCTATGGTTTTAATTGATAACATACTTGCACTTTTTCCCACAAACAAATCTTATTCCTAAATCTACTGGTTGTAGATTATTTTAGGTGGTCTGAAAACCCTACAAGTTCTTCCTATGTCAATTCAACTGAATAATTTGTTGGTAAAAATTAAGTTAAAAAAAAACCTTAATTTCTTTAAAAAATTTTTAAAGGCTTTATTTATTTATTTGTCAGAGAGAGAGAAAGAGAAAGAGCACAAGCAGGGGGAACAGGAGGCAGAGGGATAGGGAGAAGCAGGCACCCCACTGAGCGGGGAGCCTTGACTTGGGGCTCAATCCCAGAACCCTGGGATCATGACCTGAGATGAAGGCAGACACTTAACTGACTGAGCCACCCAGATGCCCCAATTTCTTAAAATGTTTTAAACATAAGTTGATTTTTCTGCTTTCTCTGTTGATGAAGTACTTAGTGATATAGAATAATCATCTTAGCTTCTTTATGATTTAATTTTCCTGTATATGCAATAGAAATTGTAAGCAGCTGAATATGAATTTCAACAACAAAAAAATTTATCTTTCTCAGTCCTAATGAGTTCAGATGGATCAGAGATGAAGAATAGTGAGAGAAACTTGAAGTTGAACTTATTGAGAATTTTTTTTAAAGATTTTATTTATTTATTTGACAGACAGAGATCGCAAGTAGGCAGAGAGGCAGGCAGAGAGAGAGGAGGAATCAGGCTCGCTGCTGAGCAGAGAGCCCGATGCGGGGCTCGATCGAAGGACCCCGAGATCATGACCTGAGCTGAAGGCAGAGGCTTTAACCCACTGAGCCACCCAGGTGCCCCTGAACTTATTGAGCATTTAAAGTATTGTTGACCTAAGAGAGATTAGAAATTGAAATAAGTACATAGAACATTAAAAGAAAGAATTTACTGCTGAGAATAGGGAAAAGGGTGGGAAGTGGCATAAAAGAGTGAGAACGGCTTTCCATAAACCACATAAAAACTTCATCTCATTACCCTATAGACAAGGGGCATACACACAGTAAAACCTTTGTAATCTGGCATTTGAGTCGAAATGAGGTGCCAGTTAGTGTCACATTATGCTTAATAAAGTCTTAGCTCATGTTGTGTCAGGTGGTATCCTTATTTTACTTCTCTTATCCTCTCATTAAAGGCTTAGACATAAAAGGCATAAAGGGCAGTGGTTTCTACATATAAATCATCTTTTTTTTTTTTAAGGCTTTGGTACAGCAGGTATCTACCTTCCCACTCCCCCAGAATGATCACCTGGTATAGTGGTCCTACTATTCATACTGTACTGTCTTCCTTCAGCATCCTCATCACTGATTCTCTTGTAATAGCTACACTCATCTCTTTTTAATGGCAAGAGAAAGGGATCACTAAGTATATATATATATATATATATATATATATATATATATATATGTATATATATGTGTGGTTATTTAGTGTAATCATATATGATTATGTAGTCTTGAAGCAGAACTTGACAATGTGAGAAAAGATGAGGAATAAGCACCAGAGCCACTCACTCATATATTAAGTACAACAGCAACTTCCATGTTTTGACCATCTAAATTTTGGCTTAAATCCCATGCAGTATAAAAGTGAATAATAAACATCTAGACCTGACAAACTTTTCTAGTTCTTTTTATTTTTGGTCTTCTCTGTTACATAGACATTATAATATGTCTGTGGTCCACTCTTCTTCACAAGTAAGCAAATTTCATTCATTAAACAATTTTTACAGGATCAAGCTTTGTGCTAGGAGCTGTAGATCCAATTAAGACATCATTACTGCCTTAGAGGAATTTGAAATGCTGTCTAGAGGAACTAACTCTCAATTTGTTTCACCCAAATATTTGGGCTGATGCTGGTCCCTCAGCATGTCTGAAGGACCTATCACATGACTTTAGATCTTTCTTTCTTGAGAACATTTCTCAATTTAAGCTTGAGAAGTTTTTATGTATAGGATTTGAGCTAGGGGCTGGTGATGATATTGTGAGTCATAAGTTCTTAAAGTTAAATATATGACAGATTATCTGGCTTTCTGAGGCCTTTTAAAAACATGCATTCCTATCCTTGGTTTGGCCCTATTGACTTAGATTCTTCATATGTGGGGTTTAGTAGATTCTGATACAGATGAGAATCTGTCTTGTTCATAAGGTTTTCATCAGCCAACTTGGAATCAGGTAAACTATGTGAGTCCTACTGAATCTATATTTGTATTTTAATCTTTTTAAAGAATTGTATAAAAATATATTAAAAGCCTGAAATGGGGAATTATGTCCAAATGTGAACACATCACATCAGTTTTGCTCTTTCCAGTCCTATGCAAGGTCACAAATTCCCATGATTCACAATATAGTGAAGGGATTTCCTCTTCCAATATATTGCTGCAGGCATTTGGGAAATGCCTAAAGATAGAGTAGATTTTCTAGTGCATAAACATAGATAATCTGATTACAATATTTTATAGAATCAGACTGATCATATGTTAGATAAATATATGCAATGTGCGTTTAGTCAAAGTCTCCCAGGAATATATCCATAGACAACTGGAAAATCTAAAATTATAAACAAATTTTTTCCACCTACCCCAATGAAACACTAAAGCCCACCAAAAGGGTACATGTGGATTAAATACAAAATTTGTACTTCCTGATGGGATTGCTCAATTTTTACAGTCCATGTGACCTCAGAAAACTCATCTTTGGTTCATAGAAGCCTAGGGATTTTTAAAGATAGTACAAGTAGATTGTCTGCAATACTTCTACCCTGCTCCTCCCAATTCCCACTTTTCCCACCTTTCCCGCCCTACAGAGCAGAGGGTATCAAGGTGGCAGACAGGTCCAGACAGCTGCTACCTTACCTCTATGTGGTGAGATCGAAGATGCTCCAACTATCACATACAGTTCTGTGAGTTTGACCATCAGTCTTTTCTCCTTTTCCACCTTTACCCTAGTTTTTTAGACGTTTTTGTGCTGAGGTTGGCCTCTCACATCAGTGTGTATGAATCATAAACCTCTCAAATGAAAAGTAGAAAAGACCCAGTGATTTAGCTATTTGTACACTAATAGGAATCCTTCTGTGGGTTTGTATGGCTGACTCATTTGACAAATTCTGTTTTAAAGGAATACAGGCTTCCAGACTTGTGGAGTATAGTGTGATTACAATAACCTCTATGTGAGGTATCTTGCAGAGGAGGGCTTCTGGACGAAGGAAAAAATCACTGGATTCATAGTTGACTTCAACTCACGTATCTCAGGGACCCTTTAAGAGTCTCTCTGGCATTTATCTTTTCAGTGAGTGGAATCAGAGAGTCTTCAAAATTATTTATTTATTTTATGTTTATTATCACACTATTATATTTTATAATTATAATTATATAAAATTATGTTTACGATTCCTACTAAAAACTTCACTTTTCTTTTTTTGACTTAGCATCTTCGTGTTTTATGTAGTTACCATGTTTTCCCTGTCTTTCTTTCTTTGAGTGAGAATGTCTTCCTTTCTCAAGGCTGGGTAGTTTCCATTCAAATCTCTGCAGGCTGATTGCAGAAATTTCCTGAAGCAAACCTAAGCATTGACTGGCATTTATAAATCCCTGGCAGCATACCAAAGTTGGTTAAAGAAATAAGATGCATTATCTCATAGGCTTAGCTAATCTGAAAGTTATGAACTGACTCTGGATGTGAGGGCTTAATATGGTGGCAAGCTGTAGAGTGACAAATTAAAGCTGGTAACGTTGCTGCTCAGCTTCATTCTCCAAATATCCATGTGTTTTGAATGGAGTCTCTCACAGGAAGCTGGTGTCATTTAGGGAGATATGTTGTGTATTATATTTGCTTGACAAACATGTTTGAACATGAAACATGAAGTACTGCGAAAAGTTATAATCATCTGTTGTCCACATTATAATTAAGAAATCTGGGTTCACAAATATGGATTTTAATCTAATTATATAGTGTAACCTGATTTTTCTCTTAGGAACCAGCTGATATGGGGACAATTTTATTAGGTAAAATCAAACAAAAATACTTCTGTTTTTAAAAATAATTACTGAGCTCCACAAACATTATTGATCTCAAATAAAAAAAAATCTTCAAATGTTTTTGGAATTAAAGAGATGATTATTATCTTTATTGAATTTTCTCATATTTTCATTATTCTTTGCTTAACTTGTAAAATGAGTGAGGTCATGACAAAATCTTACGGTAGCAAATTCTAGCTCTCCAAGATTATAGTAAAATAAAATACCAAAAGTTGAAAAAGTGGAAATAAGAACACATTTTGGCCTGATTTCTCTTTCCTCAAATATTTGAGATCAATATATATCTAGAATATAGATATTTATGTATAATTACATATAACTTCTCCTTTATAAATATACCATAAACCTAAATTATGCTTATTCAGGATTGAATGTTTAATAATGGTTTTTCTTTTCAAAATGATAAACCAAGTATATACTTGGTTTTTTATCCTTGCTTATTGTGGTGAATGTCAGCCATTTACTGAAGAAATTAAGTTCTTCAGTTTTTAAATATTGGACTAAGCAATTCTTCTCATGGTAGGAAAAAAAAATACCTCAGGTGAATAAGTGATCATTAAGTGATGAACTAGACAAAAGTCTTAGTAGAGAAACCCCACTAGTAGGGTTATCACTAATAATACTGGTTGGGCTACAGGTGCTGGAGCAGTAAGAGAAAGCCATCCTCATACAGCAGCCAAAAAAAACCCCCAAAGAATGTCAGTTTATGTTTTCTGCCTTAATTTCAATTTATATATATTTAGAAAATCACATTCCATACTCTTAGGACTACCATTCAGTGCCTTTAGATTAGGGACAGCAGGACTGAAATAGGATGACTCTTTTTTGAGTAAGTGGTTTTTCTACAGAAGTGAGCACTATGCTTACGTTGTTCAATTCCCAGAGTCTCAACTTCTTCCCCTACCAAGCAGTGTTAAAAACTCACTTCTTATGGCGAATTATAATAGAGAGTGTGTGTAAAGCCTTGTTCACTTCTGGCACATAATGATGTTTTTGATACCAGTGATGAACACTTGCCGGACACCAACAATTGGGCTGAGTGCTTTACATGCATTATCATACTTAATACTTTTCTCATACCCTGAAGTTTGTCTTATATTCATTTCCCCTCAGTTCACAGGGAAATTAAGTCCCAAAGCTCCTAACTGGCAGAATTGGAGTTAAAACCCAGATTTGTTCAATCCCAAGTCTGAGCTCTTAGGCACCATAGAATACCTATCCCTAGATGTCCATAGTGTTCTACAAAATCAGTTATTATTTACTATTCCTGTTTTATCTGAAAAATAGTAAGCGATTGAGGCAGTGTGGAGATTCTAGAGAGCGAAGGGGGAAAATTGTATGCCTTTCTAACCAACATAGTCTTCAGTCATCATTAATTTACCAAGTAACTTCTCAAATGGAAAGATTACGGGTTTTCTAACCTCAATGAGAGTGGACAAAGTAAAAACAGATCTCTTTCTTGCTTATGTTAATGTATTTTGTCTCATGTGGTTGGATTGGGATGAAATTTGGAGCCTGGCTTAAGCACAATGTAAACTGGTCATGAAACCCCATATAGATGCAGCTATTTATTGCTGACAGGGTGTTGACCAAATTTTCATATGCATTGGCTGCCTCATTCAGAGGCTTTAGTAAAACCACTCCATATGGCCCAAATTCTCACGTGGTACCGCTTTCCAGGATGACCAGTGGAGCTTTGACCAATCCTGAAGGCTTCCTGATTCAGAGGAACTATCTCAGAAAACTCGAGAAAACTTTAAAATAAATATAACAATCCCTAAAATGATATGGGATGTATAATTGGCCCTTGCATACTGACCAGATTTAAGGATTTGTGGCAGTACTTTGGATTATTATTCAGGAGGGCAATGTTGTATTTGTTTGCCTCTAGTTCTCTGAAACCATTTTTGGTTTTGCCTGCTGTTTCTTTCTAGTGAATATTCCTGTTGTTACTACCTATAGACAGAGCGTGATTTAGTACCACTTGCCTCTTAAATGATAAGTAATTATTGAAAAGCTTCAAGAAAATGGACAATCTGGGGCACCTAGTTGGCTCAGTGGGTTAAGCCTCTGCCTTCAGCTCAGGTCATGATCTCGGGGTCCTGAGATCGAGCCCCGCATCGGGCTCTCTGCACAGCAGGGAGTCTGCTTCCCCCTCTCTCTGCCTGCCTTTCTGCCTACTTGTGATCTCTCTCTCTCTCTATCAAATAAACAAATAAAATCTTTAAAAGAAAAAAGAAAGAAAATGGACAATTTATATAGTAGCAGGGAAAAAAAAAAAAGATTTTCCATGGAATAGGTAATGAAAAGGAGCCCCAAAATAGAAAAGTATACAAAAAATTAAAAAGCTCATTATAACATGCATTATTCTTCGAGAGTATCTGAATCAAGGTTAACAGAATGATTTTTTGCTGCTACCTTGAAGTTTGAGTTTAGTGGTTCCCATTTCTAGCATGAAAAGATGGGAATGAAATGCAGTACTATGAGGGTATAACCGACCTGGCAAAGATAGGGTATAAAGAATTCTACTAAAGACTGAAGGGTTGGTGAGGCTTTACTCAACTCTATAGTTTCAGAAACAAGTTAAAGCAAATGTGGCAAGAGGTGTGATTGTTTCCTACTCTGTGTATTTCTCCCTCTCCTTATTAATGACTTGGGAATGGTAATACCTCATCTGAGGGATACTGATGAATAATTTTAAAAGGTACAGAAAAATTAAGATGAAAAACTGATGGCAAGGTCTGTTTCACAAATGTGAACCGAACATTTATATTTGCATTGTATGTGTTACCTTGTCTGAAAAAAATCCGTTTCCCTTTTCCTTTTCGGATTCTAGGTAGACTACATTTTTCAGGTTATCTTGCAGTTAAATACATCCCTGAAGTGAGTTTTAGTCCTTGGAATGGGAGTAGAAATAATTCATGACACATAGTTCTCTCCAATGAAAACTTCCTGTGTGAGATCCTCCCTGACCTTTACACATCTGCTTCACTGAGATCTCAGATGATCCAGAAGAGGGCAGAGCTGCAAAATCTAGACCATCTAAATCACTACCAAAATAACTGCCAAATTCAGGAACCACCTTAGTCTTCTGTGTGAATTGTGTTTTGTTCATCTAGTAATATTTTGGAGTTTCTTTATTAGCATTTAACCTATCCTTATGCATAAAATCAAAATCCTTTTGAAATTCAATAAGTGATCACCAGCTTACTATTCTTGGAAATGTGTGTTATAAATGAAAGTCACATGCCTTCCTAAATTGTATTCAAGTATAGATACCTACTTCTAATAGAAGAAGTGAGGAAACATCTAGGAATAGGATATAGCAGCAGTCCAATGCAAAAGTTACAAAAAGCAACACGTAATGCTGGGGGATCTGTTCATAAAGAAATCACATATTGCTCATCTATACTATGTCAATCCCCTATACAGATTCTCTACATATAAACTTAACTTTAGCATTCCAGCAACCCCATGAAGTATTGTTCTGTCCATATTACAGATACAAAAACTAACATTTCAGAAATGATATGATTTGACCTTAGTTAGGCAATTAATAAATGGGATATCTTGGACACGAAGCTGGTTCAGTATGACCGTTGGGGATACTCTTACTTGGGGGCAGTAAAGGCACCAGAATTCATCTCTGATATGCCAGATCTCAGGACTATTTTCTCATGAAGGACATTCAGGGGAGCCTATGGTGTCTCAGTTGTCAGAGCCAGATTACTTCGTCTTCTTGGGTGAAGAGAGAGAAGGCCTAGCTATCAGTGGGGGAGAGAATGAACAAGCCTCAGAAGAAAGGGCGCCCAAGACAGGGAACCAGAAAAAAGTGCTCCAAAGAGATGTTTAATCTATTCTATGATGGGAAGAGTTTGAGAATTCCCAAACTCTTACATTGCCATTGTAGAAAAATCTCAATCTAGTTGTGTGTGTGTGTGTGTGTGTGTGTGTGTGTGTGTGTGTGTGTATGTGTGTGTATTTTCCAACCTAACGTGGAGGGGATGTCTTTTTCTAGACTTTGAAAATCCTGTCTTATCTAGTCCAGAGTGTATGTAGGCATTCTACAAATTGTGATGATTTGACATTAATCTAGAGTTACAGTATCAGCTGGAGGCACACTGTTTAACTGGGCAGCTTGTGAATTTACAAATAATGCTTTGGTGCAGTATAGTAGCTTGTCTTCATTAAAAAGTGCTAAGAAATTGCATAAATTTACCCCCAAATAATAATAATATGAAACCATTGCAAAGTGTGAGGTGCTCAAGAGGATTTATACAGTAATTGGTACATTTTTCTCTTGGATTACCTTGAAATTTTGCCAGTGTTCCCAAAAGAAAAAGAGCAAAATATGCAGTGTGATGTTATTAGTTTTGATTGGATATTCTCTGAGCACCCCTTTCTGTAGAAGGAATATAGCTCTCTTTACCATATGCACAGCTCTCTTTGGGAGTTGATTAAGGTAGTTATTGAGAAAATGTCCTACTTTGGATATTAGCATGTCTGCTGTTCGGTCTTCTGTATCATCTCTGAACCACGGCTTAAAAATATGTTTGAAGGACAAGTGCCTGAGGGAATTGTGGTGGTGCTTCTGTGTCTCTATCACAGCAGAGCTGTGAAAATTACATATTAAAGACAAAGTCAAGGTCAAAGTATTCTGGGCCTTGGTTCAAGAGAATTGGGAATAGATTTGAAGGATGAAAAAAAAAAAAAAGCTCACAGACCTCAATGGCTACCTCTCACAAACTTTATTTAGCAAAAAGAAAAATATAAGAAAAGGACACTCTTAAGTAAACCAAAAGTTCACATCTTTCATGACTCAGGGACATATTTTTAATGGTTTAGGAGACCACGTGAGACAAGAAATCTGCCAGAGGGGAAATGTTCCTAGATTTTCTTCTCTCTCCTTCTTAGAGGGGCTGTGGATAGCCTAGAAACATCTTGCTCTGCTATGCTGGTCTCCATCTACAAAGGTCAATATGAGCCTAGTAAATTCATAGGTCCTACTGATCAGCAAACCTACATTTATTGGCCAGTGACTAGTGATTTGCCACAGAAATGTCAGGAACTTGCATATTCAGAGTGAGATGGTACCTCTTCCATCCTCCAGGCATTCATCAACAGAAATTAAGTAAGAACCTCAGAACCCCTGGCAAGATCCCCAGTCTTCCTGCTCATAGACTATCCACTTCTGTGTGTCTTAGAACCATTAGGACATTTTTCATCAGTGTCTTTATTCATGTTTTTGTGAGTCATAAGAAGTCCAGATGTCCCAGTCATCCTTTACCTTTTAGACACTAATTTCCATAATTTCTCTATATTTCTTTCCCAATTCCCAAACTCTTCCACTGTAGTCTCTGGAATTTAAAGTCCATTATTATCATCTCAGCATATGCTGAGTGAAATAAGTCAAGCATTGAAAGTCAATTATCATATGGTTTTACTTACTTGTGGAGCCTAAGAAATGACACAAAGGACATTGGGAGATGGAGAGGAGAAGTGAGTTGGGGGAAATCAGAGGGGGAGACAAACCATGAGAGACTGTGGACTCTGAGAAACAAACTGAGGGTTTTGGAGGCAGGGGTGAGGGGTGGGGTGAGCCTGGTGGGGGGTACTGTGGAGGTCACATATTGCATGGAGCACTGGGTATGGTGCATAAACAATGAATCTTGGAACACTGAAAAAAATTAAATTAAAAAAATAATAAAATCCATAATTAGCAAAATTCCCTAGATCTTCAACTTCTTCTTTGACTGTTCCCTTACTATCTAACTGTAAGTGAAAATTCAGTCCCTCTTGAAGAGGATTATTTCTCCTGCATTCTCACAAGTGATAGGTTTATCTCTTCCCTAGGACCTTTATGGCTAGGCCTCTAGGTGGGTTAGTGGTCTCCTTTGCCTCTCATTCCTGCTTCCAGACAATTCTTCCTCTTTTCAGTGTCTCTCCACCCAGCATAGAATTGTATTTCTTCTTGCAACACACCCAATGAACCGTCCTTGTTTTTCTCACTTACCAATCCTTCAGTCATTTCCCCTTATGTCTTAAAGATTCATTGTCACTCTCGACGAGACCACTCTGTCATAATTCTTAGTGAGCTGCTCAGATGTTTCTTCCAAATTTTGGTCTCTTAGGATTTTCTACCCTGTTCACTGTGTTTCAGCAGCACTGGGCTTCTTTCTCTTCTTTAAACACGTCAGGCACACTCCCTCTTCAGAACCCCTGCCCTTGATACTGTTCCTGCCAGGAATACTTGCCCCAGGTTTTCACTTGTATTCCTTCCATATGTCAGATCTTGACTAAAATGATACCTGTTTGTGACTTTCTATGATTGACTAAAATTAATCACCCCTCCACCTGACTCCCTATTTTCTTCCCTGCTTCAAGTTTCTTCTTAGGATATACTATACATTTTATATATTTATTTGTTACTGCCTAATTCCCTCCCAAAATGTCAGCTCCCAAAGGACAGGGATTTTTGGACGGCTTATTACTAACTACTCAGCATTTGTAACAGTGCCTACCACGTATTAGTCACCCAGATATATGCTGAATGAATAAACAGTGTTGTTACCCATAAACTGACCTCACCTAGGTCTGACACAGGGCTTTTGAGGCATCGCATTCTTCCTGTGCAGTCATTTGGTTAAATCCCTACGCGACCGTGTAGAACTCATGCATGCTTACCTAGTATCTTTCCCTAAGCAGGTCAGGCCATGGCTTATCATACAAAGCTCTGTGGAGAAAATAATTGAACAGGGTCTGTATTAGTTTCCTAGGGCTGGCGTAACAAAATACAACAAAATAAATGGCTTAAACAACAGAAATTTATTGCTTTACAGTTCTGAAGTTTAAAAGTCCAAGATTAAGGTGATAACAGTGTTCATTCTCTCTGAGGACTGTGGGCAAGAATTTACTGTGTAACATGTTTCCTCTACCTTCTACTGATTTGCTAAGACCCTCTGACATATTTTGATATGTAGTAGCATCACACTAATCTTTGCTTTTGTCTTCACATGATCTACTCCCTGCATGCATACCTATCTCCAAATTTCTCCTTTTTATAAGGACATCAGTTATATTTGCTTAAGGCCCATCCTAATGACATCATTTTAACTTGATTACCTCAGTAAAGACCTTATCTCCAAATAAGGTCACATTCTGAGATGTTAGGAATTAGGACTTCAGCATATGAATTTTGGAAGGATACAATTCAACCCTTGACAAAGTTTATATCCCTAATATGGAATAGCATATTACTAGAAGGGATACGTGTTTAATGATACAGAAAGTCTTAGAGAAAACCAATAACTTAATAACAAAAGAATTTCCTGGGTGCCTGGGTGGCTCAGTCATTAAGCATCTGCCTTTAGCTCAGGTCATGATTCTAGGGTCCTAGGATTGAGCCCTGCATCAGGCTCCCTGGTCATCAGGAAGCCTGCTTCTCCCTCTCTCACTCCCCCTGCTTGTGTTTTCTCTCTTGCTATGTCTCTCTCTGTCAAATAAATAAATAAAATCTTCAAAAAAAAAAAAAAGTACTTAAAAAAAAAAGAAAAGAATTTCCTGAGTTTAGACCCCCTGAGTGCTTCACCTATAATTCCACCATGTTATTTTATCCTCTTGGAGAAAAAAAAAAAAAAAGCTATAATAAAGATAATTAGAATACATAATAATTAACAAGAAGCCCAGGTCAAGATGTATAATTTCATTGATTTCACTTCCAAATCAATTCATCAGAATGGAATCAATTTACATGCAGAAAAATAACTGTAAAATTTTAATCCAGTTTAACACCATTGCAAGAGAAGTCTTGAGAGAGAAAGCAACAGATGTCAGCCTGACCAGGCTGACAGAAGTGAAAGCTCCCAGGAGAGACCTCTGGAATGAGGACATTTTGGACAAAATGCTCATTTTGTCCAAAGGCACAGAATTTTATTCCTTCAAACAAATCCAAATATAGAACTTGAACACATAGAACAGCTGCTGTTACTTCTGAAGTAGTAGAGGAACGGCTTAGAGCTGCAAGTATGTTTTAGCAAAAAACTAAATATAACTGAAAATAAAAGTGATATTCACATTATTCACATAAAATGATGTTCACATAAGGTGAACAGATTTTTATGGTAAAGAAGAATGAATTCAGATTTTTTTTTTAGTTTAGTTTTGTTTTGAGAGGGAGATAAAGAGAGAGAGAGAACACAAGAGGGGGATGGTCAGAGGGAGAAGCAGACTCCCCGACGAGCAGGGAGCCTGATACAAGGCTTGATCCCAGGACTCAAGGATCATGACCTGAGCCCAAGGCAGTGGTCCAACCAACTGAGCCATTTAGGTGCCCCTAAATTCTGATTTTTGATGGTTAGATGATAATGACCATACATTTATAGAGGTAGCATTAATTTTGTGCCCTCTGTGTATTAGATATGTTATTATCAGATTAGTAAGACATGATTCCTGACCTCAAACTGCTCAAATCTAAAGAAAGAGCCAATAATATTATCCTTTCAATACACTGAAATAAGTGACCTAGATAGAGTACTAGGGAAATAGAGGAGCACCTTCCTTACCCTTACCCTGTCAGAATCAGGAAATACATCCAGAATGTCTGACTTAAGCTGAGTCACTGTGCAGTACTTACCTGGCAAAAGGAGGGTGGGCAGGATATTTCAGCTGGAAGGAAAAGCAAGAGTTATAGATGTACAAGGATAGTGGGTACAAAGGGCTGGAAGTAATTCGTTATGGCTGGAATTTATTTTTATATTCAAACTTTATTCTAAAAACTACAAGAAAGATACTGTATTTCCATTTTAGAAAAAGTTTACTCTGGCATTCATACGAAAAATGAGTTAGAGGGAAGTTAAAAAATAATCAGGAAGATAAAAAGCAGAATGACCCATTTTGTATTTTGATAGTGAGGATATTATCTAAAATGATAGAGGAGGAAAGGAAGAGATTTATGAGACTTGCAGAGGATCAAATCAACAGGACATGAGGAGAGTGAATTAAATGAGAAATATAAAGAAGATGGCTTTCAGTGTTGTGGTTGAAGCCTTCACTGAGGATTTGTTCAGTTTGGTGTGCCTGTGCTACATCCGTGTAAACATACCTACTATTGGGTAGGTGGGTTTGAAACATAGGGTAGAGACCAAGGGTGGAAACAGACTTGACAGCAATGTCCTTAAGAATTGTTGTTGATGTCACCTGAGAGGGTAAAAACATTTACATTGAGAATAAAAAAGGGGAAAGAACTTTCTCAAAAAATATCATGAGGTAATTGAATATAGTTAGTCTATGTGCTGGTATTTAATAAATGTCTGTGATAGTGAAATAAAAATTTAAAAATCACTAGGCTCTCTCAGAGCTCATGTTCTAATATAGATGAAGTAGAGACCCAAGGAATTGTAAAAGGGAAAAAGGTTATGCATATATCTGCAAGAGAGGAAAACTTGTTGAGAATAGGTTTATATTTAAATTTTTATTTTAGTATTCTCTCTAGATTATTTAATAGATGATAAAATAGCAGAGGAAGAGCAACAGTGAGAAGAGATAGATTATAATATGAATTCATAGAACTATAGTAATGGAGTGGGTGTATGTCATCAGATACAGATAGAACTTTCTGGCAGATATTTCAAGCTATTCCTCTTCTGTCATTTACTATTCATATTTTCTCTTTTCTTTTATCTTCTCACCCTTGGCTTTTGCTTTCTCTGACAGCTTCATCAATAAAAGAACACAGTTAGGTTAGTGGGAACACAATACAATAAAGCAGTTTGGGTAAAGCCAACATTCCACTGTAATGCAATATGGACACATATAGGGGTCCAACTAGGCCCTACGACCTATGAATTTTAATGAAACAGTTCTTTACAAATCAGTGACAAAATCTTGTGAAATGAATTTATCCAGGTATTGAATGAGCTTTATAATGTTGGGGCCATTGTGAAAGGTGATTAAAACCTAAAAATCCACAAGACACATGTTGTCCTGGAGATGCTTATAGATTTGTAGATGTACTGAGATGTTGCTTTTACAATGATAACAGTTTCCAGTACAAATATTTCCAATGTTAAACTTCTGTTAAATGATAGCTTATATTAAACCAACTTAGGTATCTCTTATGGAGCTACTGTCCCAAAGGGCTGTGAAGTCCCCTTTGCCATTGCATCATCACACTGAGATATCCTTGATCCACATTCTCCTTTCCCCACTTGATGCAGACTCAAATCCATAAAGTCCACCTATCTCTGGCTACTTGTTGGTTGCTAGGATTGGTTTGTGTTTGAGTCTGAGAGTAGAAGCATGTCCTGACAAGTTCTCTTTCTTAACCACTACATCCTGAGTCTCTCACCTCCATTTCTATATTAAACTTCCAAGTCTTTCTTGATAATAAAAGAAAACAGCTAAGAACAGACCAGTTTTTCTGTAATGGTAGGAAATCTTACTCAGGGCTCTAAGATTGAAATTCACTATTGCCTCCTAAGTAAACTGTCTTTTCCTACAGATAGAGGTGGAAGGAGGAAGTGGTGGAAGCCATGCTAAATCAAAAAGGGGAAATCAGAGAAAGGGTATCTTAATTTTTCTTGGATTACTCCTAGTTCAGTCCGTTATTACAGCGTAATTACATAAGAGCACCTCCTTTTATTCTCCAATGTATCCCACTCTGGACAACAAACTAATTATGGTATGGCAACACTAATTAAAGTTCTGTTCCAAGATGCAAATAATTGTCAGAGGATTAAGTGAGATATTCAAGAATATGGTGAGAAAATAGTAGCATCTATTTCTTTTTTGTTTTTACCATTTTATTTATTCATTTATTTTAGAGAGAGAAAGAGAATGAGTATGTGGTTGGGTGGTGGGGTAGGAGCAGGGGGAGAGAGACAAGTAGACTCTACACTGAGCACAGAGCCTGACATGAGGCTCAATCTCATGACCCTGAGGTCATGACCTGAACCAGTATCAAGAATTGGATGCTGAGCCACCCAGGCACCCTAAATCTATTTCTAATTGATACTAATAAATAATAGGAATGACTTTTTTTTAAATTTTTTATTGCCAATCTACTTTAAAAAAACTTACTATAGAAAATTTCAAATATATATAAATAAATAGAATACTGTGATAAACCCAAGCATTTCTATGAGACTTTAGTAATTATTGACTTATAGTTAAGTTATATTCTATAATCCTATCCATTTTCCATGTGATTTTTCTATAAACTTTATTTTTCAGAACATATTTAGATTTACAGGAAAATTGCTAATATAGCATAGAGAGCTCCCATAGACCCCATACAAAATTTCTCCATTTTTAACATTTTACATTAGCATGATAGTCCTATTACAGTTAATGAACCAATATTGATAACTTTTTACTAATTAAAGTATACTTTATTCATATTTTCTTAGTCTTTACATTTTTTTTTCTTTCCAAGAACCAATACAGGATACCATTTAGCTTTTTTTTTTTTTAAAGATTTAATTCTTATTTATTTATTTGAAAGAGAGAAACAGATAGTGACAGAGAGAGCACAAGCAGGGAGGAGAGGGAGAAGCAGGCGCCTGCTGAGCAGATTTTATTTATTTATTTGACAGAGAGAGAGAGAGATCACAAGTAGGCAGAGAGGCAGGCAGAGAGAGGGGGGAAGCAGACTGCACGGAGCAGAGCGCCTGACATGGGGCTCAATCCCAGGACCCTGGGATCACGACCTCAGCCAAAGGCGGATGCTCAATTGACCGAGCCACCCAGGCACTCCATCATTTCACATTTAGCTATCATATCTCTTTTAGCTAGTCCTGTTTCTGACAGTTACACAGTTTTTTTGGTTTTGATGAATTTGAGAGCTTCCAGTACTGTCAGGTATTTTGCAGAATATCTATTGGATTTTCATGGTATTTTTCTCATGATTATACTAAAGTTGTGAGTTTGGGGGAGGAATACCACAGGGCAGTGTTATTTTCATTACACCATGTTAAGAGAACATGCTATTAATGTTGACTTCCATCACTTAGCTGGGATAGTGTTTTTTAGGTTTCATTGCAATGAGGCTACTCTTTTTTTTCCTCCTTTTTACATATCATCCTCTTTGAAATGAAGCCATTATGCACAGTCCACACTTAACCAGTGAGGAGTTATGTTCTTGAAAGCATAATGCAACTTAACCTAACCTAACCTAACCTATCATATCCTTGAAGGCAAAGTGTCCAAATAAATGATTTGGGATTATTCTGTATGAGAGTTGTATCTCATCATCCTCATTTGTTTATTTAATCAATTATTTATATCAATATAGGCCCATGGGTATTTATTTTATACTTTAGGTTACAATGCAATACAACTTAATTTTTTTGCTCAAATTGTTATAGCTTTGGCTTTTGGGAATACTTTCAGTTAATTCCTTTGTCCTTTGGGATATGTCCATCACTTCTTTAATTTCTCACGCTACAAGATGCTCTCAACTTACCTTATGTGTTTCCTACCCAGGTCCTAGAATAAGCTTTTTCTCAAAATGGCTGTGGGGCCTTTCATTGGAGAAAAGAAATAGAAATCAAGATGTGGCATTACGTGTGCTCATTGCCATTGGGGTGTCATTGGTTCTAGGAACTCTCACATGGTAGAGCAAGGACTGATCTGTGCATATATACATATCTATAAATATTTCTGTGGGTAATCATGTGTATCTGTATTAAATTATATGAATTCATATGGATAACTCCCACTCTAAGCCATTTACTAAATGGATTATTCTAGCTTCCTTCCCTTACTTGTTCGAAAATTCTTACTTTAACAATGAGAAATCTAACTCCCAGAATCTGCCGTTCATTTACCTAATTATTAATTCAGATACACATAAAACAGTATTAGAATTGTTAACTCATGCCTGCATGGAATCATCTTGATCTAAACTGAAGTACAGTACATGTGTGTTGTGCAATGTACATGCAGCTTCTTTTGCTTGTACTCTTACAGTCTCAGTTTGTTAAAGAGTTACTTAGGTCGGCACCTTCACCGCCCCCCCAAAAAATTCCTTTAGATGAAGTTGTTTCAGACATTTATAATACAGTTAGTCTATTTCATCGCTCTATATCCCACTGACTTCTGAAATTGTTTAAAAAAATTCAAACCGTTTCTCTCCATGTGCTGTAAGTTCTGTGGGTTTTCACACGTGCATAAAAGCCATTTATCTATCATTAAATTATCATACAGAGTAGTTTCATCATCTTAAAAAAATCCTCTGGCTTCATCTATTCAGCCCTCCCCAGCTACACTTGAACCCCTCATCACCAGCGATCATTTTATTTTCTATAAATATGCTTTTTTCCAGAATGTCATACAATTTGGATTATACAATATGTATCTTTCTTAGAATGGCTTCTTTCACTTAGAAATATGCATTTACATTTCCATCTATATCTTTTCATGACTTGGTAGCTCACTTTTTTTTAATCACTGAATAATATTCCATTGTATGAATGTATCATAGTTTGTGTGTATATTTACCTTTTTAAGGCCATCTTGGTTACTTTAAAGTTTGAGCAGTTATGAATAAAACTTCTGAAACTCACATGCAATTTTTGGCATGGACATAAGTTTTTGAGTTAGTTGGGATTATACCTAGGACCACAATAGTGTATGGTAAGACTATGTTTATCTTTGTAAGAAATTGACAAACATCTGAAGTGGCTGTACTATTTCAAACTCTAAACAACCATAAGTGAGAGTCCTCTGGCACTTCATTCTCATCAGAATTTGATTTTAATCTTCTTAATTTTATGTCAGGCATTCTAAGAAGTATATAAGGGTATGTCATTGCTTTAATTTGTTATTATTTAATGCTACATGATGTTGAGCATCTTTTCATATGCTTAGTCATCTTTTCCATACATATTTTCTTTGGTGAGTAGTCTCTTCATATTTTTGTCTATTTTTATTGAGTTTTTTTTTATTATTGTATCCCCAGAGTTCTTTATATATCTTGGAAATATATCTTTTATTAGATTTGTTTGCCAAATACTTTATTCTGAATATTTTTTGCATGTATGTTGTCTTTTCTCTTAACATCATCTTTCACAAAACAAAATTTTAAAAATTTTAATTTGGTTTAACTTACCAGTTTTTTCTTCTGTAGATTATGCATTTTTTTAAAGAGTTTATTTATTTATTTGACAGACAGAGATCACAAGTAGGCAGAGAAGCAGGCAGAGAGAGGAGGAAGCAGGCTCCCCACTGAGCAGAGAGCCCGATGTGGGGCTCGATCCCAGGACCCTGAGATCATGACCTGAGCCAAAGGCAGAGGCTTTAGCCCACTGAGCCACCCAGGTGCCCCTATAGATTATGCTTTTGATGTTCAATCTAAAAATGCAACATCAAGCCCAAGATCACCTATATTTCCCTCTACATTTTCTTCTAGAGGTTTAATAATTTAGGTCTATTATCTATTTTGAATTAATTTTTTTTCAAAGGTGTAAGGTTTATGTTCAGATTTTTTTTTTGCATGTGGATGTCCAACTGTTCTATCATCCTTTATTAAAATGATCATCTTGGGGCGCCTGGGTGGTTCAGTGGTTAAAGTCTCTGCCTTCAGCTCAGGTCATGATCCCAGGGTCCTGGGATCGAGTCTCACATCGGGCTCTCTGCTCAGCAGGGAGCCTGCCTCCTCCTGTCTTTCTCTGCCTGCCTCTCTGCCTACTTGTGATCTGTCTGTCAAAAAAAAAAAAAAAAATCTTTAAAATGATCATCTTTTCTCCATTGAATTGCCTTTGGTCTTTTATGAAGGATCCATTTGCTATATTTGTGTGGGTTTATTTCTAGTTTTTTTAAATTTTATTTTGCCCTTTTATCTTTTGTGAAGTGTTTCACTAATACTATACTGTCTTGATTACTATAGGTGTATCATCAGTTTTGAAATCAGGTAGTATAAACTCTCCATTTTTTTCCTTCAGTATTGTGCTGACTATTCTAGGTCTTTCACCTTTTCATGTAAACTTTAGAATCAGTTTACCAGCATCTCCAAAATAGCTTGCTAGGATTTTAATTACGGTTGTGTTGAATCTAAATCAGATTGGGAAGAATGACCATCCTTATAATACTGTCCTTCAGTCCATGAATATAGAGTAGCATTCCATTTGTTTAGTTTTCCTTTTATTTTCACAGCATCCTGTGGTTTTTAGCATATAGATCCTATGCATATTTTATTAGATTTGTGCTTATATATTTCATTTTTTTTTGTTTTTTTAAATGACATTGTTATGCTTTTTGCTGGCATATAGAAAAACAATTTTTGAGGCGCCTGGGTGGCTCAGTGGGTTAAAGCCTCTGCCTTTGGCTCAGGTCATGATCCCAGGGTCCTGGGATCGAGCCCCGCATCGGGCTCTCTGCTCTGCAGGAAGCCTGCCTCCACCTCTCTCTCTGCCTACCTCTCTGCCTACTTGTGATCTCTGTCTGTCAAATAAATAAATAAAATCTTTTAAAAAAAACAATTTTTATATGAACTTTGTATATTGTGGCCTTATTATACTTGTCTGTTATTCTGAGAATTTTTTTTGTTCATTTTTTTTGTTATTTTCTACATAGACAGTCATGCCCTTTTTGAACAAAGATGGCTATATTTCTTCCTTTCCTTTTCCTGCCTCATTGCATTAGATAAGACTTCCAGTATAATGTTGAATAGGAGTGATGAGAGAGAACATCTTTGCCTTGTTTCAATCTTAGATGGAAAGCATCTAGGTTTTTTTTTTTTTTTTTTTACCATTAAGTATGATACTATCTGTACATCCCACATTAACTTATACTTTAAAAATATTTAAAAATATTTGAGAACATCTAAGATGTTCTCAAGTATATATATGTATATATATATACATATATATATACACATACATATATACATGCACACTTGTGATATCTTCTCCGTCTTGTTGCTACCAATAAACCACTTACTTAGTACCCTTCAAGAACTATGACTTTGTTTTTGTTTGTTTGTTTTTAAGTCTTTATTTATTTTTTAAATTTCTGTTCACTGCTCCAGAATTCATTGTTTATGTACCACACCCAGTGCTCCATGCAATACATGCAAAATGTGCCCTCCTTAATACCCACCACCAGGCTCACCCAACCTCCCACCCGCTGCCCCTCCAAAACCCTCAGATTGTTTTTCAGAGTCCACAGTCTCACATGGTTCATCTTATGACTTTGTTTTAAGGCTCGGATAAGATAGGAAAGAATATAAAGATAGTCTGCAGAATATTAAGAATAAATAACATCTGATCATGAACAATAAGCTCAAGCTGGTAAGCCACTCTCTGGATCCAAATTAAAAAGGAAAGAGGGGATTTAAGGTTTGTATCTTGGTAAGGATCATTTCCCTGGCAATACCTGTTCTCATTCCTTTGGAGCTATAGGCCGTTCTTCAGAATACCTTGTTATAATTCTATCCCTAGGAAACATTGTTATTAATTAGTAGGAGGGAGTTTGCCCATTACATGGAAATGGGAAAACGAGAAAAGGAGATTTCAACTCTCATTGCCTGGAAGGTGTGTTTCCCATACTCCAAATTGGAATTCTGAATGAATTCCATCATAGTAACTATTTATATTTAGTGGTTATTTTCTCTATAACTCTTGTGAGGATACTGTTCTACATTTCTGATGTTAGACATCATTCGACAAACACCCATGAGTATGTTCTTCATGAGAAGGCTTGGAAACTTACCCAGCATGTAAATTATCCCTCTTCATGGGCAGGTTCTGAATTTTAAATTGCTGCTTCCCATGTCTAGTTTGGGATTCTGGCTATCTGAATCAGGTCAGCATCATTAGCAGAGTTCTCCCTTTGCAGGGCCAAGGCAAAATCCTTATATAAAAGGTCATTTTCAGCCCTGATAAGAGTAGTATCTCTGGGCTTATCTTTCCACTTTCCTTTCTGCCAGCTTATTCTGAACAATATCTTCACTTTTCATTTGATTATGTTACCTGGTTTGAGAGAGACAGTAGAAAATGTAGTAAATTTATAAGACATTATACATCCTCCTGAATTGTTTTACATAAGAAAAACCTTCTGGAAGAAGAGAACCAATAATGCAGACACAAGAGAAGGAAAATGCAAGAAAGGTAGCAGAGTTTGAATCAGAGGGAAGTAAGAGAGAGAGAGAGAATGAATTTGTAGAAGGATAGCTATGATAAGTGAGACTTTGAGTAGAGAGAAGAGCAAAGGGAGATTTTGCTGTGAATTAAGCAATATAACCCCTCCATTGTGCCCATTTTAGAATGTTCAATAAACGTTTACATGAATTTCTAATTTTTTTTCTCAACATTGAAATACTCTTTTATTGTTATTATGATCCCACTCAGATGGGTTATTTAGTTATACTACTTTCCTTCTTTCTACCTAACACCTTGCATATCAACATTCTTATCTGACTGATTGTGATGCTTGGCTTCAGCTTTGTCCCTAGAATCTATGGCTCACCTGTCTCCTGATTCCAGTCCAGCGTGCTTGCTGAAGCAAATCTGTGCTCATGCATCCCCAACACATATTCCATGCTCTACACTCCATCTTACTAAAGATACTTAGACAGTAAATTGTATCAAAAGAAAAAAAAAAGTCAAGTGATTAAATAGAGAAAGTAGAATTTTAAATGGATAATTAGTTACAGAACTTTCAGAGGGCTGAAAATCCAAAGAAGCAACAGAGACCGGCAAAAGCAGGAAGTTGCCAGATTTGCTAGGACTGCAAAGATGTGGAAAAGATGTTACTGAAACTCAAAAACTAGGACCATGCAGTGAGATATCAAAGTGTATTTGGGTGAGTTGGGGGTTATGGAGGAGACACAGCTGCTCTTAAAATACCGCAGGAAGCAGAAAAAAATAGAAATACTCGGGTTTCTCTTTTCCATCTTCCATTCTCCCACCAATGCCTCCCTTTGACCAAACTTAGTGAGAAGCCAATGGACAAAGAAGCTAGGAAAAGTAATTTGCAGAATCAGTCCCCTACAATTCAGAGTGGAGCAAGTCTGTTGCTATTACAGACACTGTCTGATTATTACTATCATAATTATAAGCATTCTGTCCCAGGTGATGAGGATGCGCCCAATATTTCAAATAAAAGAGTCTTCATTGCTGTGCTGTGATCACCTACAGCTATAGATAGTCTGTGTCTCAATACTGAAACTACAAATGGTTCTCTGACCTTGAGTCCATCACAAAGAGCACCATGACTGTTGATCCTTACAAGGGCAACTTCCCAATAAACGTACGTGGCATCTTCCTGGCCTCATGCTTTGCACAGAAGCCAGGTAACTAGGCCATATACTTCTTTTGCCAGAGTGTCTTCTGGTTAAAAATACTTTATCTCCAAGCAGTACTAAGCAACATCTTTCAACTTTACCACTGAAGGGTGCCCACCAATGCGATGGGAGAATTCTGGCAAGGGCAGAATCAGTGACCTATTATCCTGTGGAATTTTGGCCCTAATTCCAGGACACAAAGAGGAAATGACTCAATTGTGTAGGCCTGGTCCAGGAAGGCTTCAGAGAAGTTCTGCAGGCACAGCTGGCTGATTCCTGAGTCTTCCAGACCTTCTGAATTGAGGGACCTCCCTGGGAGCATCAGAAGCACTCTAGAAATAACTTCTCTATTCTTTTTGACGCTCTGCCATTAGACCTCCCATCTCTAATATGGAAACAGAATGAAGCTCTGTTGCTGCCTGCCCAAGCTAACCACCTGTTGATTCCATGGAGAGAATAATATACTCAGTGGGGAAGCTTTGCTTCCAATTTGGCAAGATGGCTAATTTCCCTGCGTGTGTTGAATCCATGGTGGCAACACACACCCAGCTAAGAAACTTGCTGAATCCTACACTCTGCTGAATTTTAAGCCATGAAATAAAACCATCCTCTAAACTGTAGGATGAAAACAGTGCAGGACTATACTCTGCATCCTCTTTCTAACCCTAACTGTGCTCTACAACACTACTTACTTTAGTGTTACCTTCCTCACATAGATAGGATTTTTACCTTCCAGAATAACCAACCCAACTAATGTCCTCTTTGGAACTAATTTTGGAGTTTTCAGATTCTTCAAAGATTGTGATATTTGTCCACTATGTGCCATTTTCTTGACCCACCTCACTGCTAATAGGTAAATAAAATCATATTATTTGGGAACTCAAACAGACTTGAGTTTACATAATTTCTAGTCATAAGAGCATTACTCCATTGAACTCTCCACTACAGAATTAACATACAATTCTTTACTGACTCTTGATTAAAGGCAACCTCATAGATAATAATTCTGCTTTCTACCTGGTTCTTGTCCACATTTCTCTGTGAATAACAGCTATCTGAGCAAAGTATTCAAGGTCTAGAGAGCTCATTAGGACATTCCCTGATAGACCACAGGCTAGTAGAGTGTCACAAACAGGGACCTCAGTAAGAATTTCTAACAGGCAACCCTTTCCATCAAGCTTCCCATGAAGATGTACTAGTGTCTCTGCTGAAGTTGGAGGATTGCTGCTGGCTTCCATTTGGGTTATGAAGGCCACTGATTCATTCCCCCCACATTTTTTTACCACTTGGTGCACCAGTGATCTCAAGTTATCTGAATGATCTGTTCCTTTAATATAACACCCCCAGTTAATATAACAGGTAGAAAAAGTCTAGTTTCTGTACCTCAGCACTTCAGAGACCCAACTTATATTCTGTCTCTACCCTTATTCTGAATATATTTGTTCTGTTCAGATGACTCTCATTTCTACCTTCTCTGTGCATTATACTCCCTTCCCTGATCACACATTCACTGTGATATGGGTTTTTGTGGTCTAATTTGGTATCTGGCTTTGTAGATTTTATTTTTGGCATCTCACTCTGAAACTCATTGGCCAGCTTTGACCTATCCTGTACACAGTGTAGATTCTCAGAAACAAAGTGCCCAAGGGTCAGGGCTCTAGGCTCTGCTTATATAAGAGTTCATCCTGAGTAAGTAAGGACTACATTTGGCTTATATGCACAGAATGGTTTACACTAAATAATGCCAGCTATTGAGTAAAACTCTTGATCAGAGGTGGACATGTATGATTTATTAATCTTTACTTTCTAAGTGTTTAGATCTCCAATGTGAACACACACATGTACACACACACACACACACACACACACACACACACACACGGTGTTTCTCCAGTACTTTCCTTCTACCAATCATTCTGGGATGTTAATTAAAAAAAAAAATACTGAACTTGGGGCACCAGAGTGACTCAGTTGGTTAAGTGTCTGACTCTTGATTTCAGCTCAGGTCATGATCTCAGGGTCATGAGATCAAGCCCCATCTCAGACTCCTCACCCAGCAAATTATCTCTCTCCTCCCTCTGTCCCTCTTCTCCCCATCTCATACTCTGTTTCTCTCTCTAAAAAATAAATGAATCTTTAAAAAGATAATGAACTTGATCTTCTTCGAAGAGCACTAAGAAAGCCCTCAAATAGAGTTTTAATTGTCTCTGGAGTCATGTAGGTGCTTTAAAGGATTAATTCTCCTCTTTAAATATGAACAATTTTCTTTTTCCTCACCTATTGGGTAAATATTTCTATAAATTCCATCCTTGAACATTAGCTGAAAATCAAAAACAAAACAAAACAAAGAAAACCACCCCATCTTCTTATGAATTAAACACTTTCTTAATATAATTAGAGTTGAGCTACCATAAATATACTTCATCATCTATGATGTACTTAACTAAAACCCAAAGAAACGGTGTGAGATGTGCCAAGTTTCATTTCAGACTTGTATTCCTTTTATCTTTTTCTTAAGCACCAGTACCTTTATATTCTTTGCACTACTATCCTTCAATCCCAACTGTTTAATCCGGTGTTTCTAAAATTCTAATGTGTTTATACATCACCTGGATATCTTGTTAAACCACCGATTCTGAATTACGAGGTCTGGGATGGGACTCGAGATTCTGCATTTATAATAAGCTCTTAGATGATGCTGATACTGCTTGTTGCAGTCCACGCTTTGAGTAGTATTTAATCAATTTATCCGTATCACCTAATAAGGATGAGAGGCATTTCTTTTCTCTCAGATGTTGGCATCTTTCAGGTAATAAAGCAGGAGCCAAGTAAGAGATCCTGTCTAGTGGAAATTCAGACAACAGCTCTGGCCTCACAGGAGTCTAGAGGCAAATGCAGTGGCAGTTCTAGGGCAGCCCTCTGAACTCCCTCTTCATGGTTGCAGCCAAAGTAGTGGATAGTCTGGTGAGTTGATTTTGTAGTGGTGTTCTGTTATCATACAGATAAAGATGTTTTTGTAGGCCAGAGAGTAGATTAAAAAAAGATAGGATTAAAATATTCTAATCACAGGGGTTCCTGGATGGCTCAGTGGGTTAAGCCTCTGCCTTCAGCTTAGGTCGTGATCTCAGGGTCCTGGGATCAAGCCCCAAATCTGGCTTTCTGCTCAGCAGGGAGCCTGCTTCCCTCTCTCTCTCTGTCTGCCTCTCTGCCTACTTGTGATCTCTGTCAAATAAATAAATAAAATATTTTAAAAAAAGATATTCTAATCATAATACCCACTGCAGAGTTTGAACTGTTTGGTGACAGTTTATTTCCACTTGACTGTTAAGAGACAGTTACTAAGTAACTTTGACTTTTCCGTGGTATTGGAAACTTACATCCTTTGCATGTTGATGCATAGTCTGAAAGCAATAGCGGTTGAGCCTTGTGAGAAGTATTAAAAATATAAATTTTCATATGCAATTGTTTTCTCACATCAAAATTGTAAACTGATAAAAGAAATACATTTTTCCACATGGGCCTACAGTGAGCAAGGCTTCTCTGTAAGCAATGCCTCCACTAAAAACTATCGCCAAAGGACCAGTGCTTGGGGCCATTTCAAATCTCTTCAGGTCCTTCAGGTTAGACCAGTTTAACTTAAATCTTTAAAAAACTTCAATTCTGCTTTTATATTTTTTTTTCTAAAATAAAACCTCTTTGTTTAAATGTGTCATTTTATCAGAAAGTTACAGCAGTGATAGCACGGTGCACACAGGCTTCAGTATCTCTCTCATTAGCATCCCTAGGAGAACGGCAGAATTATATTTTCATACAAGGCTCTAAGGAATAAAAGAATGATTTAGAAGCAACATTAAAATTAGAAATGGGCTAGGTTCTGAAACCAGATACTATCTAGAAAATGTGGTAAATCGTCCATGTTTTTCACACAGCATTGTTCTGCATTGTGAGATTACCTTGGTCTTTTGGTGTGCTGGCTACTTCTTTGTAAGCGGTTGAGTAAATTTATCATCTCCATGTCATATGAGCTCACTGCTGGCACCGTTTCAAGAAATCTCATTATTTTTTGATGTCTATGATGGATTAAAGATGAGATTATTGCTGGCCTAAGGCTTCGTTAGTCCCGCCTGTCATATTTGTCAGCTACAAAGCAGCTCTGCCAAAGGGTTAGGAGGGCGTTTGGGATAGTGGGCCATTAAAACGCGGTTCCATTACTTATACTCAGTTAGATTGAGGAAATGGAGGGTAACAAGTGTGAGAGTTGTCTCGTGGGATCCATTTTCTTTGTTACACACCCAAAAAAGAAAAATCAAGATGACAGTAGAAACAGCAAGAAGCTCTCTCTACATGGGATGGCCACATCTTGTAATTTCTCACTGTGGGTGAAAAGTGCTTGTTTGGGTAACCTCACAGGCAATTCTGAGAGTTCTGTGGCCAGGCAATATCCTGCATAATCAGCCCTGATTCTTATAAGAAACTGACCTTGGATGGCTCTCTGGCCTCTTAGAGACAGAACAAGGCTGTCTGAAGGCTTTTGAGTCCTCAGAACAAAGACTATCATGGCATATGATAAGAATAACCAGTAACATGTTGTGATTGGAAAGATATTCTCAAGGATATTTTAAATCCATAATAGCCTAATTTAAAATGACCTTAATATTCAAATTTTTTAAGTAGTTACTATATTCTCAAGTTTTTACAAATACCATGTAGTACAAGGTAAGCAAAATGACATCTACAATGTTACTAAAATATTGATGATCTTTTTCATGGTAATGCTTTCTGAGTTTATTTCCTTCATGTTCATGTAGGAAGTAGGACGTATGGGTCAGACTACTGGGATGTAGGTGTCTTTGGGGATTTCTTCCCTGAACCCCAATATAACCATTTATTGTACCAACTACTCTACTTGATGATAAGGAGACAGTGGTTTAAAAAAAAAAGGCTTACAGTCTATTTTGGTAATTGACATTAAATCAGCTTACAAATAAATACATACCATGCATTTTGTTCAGTACATTTCAAGGTATTTGTGGATATTTTTCTTTTCTTTTCTTTTCTTTTTATCATGATACTGTGTTGGGAATTCTGGCTAATACAGACATGAAAAGACATTACCTTCTCCACCCGCATGGTCATATAGTCTTTTAGGAAAAAAAACATATAAATAGATCATATAATACTTAGTAATATATTGTATGAAGCTATGATTGTCTTTGATTCTGTCAATTCTCTTTCCTTTCCCTTCTCTTTTATCCTTCCTTGTATTTAATTATCCAACTATTATGTTGATAATATATATCAGGGACTATGTGCTAAGTACAGCCAGATAGGATCAACTGACCACTTATTACGTGCCAGACATAATGCAAATTTGTTTATATTCATTAACTCAAGAAATCTGAAAAATGATAGTTATTATAGATATAGATTTTATAGATAAAGAAATTAGGACTCAGAAAGATTAAATAATTTGTGCAAATAGGTGGAAAAGTTGGCTTTTGAACAGAAGTCTGTGTGATTTCATAGTATGTGTTCTAATTCACTATACAATTATACAGGAGATCTGTGTTATACTCTGAGATACTTTTCAAGGAAAACACAACTTATAGTCAAAACTGAATAAAAAGAAATTATTTCTAAAAAATGAAAATATTTATTCCAACCTGTGTCACTTAATTTTAATTCATTAACAGTGTCCCCAAATCATTTCTTAATATGTTTTAATGCCTTCTATTAAATAATACTACAAAATAGGTTGTGTGTGTGTATATATGTATACTTATATATAATACATATAATTCTTATTATATATATAATATACATATATATAACTCTTGTTATATATATATATAATAAGAAAAAACTTTGGTAAAAATATTTTCATCTTTAATATCTTAGTTCTGGGCTTAATAGAAAACTACTGGTACCTACCCATTGGTTGCACCAAAAACAGTGTTATGAAAGTTTAGCTCTGAGAGACTATGACTTTGGTCAAGTAATGAAGCATACTGAGAGAACATTCAATTCATAGTCATCTATGTCAACTTGGCATGCACATCCAGGAGGGTGCAGGGAGGCAATTTGAAGTTTGTTAAAGGTCCGAAATATTTGTCTTTTCCTTTGCCTTCTTTAAGGCAGTAAAGCAGGATGGAAGGATTATGTTTTCCACTTTCACTTGACACGGAGGTCACATGATATCACACATTGGCTCTCTTTAAGCCAAACTTTCAGTGTAGGATAGGCATATCACTGAAGTGTAATATCTTAAGGCGCTGTCAGTGATACTTGAAGGAAACAGAGTTGGCTATTACCTATGCAATCCGTGGGTCCTTGTGTATGCTTCTGAGGGAGAAAGTCAGTGGAAAGACAGATTAGGTGCCACTTTAGGAAACACACCCTTAAGTAGGACTAAACTGTTACTTGACACCTATGAGGACCACAGAGCCTGGAGAAGTGTGGTGTTGGCTACTGTAATGAGTTTAGGCCACTCCTGTGTATTTAAATGCTTAGAGTGTCCTAGCTAGGCCTGTTCTCTACATGCACTGTGGACTCTAACTTAAGGAACAGTCACTCGCCCACATGCATGGCTGAGCATATCTATCCCACAGGACAGGCCATTCTTACCCCTCATCCCCAGAGGCTCTTTCAGAGTAACCCAGGAGAACTGTTTACTCAAAAGAAGAACTGGATGTCTAAACCCTCCAAGATAAGTAAACCATTAATCCCTGCTTTAAGACCTTTTTGGCACCTTGACAAAAGTTGTAAACAAGCTGAAATGTGTACTTCTTACCCTGTCAGTGTCATACATAAAACAATCTGGTACCCCCAAATTCTGATTTCATGCATCCAGTGTTTTAAACATTTAATCCCACTATGTCAACCTCCATATTAATCTCTAAATCTTTGTTTTGTCCATACAACCTTTATTCAAAAGTAGTCAGTAATCACCCCATCTATACTCCTTGTCCCCTGTATATGTGACTGCTGGATGTAAGATAAAGTTTATAGAATTTTTTCCCATAAAAATTTTCATGAGTTCAAAGATTTTTGAGTTCAAGGACCATGTCTATTATTTCTTTTGAATTCCTCAGTGTGGTATTTAGCATGATGCCTTAAACATAATATGCCTTCATTAGCACTTGAAAATACTTGCTTTTTAAAAAAATTTTATTTTATTTTTTCAGTGTTCTGAGACTCATTGTTTATGCACTACACCCAGACGTGCCCTCCTTAGTACCCACCACCCTTTTTTTTTTTTTTTAAGATTTTACTAATTTATTTGAGAGAGAGAGAGAGAGAGAGAGAAGAAGAGAGCATGAGAGGAGAGAGGTCAGCGGGAGAAGCAGATTCCCTGCTGAGCAGGGAGCCTGATGTGGGACTTGTCCTGGGACTTCAGGATCATGACCTGGGCTGAAGGTAGTTGCTTAACCAACTGAGTCACCCAGGTGCCCACCACCCTTTTTAATAATTTTTTTCTATTTTCAAAGCCACATTTGACATTAATTAAATTGCTTATTTGGAAATAAAGAGTATTAGCAAATGAGGATCATTTGTCCCATAATTTAAAACAAAAAGTAATGCAGTTCTAACATTTAGTTGTGCTTTCTCTATGCAATATCATATTCTATTAAATTTTCATGATTCATTTTTAGCTATCCATAGCTTTCTAAGAATAGGAAAATGTCTGTTGTATTTGGTACTAGTAGAGTTACTGAAGCTTAGGATTTTACACAACAGAAACATTGTCTTTTTTCTCCCCTTAGACAGCTTTCTTAATACTATTTAGTCATTCTACTTTTTTTTTTTTAAGTCATTGTACTTTTTAAGTGCCACAGAACTACCCTCTCAGGGGTGTTTTCTCCTTACTGTCTTCACCCCAGTGCTTTCTCATCTCAAGAATTAAAAAAGACAATCAGTGTTTCGTCTGTACATTTTCCATATAGTCCTGTAATTTCCTCCAATTGCCATAACCTGTCCTGGCATTTCTTACATTTCCTATTGAAAAAAATGAAAACTCTAGGGACACCTGGCTGGCTCAGTCAGAGGAGCATGTGACTCTTCATCTTGGAGTTCTGAGTTTGAGCCCCATGGTGGGTGTAGAGATTACTTAAATAAATAAGACTTATAAAAAAGGCGGGGGGCGCACCTGGGTGGCTCAGTGGGTTAAGCCTCTGCCTTCGGCTCAAGAATGCTCTCAGGGTCCTGGGATCGAGCCCCGCATCGGGCTCTCTGCTCAGCAGGGAGCCTGCTTCCCCCTCTCTCTCTGCCTGCCTCTCTGCCTACTTGTGATCTCTGTCAGATAAATAAATAAAATATTTTAAAAAGAAAAAAAAAAGGAAAACTCTGATAAAAAATTTTTTAGGCTTCTTAATTTATTTTTATAAAGCAAAGTCTAATTTACATTAATCAGATATTTAATATATTCTATTAGTATCTATAGCACATTATTATAGATGTGTGTTATGTAGGAATAGAAGAAACAACTAGCTATTTGCTGAAAAATTTCCTGCCGAAATAAATTGCTATATTTCTGTAAAAGCTTAAATCAGGTGAAAATTCAGAATTTAGAGACATTCTCTGGCATTATTTGACCAAAAAATGGAAGAGAAAAGAAAGAGTGACATTCTGCTTCCAGACACCCACTATATGAAAGTGGCAAAATTTTACAGTGACAGAGAGGAGAAGTTCAGAATCTCTAAACCTAGGGTTACTCTAAATCTGACTTTTCTTAAACATAAGAAATAAAAAGTTAAAGAATAGGGGATAAAACTAAGTGCTTTATCCTCATAAATCATTGTAGCTATAACAAATATTTCATTTAATTTAAATCATCACCTGAATATTCAGTATTTATATTTGTGGAATTATTACAAAAGTTATTTATTTAAAAATATTAAAACTGTTTATTGTAATAATTACCTCTTAATAATTCCATCTTATAAATAGTATCTATATTGGACATAGTGAGCACTTAAGTTTCTTAGAAATCTTGAGTGGCAAGACAAAGTGCTGAACCCTTAATTCAAAGACAAATTACTACATTCTAAAGCTGGGATCATTAAACCAGGGATTTTAAGATTTTATTTATTTGACAGAGAGAGAGAGAAAGACAGAGAGACAGCCAGAGAGGGAACACAAGCAAGGGGAGTGGGAGAGGGAGTAGCAGGATTCCTGTAGAGCAGAGAGACAAATGTGGGGCTCCATCCCAGGACCCTGGGATCATGACCTGAGCCCAAGGCAGACACTTAATGACTGAGCCACCCAGGTGCCCTGAGTCGGTTACCTCTTAATAATTGAGATGAAAAATGGATGTATGAATGAAGAATTCAGGTTTTCTTTCTCTTTTGGACTTTTCACATAAATTCTACAGGTAAGTTATATGCACAATACACCATGTAAACCCCTAAAACTTTGAATCACTCTGTATTTATGGTCAAAATATTTTTTTTTTTAAATTTACGCCATCTCAAAAGCACTATAAAAACCATATGAGTCGGGGCGCCTGGGTGGCTCAGTGGTTTAAAGCCTCTGCCTTTGGCTCAGGTCATGATCTCAGGGTTCTGGGATCGAGCCCCGCATCAGGCTCTCTGCTCAGCGGAGAGCCTGCTTCCCCCTCCCTCTCTCTCTCTGTCTGCCTCTCTGTCTACTTGTAATCTCTGTCTGTCAAATAAATAAATAAAATATTTTTAAAAAAACCATATGAGTCAAATCACAAAATTGTAGTTCATCTCTAAGCTCATTGATAAGGAGCCAAATGGTAATTTATCCCAATATATCATGAAGTGATCGTTTTGTTTCTTGTTTTGTGGTTATAATGGCTCTATATTCATAAGATTCCAGTATAAACATTTATAAATTATCATTCTCTCATTCTAGTATTTATACATACTATATTTATACATGATTATTTTTCTTTTGTTTTCAAGTGTTGTGACTTTTTAATTATATATACCAATAGACTGAGACACTAAAATACCACATGAAATGTGTAAACTACAGAAATGGTAATAGGCAAATTAATCCTGCTGAGAAATATGTAGTGGCACATGTGAAAGAAAAGCAAGAAAAGAAAAGAAAATTCAAAAATAGGACTAACAGATTTTACTTCAAGCTGTCTAAATGAATGATGAGGGTAATAAAATGACCCTTTATATACTCAGTGAATTTTCATCAATCACTTCTTAAAGTGTCTGTAACTATAAATCAGTTATTTCTGATAGCAAATTGTTTGAAGGATCATGTCCAGAATGACAGCATTTGAAAGCCAACTTAATGGCGAGTTACTACTGTGTATAGAAGACGTGTATCATGCAGTCTTGAGTCTTGTGTGCAGACAGCATTGATGGAGTTGGGGAAATAGAGTTAAAGGAAGTGATTGATCCAGCAAAGGATCTAGATATCTATATCTGATAAATTATATCCTGGGTTGTATGAAAAACTAAAACTAAGTCAGCTTTCAAGGGTGTCACAATAGATAGATAGATGGGAAAGGTATTCAAACATGGCAGAATACAAGATACAATTTTCTAAGTGATGTCAAAAGTGGATACTTGATAGTGACTGTCCCCCTAAATATTGTAATAGACTGACAGATGATCTAAGACTTAGTTAAGAACCCACTCACTGATCACCGGGAGCAAATGTGAGTTTACTAAAATCAAGTCACTGCAAATTTCTTTATTTCCTCCTTTGGTGCATTTGCCTCAGTTGAGATAAAAGGAGAGCCTGACCAGTAAGTCTCATTTAAATCTCTGGAGTCAGAAAATCTGAGCAGAGAAAACCAGCTGACCATTAAGAGACTGCTGAGTAGAAACAAGTCGGATACTTTTCTCAATAAAGACGTGATGTCAGTGTTGTCCCAGAACTGAGAAGGAGGATTTCATGAAGTCATGTTTGACACTGCAAGTCACTCTTCAAAGAACTCTGTTGTTTAGCAACATGGAGTTGAGAAGTGAAAACATTTGTCTTTGGCATATAAATGAGATAGTAAATTACAGATGCTATTTCAATTTCATCGAGAACAAAATTCTGGAAACTAGTCCATGAAGTTCCATTCCTGATTAGATTTAAAAGCTGATTTTCTTTCTTTATTTTTTTTCACTAAACATACATTTTAATAAGTTCAAAACATATGGTCATTAAGGTTTAAAATGAGTTAGTTCTATTTGAAGATAGTTAGATTTGAAGATCATTTTTGCTGTTTTTTTAGCCAGTTGTGACTTCAACAGAAGCTTGAAAATGGTCAAGAATCATGCTGTTTATATCTTAGTTCTTCCTCATTCTGAACTCTGCAACAAATCACAGAGATTTGGGAGTTTGCCCAGAGTTTCAAACCCTAAAAAATGTGAAGGGTTAATTAATTAATAGAGATCTTAAAAAGCACACAGGAGTTTGGTTACTGGCTGGAAAATGTGCAGAGAAGATCTTCAAAATAACAGCATTTAAGGCAAAATATTTACACAAACCAGCCCTAACTTTATCTGTATCATAAACATTGTGTCATCCTTTTGATTCCTATTTGCTAGACTAAATTTCACTGGACAAAATATATGAGTATCAATAATTTCCTCAGGAGCATTGTTATTTGAGAAAAGTCTAGCTATAAAAGGACTGGATAAATGCACAATAATCAAACCCAAACTGATTACATTTTAATAAATTTGTAAAATTCTCTCATTTTTATATAATGTGATAAACTAAATGATAAATACCTGTATGCAAATCAAGATTTTTAAATGTAAGAACATTTTTTCATTGTCTTAAATTTGTCAGATGACCAAAGCAAGGAATATATTAGACAATAAGGAAATTTTATTTGAAGCTTATATCTCTGGGTTCTATTGAAGGTTATAAATCCTATTATTTGTTACTATGTGTGCATAATATCAGTACTTGTTGCTTAGGCCATGACTAAAATGCAGGGTGGGGAGTAGAGGTGACCTTACCCTTGATCTACAGGAACTCTTTGGTAATATCAAGGGACTAAACCCTGGGTTTCCTTAGCCTTTCTTTCTGCTGTCATGGGGAGACACAGAGGACCTCTGTTTTGCCTCTGGTTTAGACTGAGCATTGGCAAGAATACAGAGCAACCTGAAGCAGCTATCTGGAGGAAAGCTAGCACATTCCTCTGTAGAGTGACAAAAAGTTTGTAGCATGTATACTAAAGGATCATAGCCCATTAAGTGTCCCTTTAAAGGAAGCTTAGCCTTCATGGATAACCTGTAAAGAGGTAGCAGGTGCTTCATCTTTTGTAACACATGAATGTGAAGAGGAGAGATGGAAGATGTCAAAATGCAATTGTATCCTAAGTAAGAAATGAGCAATCACATGAAGAATGTTATGCTCTCTTACCTTACCTGTAGTGACACTCTGTGATTATTTTCTATCTTTCCAGTCATTCTTTTCCTATCATTGTTTCTTTTCCCTATGCTTATTACTTATAGTGTTTTCCACATTCTTTCCTTGTATGGCTTCTTCTTTCAGTTGACTTTCTCTCCCTATGGAATCTCACTTACTATGCACTTTATTCTGTATATCAAATCCTTTCCCATATCCTTCACTTTTGCCTTCCTTCATCCATAATGCATCATTTGCCAAACCCCTCAACCTCCCCTTGGAACGTTCAGCTCACCTTCTTGATCTACAAGACAACTGACTCTAGGCTAAGGACACTGCTTCCCCTGCCCACCACCCAAGGAATATTCACTTTCCCTCCAACCACCGGGCCCCCAGGGTGAGGTATTTCCTCATTTTCACTTTTACAACCTTTTGTTTCCCTTTCACTAGAAGCGCCTAGATCACAAAAGTATAACAGCTAATGCTCTCCTGAGTCCAATATGATACCCTAATTTCTGGGAGTACCATTGTCATCATTCACTGTAAATTTAATATACAAGTAGGTTAGCCTCTAGCACTCCCAACTCTCAGTTACTTTAGCTTCTCTACTCTAATGATATGGTCAGCGTCACTAATTTATCCACTCACCCCTTTGGTCAGTACTCTTTTCCCCCTCCTTCAGTAGTTGAAATTCTGTTGCCATTTATTATATTTATTCCTCTGTATCACTATCTCCCTTGCCTATCACTCCTTTCATGATGATTTCTTGGAAAAACTAAAATTTTGGTTAAATCAGTCTTTCTTTTTCATACCTTTACCTGTGTAGCTAAATAATATGGAGAAAAACCTTGAATATTATTAAAGGCTCACTCCTCAAGATATGGCCACAAATCCAGAGTTGGCTTTTAATACTGCCTTTCAATCATACTATACTTCAGGAATCCAGGTATTTTCCCCACTTTCTTAGCTCCTTGTTCCTTTTTTAACCTCCAATATCTCCTTTCGCAGCTTCCCATTCACTGATGACTTGGTTTCTAACTTCAGCAGGAAACATGAAGCATTCAGAAGAGAGCTTCTGTAGACTCCTTTCACCACATTCACTCACCTTTCAACATCTGAACCCACATGTCTGTCTTACTGCATGTTACACTGAAGAATATCCTTTACCATGTGGATACTAGAACCCACCCCCACTGCCTCATCTAGAACATTGTGCTGACAATTCTCTCCTCTCTTTCTATATTATCACTATTTTGCTCTCTACTAGTTCATTCCTCTCAGCCTACAAATATGTTTTCCGTATATCTTAAGAGAAAAAAAATCTTTCTTTTGACACCTCTTCCTATCTATCACCTCATTTGAAATGAATGAAATCTTTTTCGCAAAGAACCTTCAGAAGACTAGTTATATTTTCTAATACCTGTCTAGCCTCACTCTAGAGAGAATTTTTTTCCTTATTCTAAACACACACACACTCTGCTTCTGCTTCTGTCAAGTTCACCAGTCTCTCCATGTTGTAAAATCCAAGGATAAGTATCAAGATCTCATCTTACTTGACCCATTGGTAGTATTTTCCACAGTTGGTCATTTCTTCTTCCTTGATGTACTTTCTTTCCTAAGGCTTTAGGACATTACAGACTATTGTTTTTGTTTTTGTTTTTGTTTTTTCTTAAGATGCCAATCATTTCTTCCCAGTTTCCTTTGCTGAATTTGCCTCTTCTCTCTGATATCCAAATATTGTAATGCCATGGGACTCAGTCCGGTCTTAGATCTTTTTGTCTTCAATAGCTGCACTCATTTCTTTGATTTCTCATCCAGTCTCAAGGTGTTCTATCTCTTGAGATATAATCATATCATTATATCCAGCCCAAACATTCCATATTCCAGTCTCCCATATCCAACTGGCCAGTGGAGATCTCCACATGAGTGTCTAATTAACATTGAAAACCTGGTATAGCCGAAACCAAACTCTTAGCCTAGACATCTCTACTTTATTTGATGGAAGCTCTATTTTCCAGTTACTCAGGTCAAAATCATTGTAGAACCATGACTCCTTTTAATCTCTCAAATCCTAACAAAGACTGGTGTTTCAAACTTTAAAACATTCAGAATCTAATCATCAATTCTGCTACCCACTACTACCATAGTGGTGTAAGTTATTATGTACTCTTGCTTGGATTACTGTGGCAATTTCTAATTGTCTCTTTACTTTAATCTTTACTTCCTACCATCTACTCTCAATCACTTGTTTAACAAGAAAGCTTTAAAATGTGACTCAGGCCATGACAGAATTCTGCTCAAATCCCTTTAGTGTTTCCCTGTTTCTAACTGAACAAGTCAAGGTTCCTAAGGTGGCCTACAGCTCTATATTTTCTGTCAACTACTCTCATTTCCCCTCTACACATGCACAGGTCTGTACTCTGAATTCATCTACTACTCTCACCTTTCCTCTTTCTCTTCCAACCACATGGGCCTCTCTGCTCCACCAAATTTTTTTCTCCCATAGCATTTATCACCTTCAAAACACCAAATTAATTACTCAGTAGGCTTACTCATTTAGTTGAGGCAGAACATGAGTCAAGGAATCTATAGATTTGGGGTGGGATTAGTGATGGAAAAGCAGGTAGACTAGGGGAAAGGGACAGGAAAAGGAGAAAAGCCAATAAAGGATATATTGTCAAGCAAGGTGTCACTGGGGTAACTGGATTTAATCCTCCTGGGATTATTATATTATCTGAAAGATATTATAAAACATATATGTATGAAGTATAAAGTGAGGCACTTTTTTTTTTTAAACCACCAAATCCTACACATTAGTGTTTAAGGGCTGCTCTTGGTGGGGTACAAGAGAGAAAAAGAGGAAAAGAAAAAAAGATTCAAGTAGTTGGAAGTTGGGTGGACAGTCATGAGAGTATCAGTTTTGAAGGGCTATGGTGAGGGCACGAACAGAGTTTTTTGTTATGGAGTATTGTCTCTTCTCCCTAAATAAATACACACTCCAAGAGAGCACAAATGTTCATCTATTTAGTTTATGGCTATATCCCATTGTCTAAAATAGTCCCTCACATGTAAGAAGTATTCAGTGAAGATTTATCAAGTAAATGAATTTAGTCATGAAATTATCTATTTCCTGTATGTGATGACTTCCTGATCTATTTCTCTAACCTTTCTCTGATATCTGCATCAATATTTCCAAAAGAGTCCTGTCCAAGTCAGTGAATAGGTCCTACTTCAAATACTGAATTTTGCAAAATGCACTTATCCCCACACCACGGACATCAGTCTCAGATTTGATTACTCTGTCACAATCCCCCCTGCTCCTAAAGACAAAAGTCATTCATTGTGTCAGCTTGGCTTCTTTCCTGTTATCCACAATTCACAAGTTCTACCACTGAATTTCTTGCATCTACATTCTCCTTTATATCTCCATGGCAAGTATTTTGGATCAGACTTTGGTAATCTCTTTTATGGAAAATCTCTGTAATGCCTTGGAAAAACATTGCTTGTCAATTTTAGTCTTTGAACTCTAAGACTAATTTAGTCTTTGAACTCTAATATTCTCAGAATATTTATCAAACACAAATTTAACTGTATCATTTCTTTTTTTTTTTTTTGCTTAAAATTTGTGATGACTCTTTGTCATTTAAAGAATATATTTTAAGTTCATTATTGTGGTAAACAAGACATTTCCTTTCTGACCACAGCCTTTCTTTTTCAGCCACTCTTCAGTTTAATTCACTGATCATTTTTTTTTTAACTAATATATGCTAGAGGGTCTGCTCTGTGCCACATCCTGTGCTGATTGTTACTTATAAGCCTAAAGTGGATTATGTGTGTGTGTGCGCAAAATATAAAATTATTAGTCATACCTATGACTAATCAAAGGGCTTTCTACTATTCATAATAATGAATAACATCATATTTTAATATGTTGATATGATTCTTTGAAAGAAATCACAGTTTTCTAGCCCCCATTATTACCTTCCAGGTGCAGAAATGTTTGCTTACGGTAAAACTTGATCAAAAAATATTTACCTCATTGAACTATACTTGATGATTAGGTCCCATTCTGTACTCTGATAATATCAACATAGCAACTAAGCATTCATTGAAATGTATTTTATTTTTGTGAAATCATATAGCTCTTAATTTGATTACCTGCAAACAATAAAAAGGTACTAATTTTCTCTTTCTATTTCCTATGGAAAAAAAATAGTAATTTTATGTTTTCAGATGTGAGAGTGGGAGGTATGCTTCAGCATTATAAAGAGAAATTTGATGAAGGACTTCTCAGAACAAATAAGCAATTGTGAAAAAGATAAATCCTGATACTACTTACCATTTAGTTGGAATAGTGGAAATAACAAGCAAGCAAATACATGTATAATTGCACAGGATAATTATGGAAAAAAGGAGAGGGGCCTGATTAGATAGGGTGGTCAGAGATCTGATGTGGAGAACTAATAGGTGAGCATTAAGGGCACAGGGAATAGTACTGCAAGGTCCTTTGTTGGAAAGAGTTTTTGTATTCAAGACTCTAAGAAAGTTTCTATAGCTGGTAAACAGTGGATTGAGGAGGAGGGGAATGAAATGAATTTGGAAACAAAGATGGACAGTGGATAAGGGAAAACCTAGAAAGCTTTGGTGAGGAGTCTGCATTTTTTTCTTAGTTCTGTAGAAAGTCTCCAGAAGTGTTCCTGAAAAGGGACTATTTAAGTCAGATATTTAAACAGTTTTGTTCTAAATTCTATCTGAAAATCAATTACAAAGATAGAAGAGTGAAAGCTAAGGAACCACTATGAGATCTCTGTGGGATTAGTTACAAGTGGGGATTCAAATGGGCCACTAGATACTAATATCTGGAGTTACAGGATATTTTAGTCTGCTTGGGCTGCCATAATAAAATGCCATAGACTGGGTGGCTTGACTATAAGTTTACTTGACTATAGTTCTAGAGGTTGAGAAGTCTGGGTTCATGGTGCCTGTAAGGTAGGTTTCCTTCTGAGGCCTCTTCCCTTGTTCTTTAGATGGTTGCCATCTGGCTGTATGCTCACATAACTTCTTTGTGTGTACAGAGAAAGAGAAAGAACAAACTCTTTGATGTTTCTTATAAGAACACTAATCCTATGGAACCAAGACCCCACCTCCATGACCTCATCTAACCCTAATTAAGTCCAAAGGTTTCAAATGCAAATACCATTATATTGGGGAATCATAGCTTTAACATATGAATTTGGATAGGGAGGAGGTGCAATTCAGTCCATAATACAGGTCTGGCTAACCATGTGAAATTAGGAAGGAAACTTCTTTTTTACCAGAAGAAAATTCAGAACGTAGGATGTATAAGGTTCCCAGTGGTAAGAACAGTACAGCTTTCATTTTTAAGTCTTCATGATTTTAGAAACACTTTCTTCCTTAGAAGTTAAATCTGCTTTCTACATTGGCCTCCATCAAAGATGTTCTCATCCTTTATTGAGTACTGTCCGTGTGTCACGTACTTTATACCTGTTAGCTGTCATCACAACTTTGTTAAGTAGGTATTATCATCTTCCTTGCACAGGTGAGGAGTGTGAAGCCTAGAAAGTGTGACAAACTTGACCACAGTCCTATTACCAGGATTCAAGCTCTGATTTATAAACTCATTTCGTCTATCTCAATTGGTCCCTAAACCATTCCCACAAATCCCCATATCAGGTGTTGCCTTCTGTGGCTAAATTTCACTCACAGTTTTTTTCTCAAGCTTTTTGAGTGAATTTATGCATCATTTGTGTTTCTGTAACATCTTTGCACATATCCATTTAATAGATTTCTCATGTATTATAGTTAACCTTCAGCATGATGAGCCTTGTGATGTAGTTTTGTACTTCTCCCACCAGTAAATGAAATAATATCCCAAAATTAATATTTAAAATTTGAAAATGAATTTTTGAGAAGATGACTTGTCTATGCAACATTTTTGTTTGACTTTATTTAATTTACTCTTTATAGAATCTACTTTTTACCTTTTAATCTTATAACTTTAAAAATGTATCAAAAATAAATACTACATTTCCTTGAGATTTAACTGTAGAATGGGGATTTCCCCACATGTCCAAAATTTACCAAAATGTAATGGATATTATAGTAATAAGCCTACAGACATGATTTATCATTTCCTCAATTTCATCATCTGTAAAATAGCAATAACAATATTATTCCTAGACAATTTGGCAAATTTCTTTGGATTGCATGTTAAACATTCCAATCCAAGAGGGCCAGTTACTATTAATAACCACAAAAATAATTAACTATAAAAAAATTCTTCATTTGTGTAGTGCTTACATTCATATTATACATACATTTCATCAGTTCAAGCATTAAAACTTAAAGAAAGCATCCTACTATATTCAAACCTCTGAATTTTTGTGTAAAGCTGATGGTTAGCATTGAAAAAAAGATTGTTAAGAGCTTCCCACAAAACTGAGTGCCAAACAAATATTTTTTCTCAAATAATCTCACTCAAATGAGACAATGTGATATGGAAAAAAGAGTGATGGAGTGATAAGCAGAACTCTATTCTAGTCCTGATTCTGTAATATCTTTGTTATTTGTCTCAACTTCTCTATGACTCAATTTCTTCACCAACAAATAATTTAATTGTGTTAAAATACATCTCAGAGCTCTAAGATTCTAAGGTTCTGTGATTATTCTTTTGAGGGGAAGACTCAAATATCCCAACAGTTTCTTTAAATACAGGTGATTCAGTTTCAACTTAATCCCCTTTATGGACCTTTATGGCTATTGATTAATTCATAGTGGCTTTATACTTACGATAGAATTATTTAAAATGAGGTATTTTGTGTTCAGGTTGCCACTTTTCTGTGTTACTTTGTGTAAGTCGCTTGGCCTGTCTGTCCAGTATACTATTTTCTTATCTTTAAAATAGGGATGATTGTGAGATTTAAGTGAGTTTGTCCATACAAACATAGCCTGAGACATGTGGCATTTGACACAGGGTAAATACGCAACTGATGACAACCTTTTTGTCACTCTTATCATCATCATCAGTTGCCAAATACTGGTTCCAAACATCAATTCTTCCATTCAGCTTTAAATGCCTCATTATAAAAATAGTATTTTTTTAAAGAGGGAACTGAGATACCATTCTCTGTGCCTTTCAAGTGTTGTTGTTATTGATTTTTCTAATTTTAATTTCAGTGTAGTTAATATACAGTGTTATATATATATATATATATATATATGTATACTGGAGTATATATACTCCAGTATACAGTATAGTGATTCACCAATTCCATCAATTACTCAGTGCTCATCAAGGTATGTGTGCTCTTTAACGCACAACACCTATTTCACCCATCCTCCCACCCACCTCTCATCTGGGAACCATCAGTTTATTCTCTGTAGTTAAGAGTCTGTTTCTCGTACTTTGTCTTTTTTTTCCCATTTTTCATTTGTTTTGTTTCTTAAATTCCACATATAAGTAAAATCATTCAGGATTTATGTTTCTCTAACTGGATTATTTTGCTTAGCATTGTACTCTCTAGATCTATCTATGTTGTTGCAAATAGCAAAATGTCATTATTTTTTGTGGCTGAATAATAATCCTTTATATATATATTATATACATATTAATTGTATTTATATATACATTTATATATACATTTAATATATGTGTATTTTATATTTTATATATATATATATATATATATATGTATATATATACACACACACACATGCCACATCTTCTCCAACCATTTGTCTATTGATGGACACTTGGGCTGCTTCCATAGTTTGGCTAATGTAAATAATGTTGCTATAAACATAGGGGTACATATATCTTTTCGAATTAGTGTTTTCATATTTTTTGTGTAAATACCCAGTAGTTGATTCCTGGATCATAAGATAGTTTTATTATTAATTTTTTGAGAAACTGCCACAGTGGCTGCACCAGTTTGCATTCATACCAGCAATGCATTAGGCTTCCTATTTCTTCACATCCTCATCAACACATGTTGTTTCTTGACTTTTTGGTTTCAGCCATTCTGACAGGTGTGAGGTGATATCTCATTGTGGTTTTGATTTGCATTTCCCTGATGATGAGTGGTACTGAGCATTTTTTCATGTGTCTGTTGATCATCTGGATGTTTTCTTTGCAGAAATGACTGTTTGTATCTTCCGTGAATTTTTAATTGGATTATTTGCGTTGGGGTTGTTGAGTTGTATAAGTTCTTTATATACTTTGGATACTAACCCTTTATCGATATGTCATTTATAAATACCTTCTCCCATTCAGTATGCTCCTTTTTAGCTTTCCTTGATTATTTCTTCTGCTGTGCAGAAGGTTTTTATTTTGATGTAGTACCAATAGTTTATTTTGGGGACATATTACTCTGTTTCCTCATTTTTCCTAACTCTCTGTTTCTGTATGTTAGGAAGGTGGCTACATCTCCTCTCCTGAAAGTTAAGGCCTTATGAAGAAGCAGTCCTGTAGTGCCCTGCAGTGCACTGCCTGCTACTCCGCAGAACCCAGTGTTTTAGGGGGTGTCTCTTACGTGTGTTGCATGTGTTCTGCTATTGTGTTTTGGCTACGTTTTCCTTCAGTCCAGTCTTCTGCAGAGGCTCTCTTTGCCTATGTAGGCAGTGTTTATTCCCTGGCAGGAGTGAAGCACATAATTTTAACAAGGTATATGCTGGTCTGCTTGAGAAATGAGGCCTGCAGTGGCCACTGCAGGGTCTGGGGCTGCATAGGTAGGGTGCACAGTTTTACTAACATGCACCTGAGGCTTCCACAGGCTCCACTGTCACATCCACTACCACTGCCCCTCCACCACTAAGACTGGGGCCCTCCAAAGCATGCTAGTCAGGAGACATGGTGTTGGCAAAGTTTCTCACAGGTCTTCTGGGGGAGGGGACCCACATCACCCCACAGGACTGAGGCAAGTATGACTGGAAAGGTGGATCTGCTGAAGCATAGGGAGGTGGGGCTTGGTATAAACAAGCATGTTAAGTAGTAAATGTCATTGCTGGGCTGGTTCCTGCAGGTGGCTATGTGTTTATGCTGAGTGGCCAGGGGAGAAGAATGGTGCCTTCCAGCTCCTTTGTTCCTGGAAGGGTTTTCCTGTGATCCCTGCCCCTCTGGGACAAGCCCTAAGATGAATAAATAGCTCTCTCCCCTGTATGCTCAAGGTATTTTTCAAGCTACTACTTCTACACTGTATCTTTACATGGTCCCTTTTGCTCCTGTGGCTTTCAAGTTCTTTTAAAAAATAAGAATAGTCTTCTAGTAACCTTTTTTCCTTTTTTCTTTTTTCACATTTATAAATAAAAATCAATGAAAAAGTATCTCATGTGTGTTATAAATCTTATATACATTATTTTCTTTAATAGTCTGGGGTTTTCTTTGTAATTTTTCTGTAAAATCTCATATAATGTATAGTGTATCTATATATATATGTATTTATATGTGTGTGCATATACATACTTGAATCTTTTCAGTAGCTCTCAGTTTTTATTTTTCACCTATTATCCCTAAATACCTTGAAAATTGAGTCTCTCCTATTGTTAGGTCACATATTTATGAAACTATACCAATTTTTAATTAATTAGTTTGTATGTTAAATGGTGGCTCCATATACATGATGGTGAGAATTCCCTTCTTCATCTCTTTCTGGAGTGGACAAACAATTTACTTGCCTTTCAGGCCTTGATTCTGTGAAAGATTACCCTCCTGGGGTCAAAAACCTTAATATAAACTCCTGGTTCGTAGTTATATCCCCACACTGTGTCAATTTCCCCTCCTCTATTCTGTGCAGATACGGTATATCAGACTCTCATTTATTACCTTCTCAGTGTGAACTGCTCTCTTTTGTCATGGTAGTAAAAGGTCTTATCTTTGCATTAACCATAATGTAACTCCCTTTCCTTTTCTTAGGTTGTAATAAATTTTCTCTCTTTTGAAACTTAAGTAGAGAAAGAAAATGTATTAATGTGTAGGTTCTGAGTATATTTATGGCTAGGAATGTAGTTATTTACCCACTAATATTCAGAGTTGTCAAATTCAAACTAGAGGTATTTTTTGAAACATATCCACATGTATATCTCTCTATATATTTTTAAAATCCATACACAAACATAAAAGTATTGTATATTTGTCTGGGAAAATTGGGAAATGTTTGCTTAGAGTTTGCCTCTGTAGTGCAAGTTCGTTATTTGTCATGTATCTGGGAAATAACATATATTCTTAAAACTGCTTCCTCCTTTGTATCATGGCACAAATAACATAAACAATACCTTACTATTTCCATTTTACAATTTCAATGGATAGCCAAGTTTTTCCACTTTCATTTTCACTCTATAATTTGTTCCTTTGCATCTTTTCTTCTTCAGTCTCACCATGGGAAATATGTTCAAATAACATTATTGTTTCAAAAGGTAACTCTAAAAGAAGTAGGCACTATATTTACATATACCTCACATGTAATTAAACCCACCAAGCAAATCTGTCAATTCCCAGTAAATTCCCAACGGCACAGGACCTCACAATACATGTGCGTGCTCAAAAGGGCAGATCATGTCTCCAGTCATGTTCCACTGTGTCGCCATTTCTTTGAATTACATAGTGTCTTCTTTGTATTGCTTTTTTCCCTCTAGTTTAGTTATATTTTCAGCATATGAGCACATGGTCAAAATTTTTTTAGCAAACAAGAATGTTTTACTTGACCTATCTTACATGTTTTTGCTAAGAATTTATAAGGAGGAAATGTGAGTCCAATTTACTACAGATATCAGCTTTTTTCTCTTAACAAAATAACATAAATGACACTAGGAAGGATCAGGAATAACATGTGAACAAGGTGAAAATGTAACTACATTTGTGTTTTCAGACATCACACATAATTTAGGTATTAATGCAAAGATTTTTCAAGATAGCAACTTTCTTCTTTCCAGCACCTCTCTTCTGAAGCAAATTACTGAGTGAAAATTAAAACACACACACACACACACACACACCCCAAAAAACAAAAAACAATTATAATCCATATCCAGACCCATCTTGTATCATGAAAGGTGGAGAAAGGCAAGGGGAGAGTAAATGGAAGTCAAATACTCTTGCCATATCAGGCTTTCTTACTTTGAAAGGATCTCTCATCTCTCTGGATCTCCTGTCTCTGGGTCCCAGGTGTTGCTTAGATTTAGATTAATAAAGACACCTCAAGGCACAAGAAGACATTCTCAACATGATTAGTACATGCTCATTGCTTTCCTGGGTAGACAATGTATAGCCAGACAGTTTAGATCTGCACCAAAATGACCTCTAACGCCTTTTGCTGTCCTGAAATTCTATTTTGAGGATACAATTAAACAGAGCAAGTTTCTAGCATGGGCACCTGCTCCCCTTATCTTAAGGGAATGGCAACAATAGAGAGAAAAGGCCAAAAAATAGACAAGCTGAAGGTGGTATTGGCTCCATATTTGAAGGCTTCGCCTCATAATTTTTACTATTAAAAACACAGCTGGCATACAAGGGAGATTTGTAAGAGCATGCGTTTTAAAGTTCAGGTTTGGTTTACATGTAGTGTATGGAATCATTTCAGATTTGTATATATAGAGTTGTACGTGGAATGTATACAAGGATGACGTGATGTCCCAGAGGTAGCATTTACTTCATTTGAAAGAGATATCCCAATATTACTAGAACTACAGAGTACCTGGAGCCCTAGAATAAAGTAACACTTTCTATTTCAATGTTCAAGGCAAAAACTATGTATCTCGGGGTGCCTGGGTGGCTCAGCGGGTTAAAGCCTCTATATTCGGCTCAGGTCATGATCTCAGGGTCCTAGGATCCAGCTCCGCATCGGACTCTCTTCTCCACAGGGAGACTGCTTCCTCCTCTCTCTCTGCCTGCCTCTCTGCCTACTTGTGATCTCTGTCTGCCAAATTAATAAATAAAATCTTAAAAAAAAAAACAAAAAAATTATGTATCTCTTTGCATGTGTAAACTGCACTTGAACCTGGAGCCTGAGGAACCAGGTTCCCAAACAGAGTGGAAACTATCCTGTCCCTGCTCTCTGGTTATTAAGTCTAACTTGCAAAGTAGATTCAAGTGATGAGTGCCTAGTCCTATCTGATGAGCTGTTCATTTCACTAGATTCAGAGGTGACTGAAGTAAAATCCAAGCCAAAAGGACATATTAAAGCAAAACTGTGTCTCTCCATTGGTATTGCAACCTGTGGGGCCCCTAGTCAAAGGGGAGGTGACTTAAAGCATTGAACAGTAAGATGGGTCATTTCTCTAACCTTTAATATAAACTGTGATTGAAGAATTGGCTATCAGGCAGCTGGAAAGGAGAAATGCTGTATTGTCTTGTTGCTCTGAAAAATGGTGTTAACAGAGACTTACAGAAACGTTGGCAGGCTGGAAGCTAGGACATCTTGAGAGCTTTCCCCCTTGTGACCTTTCACTGTGCCCATTATGGATAGCAAGGAACGTCAGGATGCACTGAGGGCAATTTTCTAGAGAAAAGTCAGAAGGGGTTGATAGGAATAGGAGTTGACCTTTTCTATAGCACCATTCCTTTGTCAGTGCTTCATAAATATAGATTTACCAACCTGCTGCCTTTCATTCAGATGCACTGATCCCCCCCCAAAAAAAGATAATTATCACTTTTAATTTTAGTTCAGAGTTTTAATTCTTGGTGAGGGTCAGTTCATACCAAATTGTTCATTAAATTTCTTTGAATTCCCCTAACATGGTCATATATATTTAAAAAAGAAGAAAGATAGAGATCATCTGTTTCCACCAGTTGCATGTTTGCGCACCATCTATCTGGAAACTTACTCACCACTACAGATGGTCACAGTGTCACATGTGGGTGTTAATTTCTCTGTTTTTGCTCCAGCTGTTATTTTCTAAGAGGGCAGAAAGTCTCTCAGAAACAAGTGCTATCAAGACATGCCTTCCCATCTGCAGTACATAAAGATGTCTTTACATCTTGCTATTAAGTGCGCTGTTTTACTAAGCATCTCTGTTGTAAATTTTACATTCCTCTGGGGGAAATAGTTTTCTTTTCCGTATTTCATTTGTTCTATTACCATCTCTAATTCATTGAAGTAGATAATATCAGAGCCACAATTATAATTCAGATAGATCATTCAGGCAAATATGGTATAGATCTGAAACAAGCAAACATTGTTTCTACCCCACTACAGGCTTATATCTTTTAGGTAAATTATATCTTTTTATACATAAGCCCTTATAAATATTATTTTCTCATAAGCATTATAAATTTTCTTTTGCTTACATCATGTTTCTAATGAATTAGTGACATTAACAAGGTACACAAAGAGTCTTAGTCTTAGTACATTGTGAAGTGCAGGCACTCCTTAGTGAGGGCCAAATGGAAAATTAATTTTTCTTCTTCAGAATTGGCAAAGTGGAACACAAGAATTGGAACATCACCTCAAGTCTTGTTTAAGCAAAGCATCTCATGCATTCTAACATTGTTTCCTGCTCCATTAATGCTTTCACATGAAAAATCTCTGATGTTCAACACCATCCTATTTTATCCCCATGCCAACTCCCTTCTGCAATGGCAGGTTTCAAAATGTATTCTCAGGTAGGAATGCTGCCATTCAGGCTGAAGCATGAGGGATATTTCCCCCAGAAGAAACAGATAACATCCTATCAGTGGGACTGTTGGCCATGAAAGAGTGGTGAGCAGCCAGTTTGCTGATTATATTGTTTGCTAAAGCTGCTGTAACGAAGTATTACAGAGTGCCTTACAAAACATAAATTTATTGGCTCATAGTTCTAACTGCTAGAGATCTGAAATCAAAATATTAGCAGGGTGGGTTCCTTCTGAACATTGTGAGGAAAAGATCTATTCCCGGCCTTTCTCTTTGGCTTGTGGGTGGACATTTTCTTTCTGCATCTGTTCACATGGCATTTTCCCTATGTGTGTTTCTATGTCCAAATGTTCACCTTTTATAAGGACACTAGTCATGTGGGATTAGGGGCTCAATGTACCCCAGTATGACCTCATTTTAATTTAACTAAGTATATCTGTAACAACTGTAGGTCCAAATAAGGTCACAATCTGAGATACCGGAGGCTAGGATTTCAACTTACGAATTTTGGGGGACTAATTCAACACATAATACTTATGTATTTTAGGAACATTCCTCCTGCTTTTGAAAGAATGTGAGAAGGATATTCAATATCATAAAACCTCAGAAATGAAAACTGAAGTAGAGGAAGAGATCATACCCCACCACAGTGGCTAAGGACCCACATGTCTTTTAGTACCAGATTAGATATATGAATTGTGAGATATTCATACTAGAACACTACCTAGCAATTACAAAGAAAAAAGAAAACTACTGCATGCAACATAATAGTTGAATCACATAAGCTCTGGTGAGGCTCTGAAGCAACCAGATTCCCATACATAGCTAATGGCATTGTAAAATGGTACAACCACTCTGAAAAAATGCTTGGTACTATCTACTAAAGTCACTTACCCTATTGCCCAGAAATTTCAATCATGGATATGTACTGAAGAAAAGTGAGGACCATGCGTACAGCAAAAGGCATATACAAGAATGTTTATGGCAGCTTTATTTATAATACAAGAAAAATTGGAAACAACCAACATGCCCTTATATAATAGAATGGATAAGTGAATTTTGATATGGCCAGTGGAATACTACACAGTGATGAAAAAGAACAATCTACTGCTTCCTGCAACATCATAGCTTAATCTTACAGTCACAATGTTGAGCAAAAAATCCACAACAAATAAATACATACTATAAAACCCTATTCACATAAAGTCTGGAAACAGGTAAAAATTAATAGTGTTAAAAATCAGGATAAAGGTTACCTTAAAGGCAGGGAGCATATGAATAGGTAGGGTATACTTACTATTCTACATTTCATCTGGGCAGTAGTATATTAAGTGAATATGTATGTAAAATTTTGTCACTTTTTTGTATTTGTGTTATACCTCAAAAGAAGTTTAAATCACGCAAAAAAAAAAACAGCTAAAAAAGAAATGAGGTAACTTGTAAAATACTGTTCGCATAAAACCATTAACACAGAATTTAAAAAGCAAAAACTTTAGTAAAGACAGAATCTGGTCCTATCCTCCAGTTCTAGGATTTTATACTACAGCTCCATAACTTGGCTATGGCAAGTAATGGGGGAATTCCCACTTAATCTGATAAACACCCCTTGCTTTCTCCTTTTATAAGTTAAGAAATAGTGGCAGTGTGATGGCTTCTTCCTCCCTTTCTGCCCCATCCCAGCCCTTTCTCAGACATCATGCCCATATATTCTCCTAATTCAATATGTAGCAGGAAATTCTCATTTTATAATAGGTATTTATGGGAAATATAGGGCTCAGGGGGATGATTAAGATGTTCCTATATGTTCCATTTATTTTCAGTCTTTTACATTTGAATCAGAAGTCGAGGCCCAGGCCTGGGGCGTTTCCAGTTCATGCCAAAATACCAGAAGGTGAGTATTTCCATTGGAATGACTCAGGCTACTCACCAAATATTTACACATCCTTTCACACCCTTAACTCTGCAATGAAGAATTTGTGAATTTGGAAGTATTCCAGAATCATATAAATCCCTCTATTTTGAATTCAAAACCAAACTTCTTGAAAAAGAAGACTAATCCTGACTGAAAGCATCAGAAACATTGTTTATAAATGTCAGGAAATAAAAGATTTTAAATAATTTACCTGGCATTTCCTATGGTTATTCGTAGAAGGAAAAATATATACCCACTCGTTTAAGAAGTTGAATCTTTAGGAACTCTACATGCTTTTAATGCTGGTTGTTCCTGAAGGAAGGAATATTTTCTGAAGATCACCGAATGATAGGCAGATAGATGTTCTAAAATGTTGCAGGAAGTCTTTCTTTTTCTTTGTTCTCTTAATCAGTTACCTAATTAATTGTTTTCTTATCAGTAGTCCCTAAGGCAACTGCCTCTGCCTCCAAGCAGAGCAGTAATCTGTAGCTTTGTTTCCTCCAGAGTCCAGACCCTCTGTCACTTTTCAAGATGTAGGGACCAAAGTATCAGTATATTTAAAGGATGAGAAAGCATCAGGAAGAATGGGTAAAGGACAATAAAGAATTTTTAAAAGATTAAATATGTCAATTATCAGGCCATTAATAACATAAAAATACTTTTAGTAGGTTGATATTGGAATAAAACCCTTAAGGTTTTTTTGTTGTTGTTGTTGCTGTTAAAATCTGTATAAGTGACTAGTATCACGGTCTAGGCTAAGTGTCAACGCCACATTAAAATTTCAAATATTACTGCTCTATATTCTGGATATTTTTTTCCTCCAAATCAGTAAAGTGACTGTTATCATCCTTGGTAAATACCTCCAGTCAGGATGGAATGACAGTGAAGCTTGGTCCCATCACCCTTCTATTTAGTTCTTTCTCTAAAATCTAGGAAACTACTTCTCAGCGGCTGCCTCCCAGGCAGGAGTGCAATCTCTCTGGTCTAAGAGAAGCCATGTGCTTCTCAAATACATTGCTTCATTAAACTCTTTCTACTTAATCTTAATTCTGCAGAACTAAATTTAGTTGGCACTAAATTTAGTGCCATGGGTTGGGGTGGACTAAGGTGATGTCATCCTAAAAATTTACTAATCTCAACTCTAATGGTCATCCTTTTATGAAGGTATTTTAGGAACAATTTAATATTGGGTCATTCACACAACTTTAAGAGACAATTGAAGGTGAGGATCCATCTCTATCTCCATCTAATCATACCACATAACTTTGCTGGCTTTACTTCTCTAATGTTGGTCTTGTCTAGAGTATTAAAGATAAAAATGGTGAAAGTATAGGACAGTGGAAACCATCAATACATGCTTTGCTTTCAGTGAATCTAGGGCACGGGGCTGTGACATTCTTGTGTATCTCTGGTTTCAGCAGCTGTGGAAGTGCAGGTGTATGTCTTCTTGATTCTGAGTAGGTACGTTATTAAATCAATTCCTTCTCTAGGGTTTTCTTCCCTTGAAGCTTCCTGTGACACATGTAGGAGTTTTATGGCAGGAAACAGCATAGAATTGGGCCCAATGGGAATGCTTTTATTAGACCCAACATGCACTGAAATAAAGTCCTACTGCTGCTGGGACAATTTGCAAACACTCTTACTTACGAGTGCACCTCTGATTCCCAAGAGCCCATCTCATTCTTCCACACAAGGCTGCCTGGGGAGAAGTCAGCTGCCTTATGCAAGTAAACCACGACTGTATTTTATTGTGCATGGTCAGTCTATTACGGGGTAGATTCATTATGTACTAGAAATGAAGGTATTTACCCCCTCCCTCAACACTCTGACATCTAAAGCACTAACAAGGGTTTTTAAATAATACATGAGCAAGTATTGGCCCCTTTCCTTTCCCAAGTCTCTCCTCAAATCAGATTCTTGATATTAGAGCATGTGGAATTCCCCATTGACTAAGTCCCTGGACAGCACACAGAACTGAATACAACTGAAATCACTTCACTCTGCAGCTGCAAAATAATGATCCCACAATAGTTTATCAAAAACAAAGAAAGTATGGACTTACAAGAGCACTTTAAGGGAAAAAAAAATATTCTCACTATGTCAAAACTTTTAATTAAAGAAAAATATTGGAAAATTAGGGATGTATAGATTTCTTACCTTCAAATGCTTATTCGTTCATTCTTTTGTGTTGATATTTTATCAGGACTATTGTGGCATGGCAAATTATTAATTTTTTGCTCAAAACTGGAGTTCTATGGGGGGGTGGGAAAGGCAGTGCTTCCAAACACTCTTTTTGTTGTAGGAAACACCTTTCTAAATCTTTTTGTTTCTTGCTAATGATAGATTAGATAGATAGATAGATGGTAGATATGTGTGTGTATGTGTGTGTATGTGTGTATATATATATATATATAAAGAGAGAAATAGGTGATAGATAGATAAAGTTATTGCTGTCTGGGACAGCTGGCATATAGAGAAGATAGAGGCAGCTGAGTATTTCAGTACCAAAGTTTAGGGTGAGATTTTGTCTAAAATTAGTGGATGAAAATGATCATTACTTGTATAATTTTCTGAGCTATGAACTTAGAAATAATTTCTTTAGGTCAAAACACATGCTACTTTCTTTTTAGTCAGAGGAGAATATAATTTTAAAATGTTTAATGTTAATAGAAGCAAGGTAATAAATTTTAAAATCTGTCCATTATCTTACGGAATCTAGATATGGCACACGCTATTTGTACATAAAATGAAGTTCTACCATCTACCAGTATGATGAAAAATCCACAATCCGTGAAGCAGAAAAAGCTTCGTATGGTATTATTCTAGGGATGAGAATAATAATTACGTGTCATAAAGAATTATGTAAAACCTACAAAGCTAGCTATGGAAATTCCAAAGTATTCTGTTTTCCCCAAAGTATTAGTTATACACTGATTATTGTAGTGTTCAAGCCCAGAATTGTGGGAATAAGACACTGAAGAAAGCATGTAAATCTTATCAGAGCACATTCAAGGAAATTTTTCCATTCTAAACTTTGGAAGACTGAGAAATATAACTAGAAGAAAAGAGGATGATAAAAACAGGGAGGACCTCCAGGATAAATGATGAGTTTATTTTGTATACTGTAAAATAGAGGCAGAAAAAAATCTACTCTTATAGCATTAAGTATTTGCTTCTCAAAACAATAGTCCTATGGTTGACCAAAGAGCTAAAAACCATTCATTTATTATAGTCATTGCACTATTAATTGTGACCAGACAGTCATATTTTGTATTCAAGTTCCTTTACTTGGCAATATTATTTTAAGTCATATCAAAGTAAAACATAGTTTACATTGGGACTGAAAAGAGAAAAGTAAATATTGTGTCACTGTAATTCATTCTGTATAAATGTAATGATATCACACTTTAAAGAATAGCATCGTAATGTAAAAAAACACATTTGACACCTACTTTTAGATTTTGGTATGATTTTCATATCAAGAAAACTTTGTTTTAGAATCAAGAGACTAACATGCTTCCAAAATCTGTCTGTAAGTTAGTTAGTCATAGTTGCTTTTTTGTTTGTTTTGGTTTGCTTTGTTTTTTTATTGCCATGTAACTGGAGAGATATTCGGGTTGTTGAGGTAAGTGTAAATTTATCACTTCTGATGGAACTTCCTTACCCCATCCTTACTTTAATCTAGTGGACATTCAGCCTTGTGCCTGAATTATTAGTGATCCATAATTCCCATAATTATATTAAGTAGATCCATGAAGGCAATAAAAAACTACTCTCAGTTTACTGGTAAAGGTATTATGGGATTACTACCTTATTTTAATGATAGTTCTCCCCCAAAATTCGATAATGACCGACTACTTATAAAGAAAGCAGCTGTCCAATTTGCTACTACCATTCAGTGAAAAATTGCCCTTACAAGGGGTAGAAGTTCTCTCAAAAGAGTGACTCATAATCATTCTTCATTTACAGTCCTTCCTTTGTTTTAACAAAGAGGTTCACACGTTTTACTGTAAGTTAAACTTGAGTAAGCACATACCCAAAGATTTTATTCTTTGATATTTAAATTGTTTACCTTAAGTACTTTAAAACAGTGTCATTGTATTCCTTGGAATTTTTAACACTGCATATTTTTTAAAAACTGCTGTGAACATTGTTGGCATATGTCCTAATGGGAAAAAGTCAGATGTCAGAAGTGTTAGATATTTTTTTACCGTGACTTTTAATTGTGAGGTTTATATTTGCGAAAAGGCTCAAATTAGAAAGAAGAAAGTTACTATAAGATACACCTTATTTTAAATCTGGATACATAATGGACCTCCTTATTCTTCTTAAAGGGAAGATTCCACTTCCAGTCTGTGTTCACCTTGGAAAACACTGATCAGTACATTTTACAGATTCCTTGATGGAGTAAATTAGTCTTTCTCTGCTACTTTTTTCAGAGCTACGTTAACTCCATCTAAATAGATAAACCCAACATTGAGAGAGTTTGTGCCATGGATCAGTGAGTTCAGGTTCTAGAAACATTCACATATTTATTCAACAAATGTTTCCTGAGTATCTGCAATGGACCAGGCACATTCTATGTTCTGTGATACAACAATAAACAGAAGACAAAACTCCCTCCCTTCGTGGAGCTTGCACTCTAAAGGAAGAAACAGTAACTAAAGAAAAAAAAATTACGTATGTTAGATATAAATTTTTAAGAAGGAAGAAAAGCATAAGAATAGAAAAGGAAAATGTGTGTGTGTGTGTGTGTGTGTGTGTGTGTATTGTTATATATGTTGGCCAAGGAAAAACAGTTTCCAAATAATTCAAGAAATACATTGAGCTAATTCAGTTTGTGCCTGAGAGAAATGTACCATTTTATTTGAAGAATCAAAATGGATGATTTTTCTTTCACTGAATTCTCTTGAAAATGTTATAAGAAACATCATAGCCAAGAGGTACATTTGAATTTAGTATAATACAGAATATAATTCTTTATTACAACATGTATTGATAAAAGAGGTAAATTGAGTCTGTCTTCCCCATGGTCGTTTACAAAACAGAAGGTTCTGAGAAACAACAAGTAAGTTGTTTCACCTAAGTTGGAGGTCTAGAATTGCAAATGAATGAACAGGAAGGGATAAAAAATATTTTGGCTCGAAACTTAAGTCCACGTGTGTTAGAGTGGATTATAAAACACACAAGAACAAGTGATCTTTCATACTGTTTGGCAAGCTAAATCTAAGTATCTTAATATAGGAACTGTAAAATAATATTGCACATTTTTGTAGCTCCAACAAGTACCTTGCATTATTTTAAATAAAATTCTGACTGAAGGAAAACTATTACATCAATGATCCAAAGCCTGTTAAAGAAATAGGGAATATTTTTCACAGAGAGACACTGGAAATGCATGTACCTGCCTTTGAAGAGATTTTTTCAGCATGTCATGGTGAAGTCACCTAGTTTTTAGGAAGATGATAAGACATCTTATAATTCCAGTAAGATATCTCATATTCCTTTACCATTTCCACAATAGAAGAATTTATAAATCTCCTTAATCTATGTTCAAGCCACTTTAATCTTGCAGTCTTTAAATTATCTGCCTACTTCTAGTATCACATGAAGAGAAGGATCCCTTTTGCCGTAAATCAGGACTATCATCCCTGGGGATTACATGAGGAAATAAAAGGAAAGACTTTGACATGGGTACTGGATGCAGTTATGGGGGAGTCAGAAATTAGAGGAAATCAGCCCCCTTTTCAGCAGTTCCTTTCCTGAGGGGTCCTTGGCCTGAGATCCACTGAGATGAAAGTCCTCAGTGGGTCCAAGACTGATTCTTTTTGTATCCAGTACTGGGATGTTTTTAGCAAAGGCCACTGTTCCTTTGACATGATGTCTTTCAGATTCTGGTCTTACCTAAACCACCTCTGGCAAGAAGTGATCTGTATGTGAGGTCTAATGAAGTACTCTGTGTGCTGCTAGGTACAAATGAGTTTTCTTAGCAAAACATGAAATCACTGACTTTGCAATTTTAAGAGCATCACTGCAATTTGTTTATAGAATTACTTGCTATTTATCAGAGTTGGGGACCCAAAGTTGAATTTTTTAGAAGTGTTTGATCTTTCAGACATGATGATTCTTGCTCAGCATACTCACTTCTCTCCCTAAAATTAAAGGGAATATTACCCGTGGGAGTAGTGCTGCCTCTGCCAATTTCATTTTTCATTAGAACCAATCAAAAAGAGATTATGGCATCTTTTCTACTGAGCAGAGTTCTCTGTTCTTGTACATGGGTCTACTTAGCCAATTATTGTGAACATAAAGATCTTTACTGGATATGGTTTAATATCAATGATGACAATCTATCCCTAAGGAACTGACTCATGTAAAAACAATTCTTTTAGATTTGTTACCTTGTTACAAAAGGTAGCAGAGATTTCCTTCTGTAAGGAAAAATCCCCTCCCAACTGCCAACACAGAAGGTGTGTTTTCTAACTGTGTGGGAGACACACCCAGCAGGGCCTAACACCTGTGTCAGTAGGGGAGGGGCCATTGGTTTGTACTAGTGACCAGGGTCACTTGGCTCGGTAAGAAATACCAGGTGTACGTGCCCCAGGGGACTCTCATGGGCAGCCTCTGTTCTCCCAAATGTAGCTAAGCACAGAATGTCAGCAATGTACAACCTTGAGGGAGCTAGTTCTAACAGTGCTGTGTATCCAACTGTGTTGGAAATTACCCAGGGAAGCCTGTTTCAACAGGACTTCGAGCTGCAGTTGTAGGTCCAAAAGGTTCAAGGGAGTCTTTGAACTTGAGGATGCCTATCATTCCCAGGTTTTGAAAGCTTCTAAGAACTACTACCTGCCGGTCGCCAGGAAACTGAGAAAGGAAGTTAATAAGCCAACTCCGTTTGGCCGTAATTTATTGCAGTTCATGTTTTTTCCCTCTTTTGCACATTTGGAAATGCAGTGTTCCTGCAGGAAGATCTATTTCCTGAAACATATTTTGAATCTGTTTTCTAATCCTTGCTTCACAGAGTTTCAGTCTCTGAAAAATTACATGACTTTAATTATTCTTGTTTGTAAAATTCGTATAGGATCTAGCCACAATCCAGCTCATAGTCACACCTTTAGAGTAATAGGTATATGGTCTAATGGGTTCATCTTAATTGGTACTGACTATTCTAGTGGTGTGTGTAGATGGCTGCACAATATGACAAGTGAAAGAACTTGAGTACAAGAATCTGAAACTGGAATGTGAGGCCACACTCCACAGTTACTACTTGAGGAGTTTTTGACCTTTCTAAGTTCCCATTTTACCTCTACAAAATGGACTTAATAAAACATGTATAATAAAGTAATAAAAGTAATAAAACTTATTACTATTTTTAAAATTTATTTATTATTATATTATATATTATTATATTATTATTTATTTTTTTATTTTACTTATTAATAAAAGTAATAAAACATGTATAATTTCAAGAAGCTGGAATATAAATCAAAGGAGATAATTTATTTAAAAGTACTTTGTTAAGGGAAATATATTACAGAGGTGAACACTTTTGTTTTAATTTTTTGAAGATACTGATTCTGGGGCTTTTCAAATTTGGGATGTCTACCATTAAAGATCGTATCTCTTGGGCCTCTTGTAGCTACATGATTATATAATCTTCCTCTCTGGGTGAGTGTTATATGTATAGGAAGCAAATCCCTTGATGGAAGAAATAGCACACTGAGAGTTTTTCCCTCCCTTATTCTTGCTCCCCTGAGGTTGCATTGCCCAGCAGACAGGACAGAAGAGAAACATGCAGTGCACAGGCATTGCAAGAAATTGTTTCATGCTTTCGGGCTTCTTTTCTAGGAAAAAAAAAGAGAGAGAGAGAGAGAGAGAGAGAGAAAGGTTAAAGCACTATGGGAAACATGTTATCTTGAAGGAAAAAGAACCCATTACTTAAAATGGGACTGCAGGGGCACTTGGGTGGCTCAGTGGGTTAAAGCCTCTGCCTTCGGCTCAGGTCATGATCCCAGGGTCCTGGGATCGAGCCCCTCATCGGGCTCTCTGCTCAGCAGGGAGCCTGCTTCCCTTCCTCTCTTTCTCTCTCTCTCTGCCTGCCTCTCTATCTACTTGTGATCTCTGTCTGTCAAATAAATAAATAAAATCTCTAAAAAAATTAAAAAATAAAATGGGACTGGAATAACTTCTAATGGGGGTAAACCAGTATGAGGCAATTAGAGAGATATCTTCAAAGCCTCTGATATGTCACATCCTGGGAAAGATATATAAGACACAAGAAACATGATTTTTGCCCTCAACATGTGTAAAATTCATTGTACCGTATACCTCTGACCTTAGTGACCAGAAATTAGCCAATGAAATGATTGCTAATAAAACAAATGAATGTTGGTTATGTTTTATGTTATTACTGTATATTACTTACGAGTTAATTATGGGTGAAAGGGAAGATTACATGATGGTTGAGTTGACTAATATGGTTTTAAAATACTACTGACTTTTGCTTACATCTTTGTATTACTTTAAATTCTCTTATAAAGTTCTCTTTTTCATTTGAGTGATAAATAAGTTAATTTTATTTGCCATCTATTTCTATTGTATTTCTTGCTTTTGTTTGATTCTCAAATGTTTATTTTTTTGATAACCCTTTCTGAATATTTCTCTAATCTTTGAAGAATCTAAGATGCTTCTTTTTCCCAAACTTCTGACTTAACAGTCCTCTCTCCTAGCTCTTAACTATTTTCTTTTTGCTATTTAAGGTTATTTTTTGTTGTTGTTGGCTATTCCTTTTTTTTTTTTTTTTTTTTGTTTTCAAGAATACTTAGTTCTAACTGCATCTTACTCTGAAGATAGAGTCTTTGTTCTTTATTTGTTTCAAATACTTATAGACACAAAGAAAGAACATTGTGAGTTCTTAATTTAAAAAAATAAATAAACAGAAGAATAAATACTATTTAAGAAGTAAAATCTTCCCTAAAAATACACAAAAAGTAAGGCTTGAAAAGAGAGAGAGAGAGAGAAAGAGAGAAGATAACATTAAAAAAATAATAATAATGGGGTACCTCAGTGGCTCAGTGGGTTAAAGCCTCTGCCTTCAGCTTAGGTCATGATCCCAGGGTTAAGCCTCTGCCTTCAGCTCAGGTCATGATCCCAGGGTCATGGGATTGAGCCCAGCATCATGCTGTCTGCTCAGCAGGGAGCCTGCTTCCTCCCTCTCTCTGCCTCCCTCTCTGCCTACTTGTGATCTCTCTCTCTGTCAAATAAATAAATAAAATCTTTTTTTTAAAAAATGAACATAAATCTACACTCAATGCATTAGTAATGGAGAGAAGGATACTTTTTTAGAAAAGTTAATGTGAATTGAAATTGTATTCTTAAGGAGTTTTTATAAAGTAAAGATAATATATTTGCTTTTGTTAAATATGGAAAAGAAGCTGCTATCTGCAGAATGAAAAGGATCAACACTCTTATAGAGGGTGAATATAATGCAAAGTTAAAAATAGAGAGTTGAAATGGTTATGGGCATTATATTATAAAAAAGATTTAAAAATTCATGTTGAATATGATAAAAAAGTATAATTGTGAAAAATAGGAGCTCACATCAAAGTCTCTTAAAAGAATAGAAGACACTGAAAATACTGATATGCAGGGATTTGGAAAGGTTATGAATGATGACAGGAATTCTTTGGATATATTTTTAAAAGGTAAATAAAGAATTGTTCAAATACAAAAGTCACAGTAAACCCTTGCCAAGAAAAGATACAATTACTAAAAGAATTAAGATGAAAATTCTTGATTTATTTAACAAAGTTTGAACTAATATGAGAGGAAGCAGAGAGATGATCATCTTCTAGAGGAAAAGCATAACCTTCAGAAGCTGAAGATCTAGAAATTCCCACCAGTGAGAGACTGAAAGATTCTGATCCCAGAGGATACCTTAGGAGCCTCCTCAATTCACCTCCTCCCATTTAACATGGAGAGGTAACCTGGGGAAAATCCTTCTGAAGGAAATCCAGAAACTAGCAGAGTAACTCCTACACATTAGGTGAATGAGGAAATATGCACATCACGCACATTGAAACAGATAAAAAAAGCTGAGACAAACTCTTACCATGAACTCCACTCCCAGAATAGCTCTATACAATCAGGAGGGAACTCCCAATTCTTAACTTCTCCCTGGGGAGCAAAGAGTTTGAACCTAATATCCAGTGCACCAACTTTTAAGAATCACTGACTTTGGGGGCCCCAAAATACCTGGGTCTGAAAGCGCATAGGGCTTACATGCACAAGACCTGCAAGGATGTAGGAAAAAAAAAAAAAACAAAAAACAGTTCTTAATGGGCTTTCAAGGACTTAATATGACTATCTCCAAGGGGTTAGCCCAGAAGGTACAGGCATAAAACACCAATCACCAAGTTTCTTCCTGGAAGCGTGCTAACTATATACTCTCCCAGCTGCTCCCTGAGTGTCCGTCTTCCAATCATCCAACATCAAGCTGCTGATTATAATCCTCCCCATTGGAACACTAACAGGTCTTGCCACAGCCTCAACTACTGGCAATCTCTAAAGAACAAAAAATATAGTTTGGACAATCACAAAGTTTCAAGAGACAACAACAGCTTGGACTGAGCTGAATAATAAGATTCATCTACTACATGAGACCACTCTATCAAGACCAAGGAAAGTGACTTTGGTCTCAGAACTAGAAACCACACAGATAATCAAAGAAAATGAAGAAACAAGAAATATGTTCCAAACAAAGGAACAAGATAAAACTCCAAAACCAGACCCTAATGAAAAGGACTTAAGTGATTTATCTTATAAAGAGTTCAAAATAATGGTTAAAAAGATGCTCTTTGTGGGCAAGAGAACAATGCATGAGCAGAGTGAGAATTTCAACAAAGAGAGAAGTTATAAGAAAATACCAAGCTGAACAATAGAATTACTGCACCGAAAAAGTCAACAGAAGGGTTCAATTGACAGACCAGGTCAACTAGAACAAAGGATCAGTTAACTCAAATACAGGGCACTGGAATTTTGTTCTCCAGTCAGAGGAACAAAAAGAAAAAAAAAATGAATGAAACAAATGCAAAATGAAACAAAAGCAAAAATAAACAAGTCATACTACATCAAACTAAAACTGGGGTGCCTGAGTGGCTAAGTCCAGTAAGTGTTTGACTCTTGATTTTGGCTCAGGTGATGATCTCAGAGTCATGAGATCAAGCCCAGTGTTGGGCTCTGTGCTCAGTGGGGAGTTGGCTTGGTATTCTGTTTCCCTCTCTCTCTGCCCCTCCCCAAACTCATGCATGCTCTCTCTCTCCCTAAAATAAATAAATGAATCTTTAAAAAAAAATGACCTAAAAATCTTCTGTACAGTAAAGGTAACCATCAACAAAATGAAAAGGCAGCCTATGGAATGAGAAAAAATATCTGCAAACCGTATATCCTAAATACATAAAGAATTCATACAACTCAGCAAAAAAAAAAAAAAAAAAAAAAAAATCTGATTAAAAAAAAGGCAAATGGGGCGCCTGGGTGGCTCAGTGGGTTAAGCCTCTACCTTCGCCTCAGGTCGTGATCTCAGGGTCCTGGGATCAAGCCCCACATCAGGCTCTCTGCACAGCAGGGAGCCTGCTTCCCCCTCTCTCTCTGCCTGCTTCTCTGCCTACTTGTGATCTCTCTCTCTTTCTCTGTTGAATAAATCAATAAAATCTTAAAAAAATAAAAGGCAAATAACATTTTTTCAAAGAACATATACAAGTGACCAACAGATACATATAGAGGTGTTCATCATCATTAAGCATTAGGAACATGCAAATCAAAACCACAATGAAATCTTACCTCACCTTTTATAATGGCTATCGTCAAAAAGATAAGAGATAACTGTTATCAAGGATAGGGAGCAAAGGGAATATAAATTGATGCAGCCACTATGAAAAACAGTAATGGAGTTTCCTTTAAAAAGTTTAAACTAAAACTATCATATGATCGAGTAATCCCAGCTCTGGGTATATATCCAAAGCAAATGAAATAAGGATCTTGAAGAGAGAGCGTCACTCTTGGATTCTTTGCAGTATTATTCACAGTAGCCAATATATGGAAACAACCTAAGTGTCTATCTTGGATAAATGGATAAAAAAGATGGTGTGTGTGTGTGTGTGTGTGTGTGTGTGTGTGTGTGCATGCACAGGTATGGCATCTTTTACAGAAAAAAAAAAAAAGGTCAAACTCACAGAAACAGAGCAGAAAAGTGATTGCCAGGTCAGAGACATCAGGAAACAGGGAGAATTGGGGAAAAGGATATTAACTTTCAGGTGTAAGATAAATTTGTTCTAAGAATCTAATGTATGTCACAGTGACTATACTTGTTAACACTATTGTATACTTGAAATTGCTAAGAGAGTAGAAATTACAATTTCTCACATATCATATATATGCATATATAAATATTTGAAGTGATGAATATGCTAGGAGGAAACTTTTCACAATGTAGAAGTATATCAAATCATCACAGTGTACATGTTATATATCTTGAAATTTTGTCAGTTATACCTCAGTAAAGCTGAAAAGATTCATAGCTTGAGATAAACCAAAAGATTCTGATAATGAATATATTCAAATGGACTTATCAAAAAGAATTTTAATAATAATCTAAAGAGTTCAGTGCTTTGCAGAGTTAATTAGTAGATATGATGAAGATTCAAATTTGTTTAAAGGTACATTAAATAAGGTAGGAAATTTTTCATACATACATGAAGCTAACAACTTCACATAAGTATTCATTATAATATCTGAACATAGAGGAACAACATTAATATGAGTCGATAGTTATGTAAAATTGTATCTAACTAATGCAAAATGTTGAAAATGAATGTTTTAGATTCCATGTTCTTAAAACTGAAAGATGATTTTTAATCTTTCTATAGACATTTAGTTTTTTTAAAGTAGATCCATTTGGAAGTTGATAATAGTTCACATATAGATGTAATTCAGTTATGAAGAATAGTGGTTTTCAAACATCTCTACACATTGGAATCATATGTGGAATTTTAAAAAACACTAATGTCTAGACCCCACATCTAGAAACCCAGATTTAATTTGCATGGACTGCAGCCTGGAGATAAGGATTTTTTTTTTTTTTTTTTTAGGTTCCCCCATGATAACAATGTGCATTCACATTAGAGAATTAGTGATGTAGAAAGAATGGGAAAAATCAGCTGATGCTTGTTTACATGAGTACAATAAGCTAGCTTAGCACAATCACCTGCTCAATGCACTCTCTCAATTTATTTTCCAGCTGGGACTGAAATTATTGACCACAGAGTGTTTATGCAACTAGTAACACTCATTCCAATTAAATGTTAGCAATGATTTTCTTTCTACGGGGTTACACAATAGTATCTGATATTCTGAACAGGTGCCTGCATTAATGTGAATTTGCAAAGGCAAATATCAACAGAGCTGCTGGTTAAGTATGCCAAAGCTATTTATTTAGGATGGGCTCCAAGTCTGTCCTTCGGGACTGACTGTCAGCCACCAAAAGAATTAATTAATGGGCATCTGCTACTCAAAATTGCTATGTTAAGATTTTCAAAATGGTTTTCATATTCCTAGTGGTAACAAAATTCTTTTCATCAAACAGAAAACATACCCAGGCAAATGCTAACTTTCAACCAATAAGTAAGAGTTGAGAATTTTATAAAATCTTCAAGATATACCTCAGAGACTATACAATACACTGGCACTTTTTCACCAATGAAGAGTCCCAAGAGATGATGAAATTACCCATTACCGCATACTCAAATGAAGGGAAAAAGTCCCACCTGGAATGAACACCTTCTTTTTCTCAGGCCTCTATTCTTTCTGTAATAAAACACCTTCTCTTGGAGACTTCCAAATACTACAAATAAGTCATTAGTTGCTGGAATCAAACATTAAACTAGAAGTCATTTAAAAAACCTTGATAAAGGGATGCTAAGGTGGCTCAGTTGGTTAAATGTCAGCCTCTCGATTTTGACTCGGGTCATGATCTCGTGCTCATGAGATTGAGCCCCTTGTAGGGGGATCTGTGCTCAACAGAGTCTGCTTGAGATTCTCCCTTTCTCTCTGCCCCATGCCCTGAGTGCTCTTTCTCTCTCTCTGTAAAAAAAATAAATAGGGGCTCCTGGGTGGCTCAGTGGGTTAAAGCCTCTGCCTTCAGCTCAGGTCATGATCCCAGGATCCTGGGATGGAGCCCCACATTGGGATCTCTGCTCAGCGGGAAACCTGCTTCCCCCCTCTCTTTCTCTGCCTATTTGTAATCTCTGTCTGTGAAATAAATAAATAAAATCTTAAAAAAACAAATAATAAATAAATAAATCTTAAAAAAAAACCTTGATGAAGGCATAAATTGATTTCTAGGCCTCTTAGATTTCTTATAAATGAACATCAGATCAATCTAAATTAACTACTAAAATAAAGTGGCTAACATTGAATTTATCAAAAACTTGCATCAAATTTCCCCAGATATAGTTCCATTAATTTCCATTTCTTAAGGAAGACATTTTTTTAAGTATACCTCTACTTTGCATCTAGAGTTCCAATATTCCATCTATCTAATGGGAGGCAGGAGAGCAAGTCCAAGCCTCGATTTCCATTTACGGAACAGAGTTCATGAAGCATGGCTTTCATCCATGGAACAGTTTACATAGCACTATGGTGGGGCTTCTCTTTATTGTATTTTGGAGGATTCCCAAGGTCTCACCAGTATTCAGGCCAGTGTGGTTAGCCTCTAAACTTCTATTTTCATTACTGGTGCCTTCCTTTTGCCCCCACATTCCATTATTTTTGGCCTTAGTTAAATCTTATATTACTCTATTCGCAGCTTCATACTGAAACCAAAAGTCTATTCCATGCAGCTGCCTTTACAAGTCTTTATTTGACCCTTCCTGTGACTGTCTGATGAGCTTTCACTGGTAGAATTATGGAACAGTAAGGGACCTTATTTCTGTGTGACCCTCCACGATTTTAAATCCGGTAATTATTTCCTATTTCCTTTATACATTTTAATGTGGCATATTGTATGGCCTCCCATAATCAAGCATTGCTGTGTGTTTTGCTTTTTCTAAATATATGATCCTGTATTTCTCCAATATCCTTTCATTGCTGTTCATTGACTTTTTCAACTATTACAGAAAATAAGACCTATTATAAAAATGGAATTCCTATACAATGTTAAAAACTCAAGGTTTTGTTTATTTTATTTTGTTTTCCAGAACAGTCACCCTCTACATCTCTGTCTTATTTGCTGTTATAGTTATTGGTGGTTTGTTTGACCCATTATGTCATTCTTGCCTCAATTTAATTTTCCTGGCACCCAAGACCTGAGTTTGAATTTCAGCTACACCATTTCCTAGCTGTGTGATTCTCAGAAGGGTACTTATTTAAACTTCGTAATTTTAGGGTTCCTATTAATACAAATAAAACTGATAATAGCACCAGTCCCAGTAACTTATTATTAGGGCTAAATGTAAAACCCATAGGATGGTGTCTGGTGCAAAGTAAAATTTTAAGTGTTAGTTTTTTTAATTGTTTGTAAAATTGGAGTATTGTAACATTGAAGAATAGGCAGCTAAAGAGGAAGGAAGGGGCCAACTCCAATTTTGACTTCTATGACCAATGAAAACCCAATTTTCTGTTCCGGGGGAAGGAAAGGTTCCAAGATTCCTACTTAGTTGTCTCCCATCACTGTAACAAGAAAAAAAAAAAAAGTCATTGGACTCAAATAGGTCAGTGCTACTCTGGGTTTAATGCCCATTGACTCCACACTATTATAAACTCAGATTCTACTGTGCTAGCTACATGTTCTTGAAGTAACAAGAAATTAGCACAAAAAGGCAGCAACGTGTCATATGCTTTCACTTGCTCTCAGGATTTTTTAGAAAACTCATGTTTCACTCATAATTTTCAATAGTTAAACTGAAGAACATTTCTGGCTCTCTAATGTTTTTAAGATTTATTATCTTTTCTGTTCAAAGTGTTTAAGTGATATACACAGAAACTGCTATACTGTAACAGTACAAATAACAAACAATATCTAGGTTATGCCTTTCTAGCAAAAAAAAAAATCAAATCAACTTGTATACTAAGGGCTTTGTTCCCTCTGTTTGTATTATAATCTCAAGTGTGATAGGATATTTCTATATACTTTTATAGTTTTAAGTTTATATAATGCTTTACCAAAATTTGTATTGTCTAGGAGAGACAATACAAAGGAAATCACAACTCTATAATACTATACTTTGTTTTTCACATATGTGAAACTACACAACGTGACACCTCTCACTTGGGAGGGTATTAAAATGACAGATACATTGATCACTATTTGAATTCTAACACAAATAGAGCTACATCTTTTCTTAAGGATCATTTGAAGAGAAAAACAATAAAAAATTTGATGTGTCTATATGGTTTCTTAAATACTTCTTAAATCTTAAATACAGCCTAAACTAAGAAGACAAAGTGAAAATCAAAGGACTAATAAGCCTAAAACCCAAATCATTCTTCAAGTAAGTGAGGTATGATACAGCAATATTAAGGTTTTACCTAAAATAAGAATTTAAAGAGTATCTGAGAAATAGTGTAAAAAGTCAAACTAGAGAGGGGTTAGGCTCCAAAGTGAAAGTACTGATCCTTTCCGTAAGCCAATTAAGGAAGAAACTACATTAATTAAGAGGTCAGAAATCTAAGAAAGATAAAAATAAGTATTTACATGTGATTCAGTTTAGCACATAAACTGAGAGATTAGAAACTATAGTCTTTCCTGACGGACATTCAGGTGTCAGAATAAATCACTTATTTGTACCACAGGCCAGAAAAGTTCAGAGGTCATATGCCAGGGTGACAGTTTGACAAGCTTATGCAGGTGTGGGAACCTTTGACTGAGAGTTTGAAATCTCTTCATTGATGAATTTATGAGTAATGAAAGTGGGCAGAAATTCACAATGATTGATGGCTTTAGTCAAGAATTTGGTTGAAATGGTTGCCAGTATCAACAGGAGGTCAAAATAATGAAAACACCACACATTTCTGTAAAGCTTCCCAGGTTCTGAGGATTTTCAGATACACTATTTGAGATTCTAAAGGATTCCAAAGCAGGTGTGACAGGTATTATTTTCCACCTTTACAGAAAATGAACTGAACCTTAGAGAAGGGAGTTTCCTGGGCTAACAGTCATAATCAGAACTCTGACTGAGGTTTTTGTTACTGTTTTGTTTTGACTAGAAGTCTTATGCTCTTTTTAATTATGCTACACGGGAAGAGAAGGAGAAAGAGTATATAAATATATATGCTTTAAATACACAATTTTTAGGGATATCACATTTGTGACTCAGTTTAATCCTCACTAACGCCTCAATATTAATAAATAAGAAAGAATTACCATTTATTATGAGCCTATTATGTTATCACATATCATATACATCATTACCCTTAAGTGCCTATAATAGCGCAGCAAGGTAGTATTAGCATTTCTGTTATAAAAGTCAAGAAAAATGATTCTCAAGAAAGATTAGATGATTAGCCCATCTTTCTTATCACCTGACACCTTTTGTTGAACTTCCCCATGGATCCTTGCTGGTCTTAAGATAATGATTTGCTGTGTGAAGTCTTGAACTTCTTCCTTCTCCAACTTGGTATCAACCCATGCTCATCCTTGCCAACATTCCTGCCCCTAGTCTTTGAATGTAACTCCAGCCTCATTCATCCAGTTAATTCATTTCCTCAGAGAAGTCTTCCTGACTAAGCCAGCCTTTACTATAACTTTCTCTTATTGTTTACTCTCATACAATCTCTCTTTTATAACATATAATAGTTATGATTTTGTATTTTCATGTCAAATTATTGGAGTATTGTTCCTCTCTACCCTAAACTATAAACTGGATGAGAACTAGAATTCTATCTTTGTTTCCTTTATCATTTTATCCCCAGTTCCCAGTATAGTGCTGGCCATAAAAGTCTTTTCAAAATATTATTTATTTTTTTATCCAACAGACATTTATAGAATAGTACAACTTAATTTACCATAATAAAATGATAGAATGTACCAATGGAAAACAAACCAAATATTGGTTGGATCTGCTCTTTCATAAAGCAACTCTTGATGTATATCTTCTTAGTTATTTGATTTTGTCTTAGGTAGATGAGGGATTTTTCAGCATATTGATAGAAAAGAGTTTTTCTAAATCTTCTTGGATAATGCCTTCATCATTCAAACATTAATATAAATAAGCATTATTTACAGAGATGATAATGATCATGATGATGATTCATTGCTTTTAACCAACTTAAAGAAATTATTTGCTTCTACATCTATGGTGGCTTGGTTTTGCTATATTGCTAATTTATAGTATAGCCCTTCAACATGAATCTCCTTAGCTAGTATATTCATTCTTCATTGCAGAACCTAAGTCTAATTCATGTTTCTGACCCCCATAGCCCTAGAAGAGTGACATGCAGATAGTCAGGGCTCAAGAAATTCAGGCTAATAGAAAGCCAGTGATTGCAGTCAACATGGTGAGGAAGGTTGGTGTTATTTGTTTCTGTTTTCCAACAGAATTTCATATTTTGTGATGTGTACATTCCAACACCAGTTCTCCAACACCAATTGGATATCCTATAGTTTGTTCAATTCTGATACTAACACCCAGAGTTAGCATCAGACTCCACAGGTCTAAGAACTTAATTCCACAAGACTGCCTCATTTCAGATGTCAAGGATCACCTCTTCTTCTGACTGGCTATAAGTCTTGGTGTTCCTATGAAGGCCTGTCAGGTCTGATAATTCACTAAGTCAACTAATGGAACTCTGGAAAGTCCTTTACCCCTGATTAAGTTTTGTTACAAAAGATACAACTTGGGAACTACCATGTGGAAGACATGCTTAGGGCAGGGTTGTGGGGGGTTAGGTGCAGAGCTCCCACTCCCTCTCTAGGCATCCACTTTTCCAACTCATCTATGTATTTTCCATCCCCAAAACTCCTGGAACCTCATTGTTTCAGGAGTTTTATATGAACTTGCAGTACATATAATGATTAAATTTTTTTTTAAAGATTTTATTTATCTATTTGACAGAGAGACATAGCAAGAGAGAGAGAGCACAAGCAGGGGGAGTGGGAGAGGGAGAAGCAGACTCCCCGCTGAGCAGGGATTCAGATGCAGGGCTCAGTCCCAGGATCCTGGGATCCTGACCTGAGTTGAAGGCAGTTACTTAACAACTGAGCTATCCACGCACCCAAGATTGAGTAAAATTATTGATCATACGACTGAACTCAAAATCTCTAAATGCCTCTTTCCTCCCCAAAGGTCCATCAGGAGGTGGGGCTAAAAGTTTCATCTTTTTAATCAAGTGGTTGGATTGTTATGAGTAATAGAAGACACTCCTAGCACACAGGAAATTCTGAGGGAGTTAGAAGCCCTGCCAGGAGCAGGGATAAAGACAAATAACATATGCCATATGCAGGAATTGGGACAGAAAGTTGGTTGGAAACCATAGCCCTACTACCAACCTTGCTGCTCATATCTCACATTGAGGAGTTTGGACAAAAATTGGTATATTATCCTCCAAATTTGCAAAGATTTAAGAATATGAGTTCAATAAAGTAATCTTTATTTCAAATTATTTTTAATTAAATATAAAGTGCCTCCAAAACAACATAAAAATAAAAATATCCAGGTTCTGATTTCAGAATCAAAAATAATATGTCAGCAATTTCAAAATAATTCTCACTAAGAAATCCACATATACATCACAGCTTCTCAAAACTACTCATGCTTGGGCAGACCACCTTCTGAAAATATGATGGGGACAGCATACTTATTCTCTTTTTCTCACTAGAAAAACTAGTGCAAAATGTCTATTTCCCTTTGAGACACACAGAAATATCCCATTTATTAATAGGATAGTTTAATTTGCCACATTTTAGATTATATTACAAAAGCATATTTCCATTTCAAATCCTTAAGGCTTTTGATTTAGTTAATATTGAGAAAAAAAAGGGAATATAAAAAGGTATGTACATCAAGTTGACACCTTTATCCCTAATTTCATCAAGCTTTTAATTTCCACTCCAAAGAAAAACTAGAAGCTTCTATATGTGTAAATAATTGTTTCCTTTATGATATGACTCATACCCTCCATTTAACCAGTAAGATGTATAAGAAGAGTTGCTTTGAATGATACTCACATATCCATCTATTTAGCAGGTGGGGAATTCCCAGTTTCAGGTAAATTCATACTCTTTTTTTTTAAGATTTTTTTTTTCTATTTATTTGTCAGTGAGAGAGAATGAGAGAGAGTGTGTGTGCACAAGCAGGGGGAGCAGCATGCAGAGGGAGAAGCAGGCTCCTCACTGAGCAAGGAGCTTGATGTGGGACTTGATCCCAAGAACCTGGGATCATGACCTGAGCCAAAGGCAGATGTTTAATGACTGAGCCACCTAGGTTTCCCACACACTCCAACTTTTGAGTAAATAAGTACTTTTTTAGTAAATATTTACTTTTAACAAGGGTTCCAAGTGATGAATTAGTCATAAACTGTATATTTCTTCAATGAATAAAATGAGTTAGGATGAATTGTAATTAGAATTCTAATTGAATTAGAAGGAAACCCTTGGTTTATCTGTATTTGTTAAATATAGTATCTCTGTTTACGTCAGGAGCTTACTGAAAAATGCAAATTGCAGATAACTTCAGAGACCCCTGAACTGGGCTCTAAGGAATAGGGTCTGGAATCAGCTTTTTTAGGAAGATCCCAGTGTTATTCTAATTCACACCAAAGTTTGAGACATCCTTTGCTGGAGATGCCTTCTAGCCCTATGATTTTACGATTCTGGTTTGTGACTAATCAGCCTCAATTTTAGTTGGTAGACCACACAACTCCCTGCCAAACTTCCTCCACCAAATATAGCAGAAGTTGACAGATGCCCAAACGGCAGTGGTCTTTGTGTGTGCCCATCCTAAAAGCAGCTGGGCCTTGCGGCCTTAGCCCCAGCTGTCTGGAACTAGACAGCAGGTGCTGAGATGGCCAGCTGTTCTCACAAGGCAAGCCTGGCAGCTTGGCTTGCCTGGGTCTTGAATTTTCCCTTGGGTGGCCTTCCTTTTGTGGGTGGTCCAGCTCAACTCTAATTCTAGTGAGTGTGCATTCCAAGGCTGAAATACCCAGGCCAGGGCCTACCGAGAGCACATATGTGTTTTATGTTTATAAATATGTATTCTCACATTGGATTGAATGATCACTTAAAGTCCCTCCCAGCCTTAACTTCTGTGTATATGCGTGTGTATTGATACTTATCTTGCAAAATGTTCTCATACATGGTTTTTAATTGGAGATGAAGATGGGCATGGCCCAATGGTTTCTACTCTTTCTCAATCCTCTTCAATTTTAAAATTAAGCTGTTTTAAGAGCAGCACTAAAAAAACAAAAACTTAAATACCACCAAAATTAGTAGTCTAAAATAACTGTAGCTAAGCAATCTCAGAGAAAAGGAAATTTTGTGACAATACCTATCCATGTGCAAAGGACATAAAAATTCATAAAAATGTAAAGGGCTAAAGAAAATGCATCCTTTCACAAGGATGTAAGGAAATATCATGGATTTAAATTACTATTCTCACATTTCTTCCTTTTAAATAAAAGTACCAAAATGATATATATTATAACACGATCATGGTATGTTAAATTTGTAAAATTACCACAAAATTAAGATTAAACTTGAAGTTATATTTTTAGTATTGTGTTATGTATTCTTTACATTTGTATTATTTTCATAGTTTGCATCTTCTTGTAGTAATAAACATGAGAAACTCCACAGTCTGATATTGTCAGATAAACTTTTGCTGAGATATCTTACAATTTCAAAATGACTTGTGATTTCATAGAATGAATCAGATATTAAGGTTTCTGAGTAAGGTATATATATTTTTTAATACTCTGAGTCAATACAGTTCTAGTCTACTTCACCTATGTGCTGAAAACATGATTGAATAAGGTTGAAAAGACTTTTCTTGTAAGTACTTGGTTATTATTCCTCTTAACTCCCTATGCTAGGTGCCATTTAAAAATATTATTACAAATCTTTCAAGAAACATTAATTTTGTAAACAACAATTTCTAGGAGTACATGAAATATTAAATACTAAATGATTCTTTTGGAGGAAAATACCAGATCTATACACTGCTTGTACTAACAAAATATTTGGAACAAAAGACAGTAAATTGCAGTAAAAGGAGCAATGCTTTACCTGGAAGAAGAAAAATTGTACTTTACATATTTACTGTCAAAAGGAAAAGAGGTTTTATAGACATTTATATATGTATATAAATTATACAATTATTCAAATTGCTCATAAATGTCATTATTTTAACTAAATAGCTTCCTTCAACCGTCTGCAAAGCAATTAGCATAGCTGAAAGAGGTATACACAGATGGCCTGTAAATGTAAGTTAGAAAATGAAGAGGAAATTTGATGGTTGGTTATTTAATTTGATCAATAAGACATGCAAAGTGATGGGAATAAATTGATGTGTAACCGTGAACTGCCCATAGTATCTACACTGATCCGCTTAAGTGGCAGGCCCTTGAACTTCTCTCTGTTTTGTGGGAATTAGGACAGAACTCTTTCTCGGCAAAATGCAGCAAAAGCAACAGTGATTTCCAGGGCTTCCTATTGGATGTTAAGGTTCTTACCTTTTTTTTTTGTTCAGAGCAAGCTTTCTAAGTCCCTGAATATTCTCAATTCCTTTATACTCTCCCTTTCTACTCTGTAAATGTGTTCCTGTTCCGTGGAAGCGATCTCAAATGTAACCACAAAAATGTAAACATAAATGAATATATTTTTATTGTGGTAAAAGACATATAACACATGAGATCTGTCTTAACAATTTGATTAAGTATAAGCACAGTTTATACAGTATCTCTAGAAATTTTCCATCTTGTGTGACTGAAAAATCTTAACCCAATGAATAGCAATTCTCTCATTTTCTCCTCTCAAACCTCTGGCAACCACTCTTCTACCTTATGTTTTTAGAAGTTTGACTATTTCAGATACCTAATATAAGTGGAATCATGTAGTATTTATCCTTCTGTGACTGGTTTATTTCACTTAGCATAAAGTCCTCAAGTTTCTTCCATGTTATACAATATGACAGTTTCCTTCTTTTATGCCTGAATAATATTCCATTGTATGTATACATTTACAATGTATATACCATGTTTCCTTTATCCATTCTTCCACTGAAAGATGATTTGTCTTTATCCATTCACCTATTGTAGTAGCCACCCCCTACTTTCTTCTACTTGCAGCTGTCTGCAGGTATCCAAACTATTAAAGTTCTTTGAGAACATTGACTGAGTCCAGACAGAAACCATTTCCTTGGGCAGTCCTCTGAAAAGCTGGAATGTTGGAAGCATGCTCCACTCTTCACTTTCACCCTGAGGGAGAGGTGGGCTGGGGTATTTGCCTCTGATATCAAACAATGCAGGCTTAGGAAAGGGACTGGTGTGGGTACAATGGAATAGTTTTGTTATCCATTTCAAATGCAGCTGTTCCTAGCTTTGTGTTCACCTACAGAACCCTAACTTCTTAGCCAGATTCTCTAATCCCTATAAAGGTATTTTGGTCCACATAAGGTAAAACCAGCATTTCTACTGGGGGGCCAAAGGCTGGAACTTCCTATTCTGCCGTCTTGCTGATGTCACTACTCCAAAATGAACGAATATTTAGAGCAGTATCCTTATTAAATGTATTAAAACAATTAAATTTGGCCATCTTAAGCATGAAAGTCTGAATAAAAGCACTGATTTTAAGATTCCATTCAACAAATGAAAGAATGGGGACTCTAAGAGAATTCTCCTGGGAGAAGTTCCCCTATGGACATCTCTGTATGAACTCTTAATGGTCATTCTCTCCATAAAGCCAGCCTTAGCATACCCATAGCTTTTGTGATGTATTTTATAAAATCCTACCACTCTAAGATTGGTTAAGGACTTAGATTTCTTTCGTGAGAGATCCTGCAACAGAGAGATGAAGAGTCGAGGCTCTGGAGCCAGCAGCCTAGGTTCATGTCCTCGTTTTGCTGCTTTCTAGTCATATAGGATTAGGTGTTTCTGTAAGGCATTAACTACACTGTTCCTCACTTTTCTCATTTTTATGATACTGATAAAATCCTAATAATTGAACCTCATTTGGCTGCAATGAGTATTAAAATCATCAATATTTGTAATGTATTCAGAATATTGCCTAGTTCTTGGTGTTATATAGGTATAAGCTATTACTATTATTTATTAAAAAAGCTAAAAAAATAGTGCAACATAAAAATTAAATGTGTCATTAAAAATGCCATAAGAAAACTTACAACAGAAAAAATGCACAGAAAAAAATATTTGAAACATAGGTAACAGAAAAGTTATAATAATAAATTACATATAATATATAGTATACTCATGCATAATAATTAACTACTTATAATAGCTTTACAAATTGAAACAAAAATGAAATTCAATTTTATTATGATAATGGCAAAAATGAAAAGGGTTCGTAATATGCAGCATTAGCTAGAGATCAGATGTTCTTAAATAGTGAGTATAAATGAAATCACCAGGGATATTTTAAGGAAAATTTATTGAAAAACAGAAGTATTCATCAAAATATAAAATATCCATATGTATTAAATGAGAGATCCCAATTCTAGAAATCCCTGTAGAAATCCTTAAAGTATCCTTTAAGTTTGTAAAATATATGCTTATTCATAGTCATTGTAACATGCTTTTAGTAGGTAACATTTGGAAATAAACTGACATTTGGTTATCAATTGAAGTTAATAAATTATGCTCTAGTTATACTATGGAATATTATGCAGCTGTTGTATATATCATCCATCACACCCCTTAAATGCATAAGAGAAAATTTACCATTGTGTATCAAATTATTGACTTTGGTTACCCTGGTTACCTCTGGCAAGTGGAAATACGTTAAAGACTATGACACATTTTATGTTACACTCTAATTTTATACCAGATACATTTAATTTTTAAAAAGCATATCCCAAAGCAAAAGTGAATTATTTTATATTAGTAATCAATCAATAGCAAGGTATAAAAGAGTATATGTAGTAACATCCCATAGGAAGAATAATATTAGTTAAAAAATGCACCAAACATTGGTATTTATCACCCTTAAATAGTGGGGTGACAGGTGATTTTTATTTCCTCTTACCTTATACTTTTGTGTAAAGTTTCCAAACTGACTTGTATTATATTTAGGGAAAAATAACCTAATGTTCTTTTAAAAACTTTAATGTCCTCAAACCCCATGATTGAAGCCTTTATTGAAATAGAGAACATAGCATTCCCATGTAAGTCTAGAGTGAAAATGAAGAGTCCTCCCACCATTTTGTCCAATTTATAGGACCTGCATTTCTGCTATTATATCCTTGTCCTCATTTATCTAATGAACCCAAAGCACAAAAGATTATAGGCAGCAACATGGCAACCTATGATTTATGGAGCCCGAATATTCCTAACAACATACTGAAATAAATCTATCAATCATCAAGTGGGAGCTAGGATTTGGAAAATGGGCCTATATAGTAAAGTCTCCATAAACATAATAAATCTGTTGAGAATCATTCATTAAAATTTATATTAAATAATTTGGTATATATGTTTCAGCCAATGTGTATGTCTTCTTAAATGACTATAAGACTATTGTTTACTTAAAAATATTAGCCTCTAAAATTATGTAGCTTTTTTTTTTAACCTTTCAATTTTCTCTTAGATTTTCTTTTTCTATTGCCCTTGGCCAAAAACCTCTGAAATTATGTCAGAATTGTAGCTTTTGGAGGTAAAGTCTCAAATGACCAAATGGGTCAAATCAAATTTAATATGATGTGATTTTAAAGAGGCCAAGATACTAAATTCTGAAAATTGATGTTTACTCTGGAAATATTAACTAAATATTTTGAAAAAATTACCAAGGAAGCAACCCTTTTCCCGTGTACAGCTTTGTTACATTTGGCAGTCATTTCCAAAATCATTTTCTAGAACCATATTCAATTTAATGACTATCCAAGAATTGTACCATAGTGACATGGGTGGGAATAGTACTGCTTATTCAAATTAACAGTCGTAAATGGGCTACCCTCAATTATCCATATAGCATGAAATTTGAAATTTAGAAAGAAATAGAAGCCTCACTTTCAACAATAGTTTGTAGCCTATAACATTTTTCCTAAGCTTAAAACAAGCAGTCCAATTTACTGATTCAAGTTTTATCTCATTTCCCTGGGGCCCACACATGAAGGGGAAAAAAAGAGAAGAAAACAATATAATCCATAGTTTAAAAAGGGAAATTGTCAGCACCACAGTCTAACTCTCAATAACTCCTAATAAAGTCAGCAGTGAAGAAAAATCTCTATGAAAATAAATTACACAAAGTGAGACTGTCTATGTTCTTGACATCAAAGGTATTAATTATTGTGAGAGTCCAAATCCCCTTACCAAAAAAGAAAAATGAGTCTGTTCTGCCTGGAACACAGGGAATGCCATAGCTTAGCGTCTGAGGCAATAATGATCTAGCTGTCATGAATACAAGGTGTATCAGAAGAGGTGAACCCTTTTTCCCCCCAGAACTGACCCCCTTTCCCACACCAATTTATGGCTTGAAAAGAAAATGAATAAAATTAAATTAAGTGGAGTCACCTTTTCTTTTTGAGACCAAGAAAGAAAAATGGGTATGATATAGAGAAAGAGAATTCAAAATGTAAATCATAGATTCTTTCCTAAACCTCTAGTAATTTTCAAATTGAGTTATTTATAGTATTCTGCCCTACAGTGAATTTTTTCTCAAATTTATGCATAGGAGTCATTTGATTACCTTAATAAAACACAGATTCTCATGCTGATCCCAAGTGATGCTAATGTAACTCGTGCATGGAGCATACTTTGAAAAAAAAAAGCATGCCTATCATATGCTTTTATATATATATATATATATATATATATATATATATATATGAAAGAAATTTATATAGATAGATCAGCTATTGTGGACATTGCTGCTATAAACATTGTGCATGTGCCCCTTCAAATCACTATTTTTATATCCTTTGGATAAATACCTAGTAGTGCAATGGGATATTGCTCAGCTATCAAAAAGAATGATATCTTGCCATTTGCAATGACACAGATAGAACTAGAGGATATTATGCTAAGTGAAGTAAGTCAGTCAGAGAAAGATAAAAACCATATGACTTCACTCACAGATGGAACTTAAGAAATAAAACAGAGGAATATAGAGGAAGGGAAGGGAAAGCAAAAGAAGACAAAAACAGGGAGGCAAACCATAAGAGAATCTTAACTCTAGGGAATAAACTGAGGGTTGCTGGAGGGGAGGTGGGTGGGGGGACGGGGTAACTGGGTGATGGGCATTAGGGAGGGCACTTGATGTAATGAGCACTGGGTGTCATATGCAATTGATGAATCACTAAATACTACCTATGAAACTAAAACACACTATATGTTAACTAAATTGAATTTAAATAATTTTTTTTTAAAAAGGAAGGATTTTCTTCTGAAAAAGAAATAAAAACAATCCCATTTACAATAGCATCAAAAACAATAAAATGCTGAGGGACAAACGTAACCAATAAGGAGAAAGATCTCTACACTGCAAACTACAATTTTGATGAAAGAAAATAAGAGATATTCTGTCTTGAGGGATCAGGATAATTAATATTTTTTAAATGTTCATAGTACCCAAAGTCATCTATATAGCCAGCCAATCTGTAACAAACACCAATAGCATTTTCCAAAAATTGAAAAAAAATTTACAGAAATTTGTATAGAACCATGAAAGACACTGAATAGCCAAAGTAATCCTGAGAAAAAAGAGTGAACCTAGAGGCACCCCACACCCTGATTTCAAACTACCTTACAAAGCTATCATAATTAAAATTGGATGGTACTGTCATAAAAATAGGCACATAGGCCAATGGAACAGAATCAAAAGTGCAGAAATAAACCCTTGCATTTACAGTAGATTATTTGGTAGGGGAGCCCAGAATACTCAATGGGGAACAGATGGTCTTAATAAATGTTGGGGAAACTTGATAATCACATACAGAATAAAATTGGACCCTTCTCTAACACCACTCACAAAAAAAAAAAAAAGATTTTATTTATTCATTTATTTGAGAGAGAGAGAGGGAGAGAGAGAGAACGAGAGCACGAGCAGGGGGAAGGGCAGAGGCAGAGCAATAAGCAGACTTCCCACAAAGTGGGGATCCCCATGCGAGGCTCTATCCCAGGACGCGGAGATCATGACCTGAGCCTGATGTGGGGCTCAAATCCAAGACTCTGAAATTATGACTGGAGCCAAAAGCAGATGCTCAACCGATTGAGCCACCCAGGCACCCCAACACTCACAAAAATTAACTCAAAGTGCATTAAAGACTTGGACATAAGACCTGAAACCATAAAAATCCTAGAAGAAAGTATAGGAAAAGATCTCCTTGACATTGGTCTTGGCAATGCTTTTTTGGGTACACAGAAAAACACAAGAAATAATTAAGTGGGACTATATCAAACTTAAAAAAAGCTCTGTGCACAAAAAGAAATAATCAACAAAATGAAAAGGCAAACTATGAAATGCGAGAAAATATTTTCAAACCACATATTTGGTAGGGGTTAATATCCAAAACATATAATAAAGGAGCTCATATAGGTCAACAGCAATATATATGTGAAATTGTCAGAGGACCTGAATAGACATTTTTACAAAGAATATGTACAAATTACCAATAGGTATCTGGAAAGATGTTGAACGTTACTAAACATCAGGAAATGCAAATGCAAAAAACCACAGTGAGCTACTACCTCATACCTGTTAGAATGGCTATTATAAAAAAGACAAGAAATGGTTGATTGACAATAATATGGAAAAAAGGGAACCTTTGTATATTGTGGATGATCATGTAAATCGGTATAGCCACTGTGGAAAACAGTATGGAGGTTCCTAAAAAATAATTAAAAATATAACTACTGTGTGATCCAGCAATCCTGTTTCTGGGTATATACCCAAAGGAAAGAAAATTAGAACCTTGAAGGGATATCTGCAGTCTTATGTTCATCGTAACATTATTCAGTTATTCACAAGAGCCAAGATATGGAAATAACCTAAGTCTCTGTCAATGACTGAATGGATCAAGAAGACGTGATATATATACACATATGTATTTTGTATGTGATCATATTTATACATGGAATATACATGTCTTCATGATAGCATGAAAGGGCCAATACACTTGAGGTGAGACAACCTGACTAAAATTCTGACCTTAATCAACCAATTCTTCACTGGTATAAGTTCCCTCTTCTTGGAAATTAGAATAATAAAATAATCCAAAATCTTTAAAGACAGTCCAGAGACTAGACAATGTAAAGGTACCTAATGTGTTAAAAAAATAAAAAAGTAGGATGTATTACCCCATTTAGACCCAAGAAATTAATTTATATTTTATATTTTCAAAACATTTTTTCAAAGCACAGCAGTAATGATTCAGTGAACTGTCTTGCAAAACTTTAGAAACAGTGCCAGCTGAACCATTCGCTAATCTTAGGGGGAAAAAAAAAACTTTAAAAATTCAGCGAAATGTTATAGTTCCAGAAAAGAAACTTATTAATTAAATATTGTTTGGTCAACTATTAAAGTACATCATCATAAATCATGATTATCAAAGTATTAGATACTATTTGTTTCACATAAACTCAAATTTCTGTTTTTTTTAAAGTTTTTGTTTAAACTCTGGTTAGTTAATATATAGTGTGATATTATTTTCAGGAGTAGAATTTAGTGATTCATCACTTACTTTATGAACTAATGTTTAAAGCCAAATGGGCTGGAGAATTTTTAGGTTATGGAATAAGAATTTATTATATTTCTCCTAAAAATTATGTCACACAGTATTAAAAGTTTTTTTATGGCATACTTTTTATAATTGATTTGAATAGGATTTAAAAATGGAGTTATCTTCTTAATCAGGAAGAATAATACAGTATTCTGGCATGGATGGCAGAAACAGACATTTCTATTTGAAAGGATCTGATTACTCAGTATTATTGCTTTTAAACCATGTTATAACTTTTCACATTAGTCAAATAGCAACAACAGTGGGAAAAAAAAGGAAATTAAATACAAATCATTAATGAATGAAATTTGAAAACAAAGAATTAATTCTGACCAGATATTCGTATTTTAATTCTGTTTAAAATAGGTTTTGTTTAACCCCTACTGTATATATCTTCTACAAAGTAAAGTAACAAGCATTTAAACTTCATTTTTTATTTACATATTTTCATTTATGTATTTATACCCCTTATAATTCCGCCAAAGTTTTTTTTTTTTTTAAGTTTTTTTATTTATTTGTCAGAGAGAGAGAGTACACACAAGCAGGCAGAGAGACAGGCAGAGAGAGAGGAGGAAGCAGGCTCCCTGCCGAGCAAGGAGCCCGATGCGGGACTCCATCCCAGGACCCCAGGATCATGACCTGAGCCAAAGGCAGCGGCTTAACCAACTGAGCCACCCAGGCGTCCCTCCGCCAAAGTTTTTGATGTTGCTACAGATAAAGACGCATATGCACTCAAGAACACCCAAATACACACTATAAATTCAGAAGAAATAGAGGAGATAATAAATATATCAAAAATCTAGATTAATGTCATAGCCTAGACTGAAGAGTAAGAATGAATTTTCTGAAGTAATATATAGGGAAAGATTTAAACTATGAACATTGAATAGTCTTCAATAACACTTTTATGTAATACACAGAGACATAGATAACTGTAGGAGGTTTAACAAAGAAACTAATGTTAGGGTTAAGAAGATAGGGAGAACAGTCTTTCCTTCCTGCCTATCAATTGTTTCAGCTGTTCTTTTGATGTTAAGTATGTGATGATTCAAGCTTATTATTGAAACAAAATACAGACTCTATTTTTCTAAGTAAAGGACAGTTCATATGCTTTGGATCTGGAAATTCTGAAAGTTAAGGCACTTGATCTGTTTTCTAGTAAGGCATTTATATAGAAGCTAACGGTACAACCCTCAAAAGGAATTTTTCATGACCTGACTTAAAAATGACTTCACTTAGAGGATAAGTTTTTGTGTATCAACAATAATACACAACACAGAAATAAGGCAGAAATAAGGCAGTTAAGTTCCTGCAAGACCATTTTTAACCCCCACACCATTCCTTTGCATCTAAGTCTTTAGATCAACATTTAGTTTAGTAACCTACCCCTCTTCCCCACCTCCACTGGAAATAACCAGTGATAATTCAGTGCTTAGCACATGGAAGAGATTACTTTATCCTGGAAAATATTAAGACCAGGTTGCTTTTATTGACTTCCTTGATCATAAAATCATGGCTAAGCCGCTAACGAAAGTATAGAATAGCACCACCTCAAGGACGCTCCACCAAGAAGAGTCAACTGCAATGGGTATTCTCAGATAATTGAAAGAACTGGCTTTCCAAATTGATTTAGTGTCATTGATTTGGATATTTGAGAACATCTGCCACAAACTGATGGTGTTAGCATAAGTAATATTATACTGTTCTTCTGGATATATTTGAAAAACGGTATCTTTTGTTTTGTGAAGCTATTTCTGACTGCTGATAGTAAAGTTATGTTGTAGAAAAAGATATTTGTTTCCTATTGGTTCTGGCAGGAGGCTATACTTTAAATTCATGAAAATGTGGCATTAAATTACTTAAATACAAATTGAAAAATTAAGTAAAAGGTTGAGGACCCTATACAGTTTTTACACCTCTTGGGGATGAAATTTAATTATGAAAATATTTCTGCTTAATCTGATTCTCACTGGTGTTTTGATCCAAATCACTGGCATCATGGGTTAAGAAAACCTGGAAAACGAAATGAAAGGAAGGAATAAAAACATGGAGAGAGATTTATAATTAAATGTTCCTTGAGGGCAGTGCATTTTGGTTTACTCCTTTGGAGAAGCTGGGTGCAGACTGTATGAGTACTGAGTGTATATATCTATATCTCTATCTATATCTATAGGTATAGATATAGATAGAGATATAGATATAGATTTTTTTTTTTTGAGAGAGAGAGAGAGAGAACAAGCAGGCAGAGGTGGAGAGAGAAGCAGGCTCCCTGATGAGCAAGGAGCCTGATGCAGGACTCGATCCCAAGACCCCAGGATCATGACTTGAGCTGAAGGCAGTGGCTTAACCGACTGAGCCACCCAGGAGTCCCCTGAGTATATTTTTTAAGACTTTGTTTATAAATCAACATTATTCCAAATTAAGTTTATACTTATTTTTTGGTCCTATTTGATTCCTTCTTCCCATTTTACATTAAATTATATCCTTTCCACTCGTAATTAATAATAACATAAAGTATTGAGCCAGAATTGAAGTGTTATACTTATAGTAACATCAAATTTTTACTTCACAAAATGCTATATGAATGTTTCTGCCCTTTTTGATTAAATTTAAATGTAATTACATTTTTCTAGCAAAACCCAGAAACTAGTTTGATGCTAGTCTCCTGACAAGCCTGAGATATCAAATGACTTTTATTTTGGCAATCAAAATGTATGCAAATATCATCAAAAAGAAGTGCCTATGTAGTAAACTTACATCTCTTTTTGTCAAAAGTCTGCCTTGCATTGGGCTGGGATTTTTTTTTTCCTTTACTGTTATTGTCCTCCTTTAAATAAGCATATTATCAATAAGCATATTGGAAGATAATGTAAGTTTAACTTTTCTTCTTCCTGGTGGGCCAGATTAATTAGCACATGCTTTTGGAAATAATTACATGTTTTCTAAATTAGGCTCTTCATGCATTTAAAGCTTTTAAGATATTGTGTTTTTTAATATCATTAACCATTTAGCAACATTTATATCTAAAAATATTTCTAGTCATTGAAGCGGGTTCTAATCTTTATATTTAATTTTTTTCTTTTCATGGATATTACAACAAAGCCTATTAACATCATAAGTATTTTGAAAGGTTTTCTATATTTTAAGTACAATGAACAATTTCTTTTTCTAAACTCATCAATAGAGCATACTGACTAATGTGCAGAATAGAAGCCAACTATTCTTTTATATGTACATCTAAGCAAAAATTTTTGTCCTATATTTTTATATTAAATATTTCCAAAAACTAAAAATATTTAAAGTGTTATTTTTTATTTTTTAATTTTTTTAAGATTTATTTATTTAATTTGACAGAGATCACAAGTAGGCAGAGAGGCAGGCAGAGAGAGAGGGGGAAGCAAGCTCCCCGCCGAGCAGAGAGCCCAACATGGGGCTCGATCCCAGGACCCAGGGATCATGACCCAAGCCAAAGGTAGAGGCTTAACCCACTGAGCCACCGAGGCACCCCTTAAGTGTTATTTTCTAATGTATAAATGCCTTCAAATCAATTAATATAAAAGACCATTCATGTGTGGAGAAAATGGATTTTAACATGAAAGAATAATAAATACATTCTTTGTTTTATGAATTACATATTAGAGTATTTCATTGTTTTCCAAGAGTGAAAAGTGGATCTTCTTTGATACAGGAAAATACTCTCTATATTTATCGTACAATCTTTGTATTTAAAAAGTTAACATTTGTGTTTCAACCTTTTGAGTTAAACCTAAAGAATCAAAGTCATGTCATAAATTATAATTTTACTAAAACATAGACTTGAATCTCAGGCAGTTGTAGGTTATTGGGATGGAAAAAAAAATCACTGAACCAGTAGTGAATCTAGTTGGCTAAGATTGATAACATTAACTGCTATTTTCTTCAAACTTCTATCATTGTTTAAAAATAAACTCTAAAAGATATCCAAGTGTTATTTTTTATCAAAGAGAAGAGAATATGAAAAGATCCAAAACAGTTATCTTGTTTGAACTTAAAAATAGGCATTTTAAATAAGATACAGCAATGTATCTTTTTTTAAAGATTTTATTCATTTATTTGAGAGTGAGAGAGAGAGCAAGGGGAGGGGAGCAGAGGTAGAGGGACAAGCAGACTCCACACTGAGTGCAGAGCCTGATGTGGGGCTTGATCTCACGACCCTGAGATCATGACCTGAGCCAAAATCAAGAGTCTGATGCTTAACTAACTGAGCCACCCAGGTACCCAGCAATGTATCTTTTAAAGATTATTAACAACTTAGGAGGTGTTATTAGGAGAATTAGGTATTATTAGGAGAATTATTCAGTAAAGTAATATTTTTGATGGGGAGATTGCAAAGTTTGAAATGTACTTGCAACATATAGTAATGGCTTATGATTTTAATCCATTTTATTTTTATTCCTGTTCTTTTTTGTGTAGGAGTGTTTCAGTTACTATTAAAATATGAATTTCTTGATAAGTATATCTTTTAGATGGAATTTAGCTGGTCTTAATCAAGTTTTGAGGCAACTATAAAAACTGCCAAAGAGATAAGTCATTTTTTCAAGGAAAGTTACCTGATTAAAATATTTACAGTATACCTCCTAAAATTTATCACATGAGCAATCCCAAAATAGAACCAAATTGATACCAAATATTATGTGTCTGTCTGGTTTTTCATTCTATGAAAATAGAAATATCCCTGTGGTATAGAAATTACTATGATGACATCTAGGCATCTCAAAAACCACATTAAACAAGAAGAGTATATTATGGGAATACGATATTTGCCCTGGCTTTCTTCCCCCCACAGAATAATTGTCTGAAACTTTTTCATGGTGGTTTATCTAAATGTCTACTGACTTGTTGGGGGGCAAACAATATGCAGCAAGAACTAAGCCACAGCACTTTACTGAGTCTACAGTAAATTTTTATGTCCTTGTGTATTTGGAGATAATTTTAGCCCTGATTCTGCATCCCCTATTTGTCCCCTCCAACAAATATACACTCTGGTGAAACTACTGTATTATGTATATTCATTTTTGCATCACCACATGGGCCATAACCACAAGATATTGAAATGCACTCTACCCAGTTCAGCCTGGTTTTAATCATGTTGTGAGAGACACAGTGTAAGAGGCAATGAACATCGGCATTCTAGTCAGTTACAGGATCTAAACTATAATCACACTAATAGGGTTCAGTATCAATTCTCTCGACCTCCCAAGGAATAAAACTGTTCATATTTCACATACTTTTGTGCCAAATCTATAGAATTTTAAAAATCTTGAATAGAGAAAAGAGCTTTTTCAGAGTATTACGCCTGCTGTATTATATCATACCTTTTCTACTCTCTCTTTTGATGTTTTAGTCTTAGGATACCAAATAAGAAAGCAGTTAAGTTTCTACCAAATGATGATGACTTTCTTTTCCATAAGATTCTATTTCTTATAATATAGATATGATTAATGCTTTTTTTCTTTTACTTTTTTTCTTTTACAGTGTTTATATGGTTCACAAAAGGATCGCTTGAAACAGACACATTTGAAGTTAATCAACCCACCAAAATAATGATGTCACAGAATAAACATATTACATGTCTACTTTGTAACATTCAGAGTACATGCTCTAGAACTATAGTCTCTTTTACTTCCTCTGGGAATCCCAGTGAAAATGATTATTCTTGAATCAGTGGGTCTTAAAGTGTGGTTGTAGGACTATTAATAGTCCACAACATTTTCCCCAGGTGATTCACAGGCTGGTCTCTTGAGGGCTTAGTTTTATTATATGACAATGTCCAAATACCTTACTCTGTTAGGCACCAACAACTATGATGTTTAATTAAAAACAAACATTGCATCATCATACTGAAATAGCAATAATCTTACTAATGTTGGTGTTTACTTGAGTTGTGCTCTCAGTGGGAATGAGTGAGATACTGGGTGTGTCATATATTATCTCTTCCTAAAGTCACATTCGACCTGAAAAATGAAGAATAATTTTAGTTCAAATGCTGACAAATTTCTGTGTTTGTTCATGTTTTTTCACTGAATGGGTTTTTTTTCTTTTTGTTTTGTTTTTAAAGATTTATTTATTTACTTATTTGACAGAGATCACAAGTAGGCAGAGAGGCAGGCAGAGAGAGAGGAGGAAGCAGGCTCCCTGCTGAGCAGAGAGCCCGATGTGGGCTCGATGCCAGGACCCTGGGATCATGACCTGAGCTGAAGGCAGAGGCTTTAACCCACTGAGCCACTCAGGCGCCCCTTGTTTTTGTTTTTGTTTTTACAACAGTCACCTTTAGTCAATAGCAATTCTCCTGATCTGAGCCTTTTGAAAACAATTTGTATTGCCAGGGTCAAAAATCTCTTGATTTGATGCTAGTTATTTGGGATATACTTGAGTAAAATTAATAATAATTTTAAAATTCTTGGTTATTTGCCTTTCCAGTTTTGTTTCAATCGATATGTACCCCAGAATTCAAAGCAAAATGGAAATAATATAGATTTCAAGCCACATAACTTGGGTTCAAGTCATTTTTTATTTATTAACTGTGCAAATCTCAGTACATTCATGAACTTTGCATAACCTCAGTTTCCACATTTAAAAATACCTATCATTCAGTTTGACATGAAAATTAGTAAGATGGCATGTATATAGCATAATACCAAGTATATGGCAGTATATAGAGTCATTCTCTCTCCTTCCTCCACCTCACGGAAGGTGAATTGATATAGCTACCATAAAGGGCAATATGACAGTACATATTCAAGCTGGAAATGTGTGAACTGTATGTCCTTGGATGCTATGACAATCAATTTTGCCTATATCTGTCTCCCTTAAAAAGAGCTGCTTACATGTACTTTCCCTATCACTACTCGGATAACCCTGTACAAGTCATTTTGCACAGACTTTTCCTCATTTGTAAAATGGAAATAGTAACAGTATTTCCCTTGTGCTGTTGTTGGGCTTAAACAAATTATTGTAGGTAAAACACATAGAACAGCTTGTAGATCTGCCAATAAATGCTTAATAAATGTATTACTTTAATACAAAAATGTAGCAATATGAAATACACACACATACATACACACACGTGTGTATGTGTGTGTGTGTGTGGAAATTTAAATGATTCAGGGGTGCCTGGGTCGCTCAGTCGGTTAAGCTTTGGACTTTTGATTTTGGCTCAGGTCATGATGTCAGGGTTGTAAGATGTATCCCTGGGCTGAGAATGGAGTATGCTTGAGATTCTATCTCTCCCTTACCCTCTGCCCCTCCTCCTCCCTCTAAATTTTTTTTTTAATTAATAAATTTTATTTTTTTTAAACATATAATATATTTTTATCCCCAGGGGTACAGGTCTGTGAATCGCCAGGTTTACACATTTCACAGCACTCACCATAGCACATACCCTCCCCAATGTCCATAACCCCACCCCCCTCTCACAACCCCCCTCCCCCATCAACCCTCAGTTGTTTTGTGAGATTAAGAGTCACTTATGGTTTGTCTCCCTCCCAATCCCATCTTGTTACATTTACTCTTCTCCTAGCCCCTTAACCCCCCATGTTGCATCTCCTCTCCCTCATATCAGGGAGATCATATGATAATTGTCTTTCTCTGATTGACTTACTTCGCTAAGCATTATACCCTCTAGTTCCATCCACGTCATCGCAAATGGCAAGATTTCATTTCTTTTGATGGCTGCATAGTATTCCATTGTGTATATATACCACATCTTCTTTATCCATTCGTCTGTTGATGGACATCTAGGTTCTTTCCATAGTTTGGCTATTGTAGACATTGCTGCTATAAACATTTGGGTGCACATGCCCCTTTGGATCACTACGTTTGTATCTTTAGGGTAAATACCCAGCAGTGCAATTGCTGGGTCATAGGGTAGTTCTATTTTCAACATTTTGAGGAACCTCCATGCTGTTTTCCAGAGTTGTTGCACCAGCTTGCATTCCCACCAACAGTGTAGGAGGGTTCCCCTTTCTCCGCATCCTCGCCAGCATCTGTCATTTCCTGACTTGTTAATTTTAGCCATTCTGACTGGTGTGAGGGGGTATCTCATTGTGGTTTTGATTTGTATTTCCCTGATGCCGAGTGATATGGAGCACTTTTTCATGTGTCTGTTGGCCATCTGGATGTCTTCTTTGCAGAAATGTCTATTCATGTCTTCTGCCCATTTCTTGATTGGATTATTTGTTCTTTGGGTGTTGAGTTTGCTAAGTTCTTTATAGATTCTGGACACTAGCCCTTTATCTGATATGTCGTTTGCAAATATCTTCTCCCATTCTGTCAGTTGTCTTTGGTTTTGTTAACTGTTTCCTTTGCTGTGCAAAAGCTTTTGATCTTGATAAAATCCCAATAGTTCATTTTTGCCCTTACTTCCCTTGCCTTTGGAGATGTTCCTAGAAAGATGTTGCTGCGGCTGAGGTCGAAGAGGTTGCTGCCTGTGTTCTCCTCAAGGATTTTGATGGATTCCTTTCTCACATTGAGGTCCTTCATCCATTTTGAGTCTATTTTCGTGTGTGGTGTAAGGAAATGATCCAATTTCATTTTTCTGCATGTGGCTGTCCAATTTTCCCAACACCATTTATTGAAGAGGCTGTCTTTTTTCCATTGGACGTTCTTTCCTGCTTTGTCGAAGATTAGTTGACCATAGAGTTGAGGGTCTATTTCTGGACTCTCTATTCTGTTCCATTGATCTATGTGTCTGTTTTTGTGCCAGTACCATGCTGTCTTGATGATGACAGCTTTGTAATAAAGCTTGAAGTCCGGAATTGTGATGCCACCACCTTTGGATTTCATTTTCAATATTCCTTTGGCTATTCGAGGTCTTTTCTGGTTCCATATAAATTTTAGGATTATTTGTTCCATTTCTTTGAAAAAAATGGATGGTACTTTGATAGGAATTGCATTAAATGTGTAGATTGCTTTAGGTAGCATAGACATTTTCACAATATTTATTCTTCCAATCCAGGAGCATGGAACATTTTTCCATTTCTTTGTGTCTTCCTCAATTTCTTTCATGAGTACTTTATAGTTTTCTGTGTATAGATTCTTAGCCTCTTTGGTTAGGTTTATTCCTAGGTATCTTATAGTTTTGGGTGCAATTGTAAATGGGATGGACTCCTTAATTTCTCTTTCTTCTGTCTTGTTGATGGTGTAGAGAAATGCAACTGGTTTCTGTGCATTGATTTTATATCCTGACACTTTACTGAATTCCTGTACAAGTTCAAGCAGTTTTGGAGTGGATTCTTTTGGGTTTTCCACATATAGTATCATATCATCTGCGAAGAGTGATAGTTTGACTTCTTCTTTGCCGATTTGGATGCCTTTAATTTCCTTTTGTTGTCTGATTGCTGAGGCTAGGACTTCTAGTACTATGTTGAATAGCAGTGGTGATAATGGACATCCCTGCCGTGTTCCTGACCTTAGCGGAAAAGCTTTCAGTTTTTTTCCATTGAGAATGATATTTGCGGTGGGTTTTTCATAGATGGCTTTGATAATATTGAGGTATGTGCCCTCTATCCCTACACTTTGAAGAGTTTTGATCAGGAAGGGATGCTGTACTTTGTCAAATGCTTTTTCAGCATCTATGGAGAGTATCATATGGTTCTTGTTCTTTCTTTTATTAATGTGTTGTATCACATTGATTGATTTGCGGATGTTGAACCAACCCTGCAGCCCTGGAATAAATCCCACTTGGTCATGGTGAATAATCCTTTTAATGTACTGTTGAATCCTATTGGCTAGTATTTTGGTGAGAATTTCTGCATCTGTGTTCATCAAGGATATTGGTCTGTAGTTCTCTTTTTTGATAGGATCCTTGTCCGGTTTTCGGATCAAGGTGATGCTGGCCTCATAAAATGAGTTTGGAAGTTTTCCTTCCATTTCTATTTTTTGGAACAGTTTCAGGAGAATAGGAATTAGTTCTTCTTTAAATGTTTGGTAGAATTCCCCCGGGAAGCCGTCTGGCCCTGGGCTTTTGTTGTTTGGAAGTTTTTGATGACTGTTTCAATCGCCTTACTGGTTATGGGTCTGTTCAGGCTTTCTATTTCTTCCTGGTTCAGTTGTGGTAGTTTATATGTCTCTAGGAATGCATCCATTTCTTCCAGATTGTCAAATTTGTTGGCATAGAGTTGCTCATAGTATGTCCTTATAATTGTCTGTATTTCTTTGGTGTTCGTTGTGATCTCTCCTCTTTCATTCATGATTTTATTTATTTGGGTCCTTTCTCTTTTCTTTTTGATAAGTCTGGCCAGGGGTTTATCAATCTTATTAATTCTTTCAAAGAACCAGCTCCTAGTTTCGTTGATTTGTTCTATTGTTTTTTTTGGTTTCTATTTCATTGATTTCTGCTCTGATCTTTATGATTTCTCTTCTCCTGCTGGGTTTAGGGTTTCTTTCTTGTTCTTTCTCCAACTCCTTTAGGTGTAGGGATAGGTTGTGTATCTGAGACCTTTCTTGTTTCTTGAGAGAGGCTTGTACCACTATATATTTTCCTCTCAGGACTGCCTTTGCTGTGTCCCACAGATTTTGAACTGTTGTGTTCTCATTATCATTTGTTTCCATGAATTTTTTCAATTCTTCTTTAATTTCCTGGTTGACCCATTCATTCTTTAGAAGGATGCTGTTTAGTCGCCATGTATTTGGGTTCTTTCCAAATTTCCTCTTGTGATTGAGTTCTAGCTTCAGAGCATTGTGGTCTGAAAATATGCAGGGAATGATCCCAATCTTTTGATACCGGTTGAGACCTGATTTAGGACCGAGGATGTGATCTATTCTGAAGAATGTTCCATGTGCACTAGAGAAGAATGTGTATTCTGTTGTTTTGGGATGAAATGTTCTGAATAGATCTGTGATGTCCATCTGGTCCAATGTGTTATTTAAGGCCTTTATTTCCTTGTTGATCTTTTGCTTGGATGATCTGTCCATTTCAGTGAGGGGAGTGTTAAAGTCCCCTACTATTATTGTATTATTGTTGATGTGTTTCTTTGATATTGTTATTAATTGGTTTATATAGTTGGCTGCTCCCACGTTAGGGGCATAGATATTTACAATTGTTAGATCTTCTTGTTGGACAGATCCTTTGAGTATGATATAGTGTCCTTCCTCATCTCTTATTATAGTCTTTGGCTTAAAATCTAATTGATCTGATATAAGGATTGCCACTCCTGCTTTCTTCTGATGTCCATTAGCATGGTAAATTCTTTTCCACCCTCTCACTTTAAATCTGGAGGTGTCTTCGGGTTTAAAATGAGTTTCTTGTAGGCAACATATAGATGGGTTTTGTTTTTATAATCATTCTGATACCCTGTGTCTTTTGATTGGGGCATTTAGCCCATTAACATTCAGGGTAACTATTGAGAGATATGAATTTAGTGCCATTGTGTTGCTTGTAAGGTTACTGTTATTGTATATTGTCTCTGTTCCTTTCTGATCTACTACTTTTAGGGTCTCTCTTTGCTTAGAGGACCCCTTTCAATATTTCCTGTAGAGCTGGTTTGGTGTTTGCAAATTCTTTCAGTTTTTGTTTGTCCTGGAAGCTTTTTATCTCTCCTTCTATTTTCAGTGATAGCCTAGCTGGATATAGTATTCTTGGCTGCATGTTTTTCTCGTTTAGTGCTCTGAATATATCATGCCAGCTCTTTCTGGCCTGCCAGGTCTCTGTGGATAAGTCTGCTGCCAATCTAATATTTTTACCATTGTATGTTACAGCCTTCTTTTTCCGGGCTGCTTTCAGGATTTCTCTTTGTCGCTAAGACTTGTAAATTTTACTATTAGGTGATGGGGTGTGGACCTATTCTTATTGATTTTGAGGGGGGTTCTCTGAACCTCCTGGATTTTGATGCTTGTTCCCTTTGCCATATTGGGGAAATTCTCTCCAATAATTCTCTCCAATATACCTTCTGCTCCCCGCTCTGTTTCCTCTTCTTCTGGAATCCCAATTATTCTAATGTTGTTTCATCTTATGGTGTCACTTATCTCTCGAATTCTGCCCTCGTGGTCCAGTAGCTGTTTGTCCCTCTTTTGCTCAGCTTCTTTATTCTCTGTCATTTGGTCTTCTATATCGCTAATTCTCTCTTCTGCCTCATTTATCCTAGCAGTGAGAGCCTCCATTTTTTATTGCACCTCATTAATAGCTTTTTTGATTTCAACTTGGCTAGATTTTAGTTCTTTTATTTCTCCAGAAAGGGCTTTTATATCTCCCAAGAGGGTTTCCTAATATCTTCCATGCCTTTTTTGAGCCCGGCTAGAACCTTGAGAATCGTCATTCTGAACTCTAGATCTGACATATTACCAATGTCTGTATTGATTAGGTCCCTAGCCTTTGATACTGCCTCTTGTTCTTTTTTTTGTGGTGAATTTTTCCGTCTTGTCATTTTGTCTAGATAGGAGTATATGAAGGAGCAAGTGAAATACTAAAAGGGTGGCAACAACCCCAGGAAAATATGCTTTAACCAAATCAGAAGAGATCCCAAATCGTGAGGGGGGAGAAAGGGATAAAAAGAGGTTCAGAAAGAAAAAAAGAATTAAACAATTAAAAGAAGAAAACAAAGAAAAAATATAAAAAGGAAATATATATATATATATATTAGATAAACTAGTTAAAAAACGTTAAAAAAGAAAAGGGTAAAAGTTTAAAAAAATTTAGCAGAAGAAAAGAAAAAAAATTGAAAAAGAAAAAAAAAAAATAAATTAACTGCAAGGCTAAAGAATCATGGGGAGAAAGCCATGAGTTCCGTGCTTTGCTTTCTCGTCCTCTGGGATTCCGCTGCTGTCCTTGGTATTTGAAACTGCACTCCTTGGTAGGTGAACTTGGTCCTGGCTGGGTTTCTTGTTGATCTTCTGGGGGAGGGGCCTGTTGTAGTGATTCTCAAGTGTCTTTGCCCCAGGTGGAGTTGCACCGCCCTTACCAGGGGCCGGGCTGAGTAATCTGCTCGGGTTTGCTTTCAGGTGCTTTTGTTCCCTGAGCGATTTCCGTAGAGTCCGGAGGACGGGAATGAAGATGGCAGCCTCCCAGTCTCCGGCCCGGAGAAGCCAAGAGCCCAGGGCCCCACTCCTCAGTGTGCCCTCAGATAACAGCGCCCAATTGCTCCCTTCACCCTGGCCTCTGGCCGCGCTCCGAGCTCACCGAGCCTGCGACCGGTTCAAGGTAAGCCCGAGCTTAGAGCTCACTCCTCGGCTCTGTCTCTGTAGCTGGCTTCCCCGTTCTAATACCTGTACTCTCTGCGACACTCAGACACCCCCGATCCTTATGTGACCCTGCGGGACCTGAGGCCACGCTGACCCCGCGTGGGCTTCACCCCGGTAAGCCTCTGGAGCGATGTCCCTCAGCGGAACAGACTTTTAAAAGTCCTGATTTTGTGCTCCGTTGCTCTGCCGCTTGCCGGCCGCTTGCCGGCCCCTCCCCCCGCGGTCAATCTTTACGTTGCTTTGGATTCACTTCTCCGCCAGTCCTACCTTTCAGAAAGTGGTTGATTTTCTGTTTCCAGAATTGCTGTTCATCTCTTCGATCTCTCCTTGGATTTGTAGGTGTTTGCAATCTTTAGATAAGCTATCTAGCTGATCTCCTGCTACCTGAAGTAGTCTCAGCCTGCTACTTCTCCGCCATCTTGACTCCTCCCTAAATTTTTTTTTAATGACAATTCATTAGGAAACAACTGATTTTTTTATTAAATGGTATAATATAATTGGTTATTGATCCAAACGAGAGTGGAAGTTCAAACTGCTAGTTTGTGCAATTTATAAGTGCATGTTTTAGATGTATTAATTATTTAAGTATAAAACCTTTAAAAATATATAACAAGGAAATTAAGAAGGATATTTGTGCAAACTTGCCTGGTATTCTTCCTTCAAGGAACTGTACTCATCTACCGGTATGGCCCTACCTTAGCCCCTGACATTGCTAAAACCTGCTCTACCTCCAGTATAGATTACTTTCTTTAACCTGTATCATGGAACTTTTGGTACATTAGGGACATTAAGTCATTTATATTATAATTTTTCTATCTTATAGATTCAATTTCTAATCTTTATCTTTTATCTCTATACTTGACTATAATTTTTAAGTAGTCAAATTATTAATTTTTCTTTGATTGCTGTTTTCATATCATGTCTGAAAAGACCTCTTCCATCCAAATTATTTAAAAATCCACCCATAGTTTTTCTTGATTAATTTTGTGTATTAAATCCTTAATTTATATGAAGTTTAAAAATCCAGTTTTTATTAAAAATGTCAGGTAGAGGGCGCCTGGGTGGCTCAATGGGTTAAGCCTCTGCCTTCAGCTCAGGTCATGGTCTCAGGGTTCTGGGATGGAGGCCCGCATGGGACTCTCTGCTCAGTGGAGAGCCTGCTCCCCGCCCCCCCCTCCTGCCTCTCTGCCTACTTGTGATCTCTCTCTCTCTGTCAAATAAATTAATAAAATCTTTTTTAAAAAATGTCAGGTAGATTTTACCCATGCTATTAAATAATCTGCTTCTCCCTAAGTGATTTGAATTGCCACCTCTATCTTTTTATCTTATTTTTATATATCTTTTTATTTCTATACCTTTCTTTCTGATATGGTTTTTGTTTCTAATACTTATTCTGATCCACTGATTTGGGACCAATTCTTACACTTCAGTATTTTAATTTCTATTGTTTATGATTTTATATTTATACCTTCTGTCCCCAATTTTACCTCATTAGCCTTTTATTTTTGAAAGTATTTTTCTGGCTAACCCCTCTCATGGCTATATTTCTAAATGTTGCTTAGAAATGGTAGTCCAATTCCACTATCACCCATTCCTACACCTTCACACTCCTCTCCATCCCCAGGTAACCTAAGGATTAAATTGAATTTATATAGCTTTTCTTAATTCAAAGAGTATTGCTCTATTTATTCAAGTTCTCTTATATATTCTTCAGTTAACTTAAAAATTTTCTTTAGATATCTTTTGAAGAATTCATTATGTATGTTTTTGTGATATTTGTTGTGTCTATTTTACTTTCTAGCTTTTAAATCACATTTTGTAATTAGATGTTGTGGGTCTATTAAATACACATTGACTCTCATATATTCATTTTTTTTAAAGAGCCGCTATACTGAACTCTCTTGTAGTTGTTTTTTTGTTGTTGGTTTTTTTTTGTTTGTTTGTTTGTTTTTTTATTTGACAGACAGAGATCACAAGTAGGCAGAGAGGCAGGCAGAGAGAGAGGGTGAAGCAGGCTCTCTGCTGAGAGAGCCCGATGCGGAGCTCAATCCCAGGACCCTGGGATCATGACCTGAGCTGAAGTCAGAGGCTTTAACCCAGGTGCCCCTCTCTTATAGTTTTTATGACTGAATATCACCAAATCTTTCCATCTAATGTTTATACTTCTTATTTAATGGCCTCAGCTAGTGTCAGTTGCATTTCTAGGAAAAAAAAAAAAAGAATTTAAATAAAAACAGTAGTATTTGAAACCATAGACCTATTTTGGGTAATGAAATAGTTTTTGATATAGGTTTTATCAAGAATAAATGTTGAATTTTATTAAATGTGCTTTTGACATCAATCAAAATACTAAATGATTTTTCTGCTTACATAATTTTTGTTATAAAAATGATTACATTTTTGGGAAACACTGTATTAAATTTTAGCCCAGATGTAAGCACCTGACTCAGGTTCCAGCCATGTCGCTTTATACTCTTTGCTTTTCATTTTCCTCTTGCCTGTAAATGGAGATAACAATAGAACTGAACTTATATTTTATGAATATTAAATGAATTAATCTATTTAAACCACTAATAACAACTTCTACAAAAAAGCATGGGCTCAAGATATAAGAATGGTTATTAACAGGGTTGATTTCGGGTGCTATCTCTGTCAGATTTAGGAATGTGTTATGCCACTTATGTAGGAAGTCTTAGGAAACATAGCTGCACATCCAGAAAATCTCACAGCACTTTAAAAATAACTTTTCAGGGGTGCCTGGGTGGCTCAGTAGGTTAAGCCTCTGCCTTCGGCCCAGGTCATGATCCCAGGGTCCCGGGATCGAGCCCTGCATCGGGCTCTCTGCTCAGCAGGGAGCCTGCTTCCCTTCCTCTCTCTCTGGCTGCCTCTCTACCTACTGTGGTCTTTGTCTGTCAAATAAATAAATAAAGTCTTTTAAAAAAATGAAAAATAAAAAATAAATGATTTTTCAGTTTCTTTCTTTCATGCTGATTTAGTTGGGTTTCCTATCTCTTTTTAAAACTAATTCGGGTATTAAATAATTTATTTTAAAATGTCCATTTCAGCTGACTTTCTAAAGGATTCTCTTTAATTAATTTTCAGTTACCTTTTAATACATTCTTTCCTTTTCTAAGGGCAAATTTTGTATATTTATATATCTTTTTTGCTTTTCAATTTGGCTGGTATTTCATTTCTTTGATTGCCCTGTCTCACGAAAACAAAACAGTACCTACATACCAATTCAGCGAGAATTTCTATTTGTATGTTTGTCATCTGACTCATTATTTCCTTCTCTTTCCCTATGTAAAAATTCTTTTCTGTCTATTCTTTTGTTACCTTTACTTATTTCTATTACCTGATCTGTCTTGTTTTACCAGCTTGAGAACAAAATGAGGTCACTTTCCATTTAATAATTCAAATCAAATTGCACCGTCCTCACCTGCCCAAGAGATGTTTCATAATTCCTGATGGAGATCCTCAATTCTGTGAGAATGTTCTCTATCCAAAATTTCAGTCCTATTTACTATTACTTCCAGGGGAAAAAATTCTGTAGAATCTGTTGAGGCACATAGAAGACTTGTGCTCTTCTAGTGTTCTCACCATTGCTCCCCCAGGCAATCATGATGGGCACTTCCTGTCCTCTGGTCTATCTAAGGCAAACACCACCATCACTGGTCTGCAGCAGTTGCCCAGGGGAAGTAAGGGTAAGTGTTGAAGGAAAGGGAGGAGAAATCCATCTTCTCTAGTATTATGTTCAATCATGGTTGATATAGTTTCTCCAGTACTTTGTTTAATCATGGCTGATACACTTTCTTTATAGGAATTCATTTCTCTCCACTAATATACACATGTATATGTACATGCACATAAATATCTGCATATATATGCCTAGTGGTAACTAGCCTACTGTGGCCTTAGTGAGGTGCTACAGTAATTCCAGGAAAATCTTATGATAGGATGGTAATATACTTTGCTGATTGGTTAAGACACAAAAGGAAGAGTTTTCTGAGTAAATAATTAAAACTTACTTTTTTGAGATGTTAAGGCTGAGCTTGCCTGTGAACCTAAGTGAAAAAGAGCAGAGTCGCAGGTCTTGTCTCTCAGAAGCTCAAGAGTGTAGCATTCGGGGCCACCTGGGTGGCTCAGTGGGTTAAAGCCTCTGCCTTCAGCTCGGGTCATGATCCCAGGGTCCTGGAATCGAGCCCCGCATCGGGCTCTCTGCTCAGCGGGGAGCCTGCTTTCCTCTCCTCTCTCTGCCTACTTATGACCTCTGTCTGTCAAATAAATGAATGAAAATCTTAAAAAAAAAAAAAAAAAAAAGAAGTGTAGCATTCGGTTAGACCACAGAAACCAGAAAAGGATAGAAGCAGCAACAGATTAAATAAAGAACAGATGGAAAACCAGAAATAAATGGAAGCCAAGAGAGGAGAAAGTTTCAGGAAGGAGGGAAGAAACATTTGTTGTTGTTGGGTTAGACCAAGAGAACACAGAACCAATGCACACATCTGAGTTCTAGGCCAAAGGACAGGGCACAATGGATCAATGTCAACTACCTCTGTGTCTTGTTCTATCGAGTCCTCTGTCAATATCAAGAGGGATATCAGGATGACCAAATCCTGACATGTAGTCACACAGACCATCTGCCATGTCTATCTCTAGAAATAAAGTACTATAATTAATACAACTTCCTAAAGTGAAAAACAAGAACAAATTTAAAACAAAATAAACAAAACCCAGAAACCATTATGTAATGATTTTTCCCTCATTAACAAATATCTGTGAAGGATTCTGGAACATGACTCCTTTTACCTTCCTCTTCCCCTTTCCACTGTTAATTTCAGGATAAGTGCCTTTCCTGAGTTAAACATCTTAGGTATATAGGCAGGTGAGTGCCTGTGAGACTGAAAGCCTTTTGGTTAGAGAGAATTGGTGTGAGGATTTCTCTCATATAAGCAAAAGAACCCCAGAGTTTCAGATTAATATCAAATTCAAGGAAGAGCCTAGAATTTCAGAGAACTCTGCTTTTCTGGGAGAAGATCATCAGCTTCCCATGAGAGTTCTTGTTCTTCTTGGTGCCCAGGAGACCAAGAAGAAGCCAAATTGATAGAATCATCTTAGCTTTTAAAGTTGGGAGATAATGGGCAACTTTTCCTTATATGCCTCAGCAGGGGACGGGAAACCAGCTACTTTTAACACTCTTAATTCTCTCTCTCTCTTCCTCCCCTTCTCATCACCAACCCCCTCCAAATTAAACATGTGCTTCATTGTATCTAATAGCCAGTGCTGCTGATGAGATAGGTACCTGATGCCATGCTCACGTTTATTCCTAGGCAGTTAACGTCTTTTTTTCTCCCTGAAATTTCAGAGAATCTTCTCTTTGTATATATGGTTCTGTCATTACATTAGACAAAGCTTGTATTAGACTTTCCACTTGAAAACTTGTTTTTAACCCAGACACATATTAGATCTTAAATGATCTCTACCACTTTATTATTGCTGTTCTCTTGAAGTTCATAATAGGTAAAACTTTGTTTCTGTATTCATTCTCCAAGTGGCTTTATTTTTTAGTTCTCTTTTTGTCTGTTTCTATGTCAGTAGCTACTGCTGTGTAAAAAACCACCCCAAATTCAGTGGCTTAAAACAGTAATTGTTTATTATTGCCCTCAAGTCTGTGGGTCAGCTAGTGTTTCTGGTCTTGGCTATGTTCTTAGATACTTCTGTGGCTACATCTAAGATTGAAGCAGTAAATGTGCATAATTAGTGTTTTAATATTTTTTAATATATCAGGTGGCATGGGAACTATTAAAGATTAGTAGAATGTTCAGAGCTGTTAGGAGGCCAGTTGAAGAGACTCCTAATGACCAAGATGAGACATTGTGAATGTCAATAGTGGTAATAACTGTTATCAAAGTCCATTTAATGTGTTTAAACCCATGAGGACATAATGATTCCAACAAAGAAAAACAAAAAAGCCTAATCACTTTTGAATGGTGTTAGGAAATTTAACTCTGAAAACTAAAAAAAATTAGAGAATCAAGCATTTTTCATGTCTTTCCTATACAAACCACATGTCTAGGTAACAAAATAATAAATAAAGTGACATTTCTCTTCATATAGGCATTCTAATAAATAAATCAAGAAGAAATGGTCGTATTGGAATATCACCATTTTGCAACGCCTAATGAATTAGTGACTGAAACAGTGCACATCAGTGGCTGCTAACATCATAAAAATAGACAGCCAACCAGAACATGTAATATTCTCATTAAAAAATATGCCTCTAAATACAACTCAATTTTCAGAAAATGCAGAAGGACATTTTAAACTATATCGTAGGAACACCATCAACCAAGATTCAGACTACAAGAAATTCTACAAAACAAATGTTCCAATTCTTCAACAAATAAATTACTAAGAAAAAAAGAAAATGAGAGGACAAATTAAATTATGATATTTAGGGATACACACTTGATGATACAATTATAAAGAAAAGCAAATAAGTGTTTACCATGTAAGTTAGCATAGTGGCTACTCCTGTAGGGTGAGAGGGATTGTGTTTTGAAGGGAGCACATGGTGGTCCCCAAAATCTTTCCTACTTGGGGAGATGGCTCAAGGGTGGCCAAATTATAGTAACTGAATGAGCTGCACATGTGTTTTGGTGTTTTATTTTTATGAATTTGTATTAAATTTTCAAGTATTTTTAAAAAAATTTTTTGAAGATTTTGTTTATTTATTTGACAGACAGAGGTCACAAGTAAGCAGAGAGGCAGGCAGAGAGAGAGAGAGGAGGAAGCAGGCTCTCCGCTGAGCAGAGAGCCCAATGCGGGGCTTGATCCCAGGACCCTGGGATCATGACCCGAGCCGAAGGCAGAGGCTTTAACCCACTGAGCCACCCAGGTGCCCCTAAAAGTTTTTTTTTTTTAAAGGTTTCTTTTATTTACTTGAGAGAGTGAGAGAGAGAGCATGAGAGGGGAGAGGGTCAGGGGGAGAAGCAGACTCCCTGAGGAGCAGGGAGCCCGACGACGTGAGACTCAATCCCCAGACTCCAGGATCATGACCTGAGCTGAAGGCAGTCGCTTAACCAACTGAGCCACCCAGGCCCCCAAATTTAAAAATATTTTTAACAAAATAAAATATTGAAGTTTATGGGATGCAACTAAGCAGTACCAGGAACTTCACCAGCCTGACTTATCTTAGCAGTGAAAAAAGCCAATAGATCAATGTAGTCTGGAGCTTAGCCCTGACAGTCTGTACAAATTAGACCTATTTGCTAGAGACTGCTGCTTCCAAAGGGCTGATGGTCTGGCAGATGTCCTAACAGTTTCCCAGTCTTGCTGGGAAAGCTCCATGGAATCCTGAGCTTTTCCAGGATACAAAGCAAACATGTAACGATATATTTAGATTTAATTGGGAGAATTTTTCTATTTATATAGGATATTTAAGAAAGAGCTGTTGTAGGGCACAAATGCCCAAGAAACATTTCTCAATCCTTTCCTATAATTTCCAAAGATTAAGATATATGCCAATTAAAATCTGAAATGTTTCATATTAATCCATCTTTATTCCATAACACATAATTCTTATGAATCTAAGAACAATGAGGTAATAACTTCATTTAGATGCAAAAAATAATAATAATTACTACTCTAAGCAATCACTGTTTTTTTTTCTTCTTTTCTTTCTCAAGTTTTTATTTAAATTATGGTTAGTGAACATACAGTATAATATTAGTTTCAGGTATAAAATATACTGATTTAACACTTCCATACAACATCCATTGTTCATCAGAACAAGTGAACTCCTTAATTCCCATCACCTATTTAACCCATCCCCCACCCTTCTCCCCTCTAGTAACCATCAGGTTTTTTCTATACTTAAAATATTCTGGTTTTTTTTGGTTTGCCTCTCTCTCTCTTTCTTTTTCCCTTTGCTCATTTGTTTTGTTTTTTTAAATTCCACATGAGTGAAATTTTATGGTATTTGTCTTTCTCTAACTTTCTCATTTTTTTATGGCTGAGTAATATTTCTCTGTGTGTGTATGAAAGACATATGCATAATGTAAAATATGGTATAAAATAACAAATATAAATTCATGTATGTACATATATATGAAAGGTTTCAGATTCTAATATAGATGGTATCTTCTTTATATATTCATCAGTCAATGGGCATTTGGGCTGTATCCATAGATAGTTTGGTTATTAGGTAATGCTACTGTAAACATTGGGGTGCATGTATCCCTTTGAATTCGCATCTTTGTATTCTTTGGGTAATTACCTAATAGTGCAATTGTGGATTGTAGGATAGTTCTCTTTTTAACTTTTTGAGGAAATTCAATACTATTTTCCAGAGTGGCTATACCAGTTTGCATTCCCACCAACAGGGCAAGGGAGTTCCTTTTTCTCCACATCCTCGCCAACACCTGTTATTCCTTGTGCTGTTGTTTTTAGTTATTCTGACAGGTGTCAGGTGATATCTCATCATGGTTTTGATTTGTATTTCCCTGATGATTAGCTATGTTGAGCATCTATATGTCTTCTTTGGGAAAATGTCTATTCATGTCTTCTGCCCATTTTTTAATTGGATTATTCTTGTTTGGGGTTTGAGGTTTATAAATTCTTTATATACTTCTCCAGAGGAGGCTTAAAACCTCACTTAGTTCATAAGCACTATTTCTTTTATTCTATTTCTTTGTAGGAATATTCTGTATTGAAGTCAGAAATAATTGCATAGGCAATTATAAAGGATGACATTTTTATTCTTAAATATGTATTTGATCTGAACTGGACAGTCTGGAATGAACATTTTCTTTCCCTGAATGAGGTCTGTCATCAATTAAACCTAATAATCAGAATATTAATCTTATAATAATATCTGTCATTATGCCATTATCAAGTCTACTTAATAACCTTTAGCAGAAACAATTCAATCTTTATTACTCTTTAATATGCTCTGAATATTAACCCTATTTTGAATGTGGAATGAGCGCTGGAGTGTAAGACTATGAGAAGAAGAGCCAACAGTAAATGAAGAAGGGATTTTCAGAAACTAACACTATAAAAAAAAACCTTGATAGTTAAAACTTGAAAGATGTAAATTGAAAGGGTTTTACATCTAATATCCCAAGAAATAGACAATATTCCACTGGTAGATAAAAATCAGACAGAACAATCAGCTATCTCCTCATGGCACTCCCACTGAACTTTTTGAAGATACGCTGATTTCTAATTTCAGCATTAACAGGAAGAGAATAAAACATAATCCTACATAATTATAATAATGATAATTTAATTACTTTGCCATCTGGATGTAAAATTTGGAATTATTAGGATAGCTTTAATTAAAACCAAGAATACTGTTAAACATCGCTAATAGCAATTCCCTTATGGTAGGTTAGCTTATAAAACAAAATCTGGGTACTGGATATGTATAACAAGTACATTTAAATGAAGTTAAAAGCGGAAAATAAATGTCTGTGTTAATAAATAACAAGTAAAACATAGGTGAGTTCTGTTAATATCAGATAAAATAGTATTCAAAGCCAAGAGTAAAAATGAGGACATAGACATTATCTTTAAAATGGAATCTTTTCAAAAGCAATTTATAGATTTGATGTAATTCTCATTTGAAACCAAATATTGGTATAGTTTTTCTTTTTTATCATGATTAATATTTAAAAATTGATATGGAAAACTGAATGAGTAAAAATTGCCAGAAACATTTTTGGTGAAAAAAGAGTAATAAAAGATAACTTACAGGGGCACCTGGATGGCTCAGTGGGTTAAAACCTCTGCCTTTGGCTCAGGTCATGATCCCTGGGTCTTGGGATCTGCTCGGTGGGGAGCCTGCTTCCCCCTCTCTCTCTGCCTGCCTCTCTGCCTACTTGTGATCTGTCTGTCAAATAAATAAAAAAAAAAAAAAAAAAAAAAGATAACTTACAGTACAAAATAATTGAAGCCTATTATAAAGTTACCATAAGCAACATGGAAAAACAATATTGACAAATAGGTCAATGAAATAAAACCAGAGATCAGAAATAGATGTACTAGATATGAAAAGCATATGCTAGAAGTACCAACTTAATTTCTTTAATAAGTAATACAGGCATAATTAGTTATTCATCTGAAATAAGACAAAAACTTTTACACTCTTTTTCATACCCTGTAAAAATAATTCATATATAGATTGAAATCTAAACATAAAATTAAAGATGTTAAAATAAATGTAAGAGATATTTATAAACTCTTACATAGAAAGAGTCCTTTACCAAGACACTAAATCAGAGAGGTCAGATTGATAGATTTGGCTACTGAAATGTTTGTGATTATAACACCATAAACAAAGTTCACAGGAAAATATGGAAAAATAGTTTTTGTAAAATATATGATTAATTTTCTACTTTCCTACAAAATAAAAATGTAATAATAGTCTGATAGAAAAACAGGCAAGAGGAAATGAAAATCACCAAAAACTTAAGAAAACATACTCAATCTCATTAGTAGTTGATAAAATATAATACAGTAACAAAGAGACAAAACTGTATATTCACTTGTTGGAAGAAAATTGTTTTTAAAATGCTAATACCCAGTATTATTGAATTTGTACAGAAATGTTGGCTAGTTGGTGAAATTGAAATCTTCACAAATAATAAGAAATAACTTAGCAGTTATTCAAAATTGAAGAGAAAAAGCCATGATAACTAAACTCAGAATGTAATTCTGACCTGAATCTTTTTTCCATAAAGGACATTAATGTAACATCTGGCAAAGTTCAGTGCAGGATTAAATAGTATTATGAATCAGTATAATTTCTTGAGATAGTTATATTTTGGTTATGATGGAGAATGACATTGTTCATAGGAAATACAAGCTAACATATTTGGGGATATAGGGACATCATTTCAGCGACTCACCCTATGTTCTTTGTTCTGTACTTTGAACTTTTCTCTAAATTTCAAATTGTTTTACACACAATACTCTAACACAGAAAACAACTTTTAGAAATATAATCTACAAAAATATAAAAGCAGAAAGGACAGGATTATTTATTTCTAGTGGAGATTAGAAAAAATTTATATTAATTTATTAATTAAATTAAATTAGATTATTAATTAAATTATCATACACCCATAATACATAAAGTTTTGCAGCCAGATCAACGAATTAAATCTTTGCATTTCATTTGCACATCTGACCCTGCATGGACTTAGAGAGGACCAATGTGTTGAAAAGTCTCTGCTGAGTGTCAATGTGGTCCTTTTGGGGGCCTTGGTTGGCCTGTAGATGACTATGCAGATAAAGAGAAAAATGCTAACAACCTATACTCCTGGACATAAAAACACATCAATAGAAAAAACTCATGTTTTTCTTTCCAATAAATTATTTAAATGCTTTTTCTTTTCTTTTCATTTTTTTTTTGTATTAGCAAACTCAACCCACTCATCATGTAGTTTTCCCTCTTCCAATTGAACATTTCAAACTACCACAACATAACCATGTGTTCCCATTCCTCAACCCATGAACTCCCATAAACTCAGTAACCAGTATCCTACCACTGTTGGTTCTAGACTTTCACTTGTTTTATTAATGTTATGATTGCCACAGGACAAATCGAATGGAATGAACTGAAGTTAATTCAAAGTAGAAAGCAGAGGTAGAAATTTAAAAAAAAAAATGTATTGTTCTTGAAAGAGTTACAATATTACTCTTTTTTTTCTTTTTTTTTTAATTTTCAGCATAACAGTATTCATTGTTTTTGTACCACACCCAGTGCTCCATGCAGTCCGTGCCCTCTCCAATACCCACCACCTGGTTCCCCCAACCTCCCACCCCCCCACCCCTTCAAACCCTTCAGATTGTTTTTCAGAGTCCATAGCCTCTCATTGTTCACCTCCCCTTCCAATTTCCCCCAACTGCCTTCTCCTAACTCCCCATGTCCTCCATGCTATTTGTTATGCTCCACAAATAAGTGAAACCATATGATAATTGACTCTCTCTGCTTGACTTATTTCACTCAGCATAATCTCTTCCAATATTACTCTTTTTATAACGAGCTGCTAGTCTCTAAGGAAACCCCAGGTTAAATATTTGTTGATTTCAAGACTTTGTTGATGTTAGTGTTCTTGAAAGGAAGAGAGAAATAAGGCTTCCCAAGAGCGGGGAGGATGGAATCAGCCCTCGAGAATATTGAAAATAATTCACAGAAATTTAATCTAAATAAATTTAAAAATCACTTTACTAAATACTTAAGCTAATGAGACATTCCATCTTCTTTTTACATTGCTCTACCAAACGTCAGTTTGAAGTTTCTACCCACTTGAGTGCATTTGGGAATTTGCATTAGAGCCTGAGGAATGCTGGTCTCATCAGGGCGTGCCAAATCCCTAAGAGCCACTTGAGCTTTATTTACATTTACTCTAGATGGATCATCAGCCTCATATTCAAGTTTTTGCTTTAGTATACACTCTTGACAGTGGCTTATTTGGCCACTTTGAAAAATAGTGTTGCCATTCATTTCAAAATAATGAGTCTGGTCTATGATTCAGAGGCCTGAGAAAATGTTCTTCCACTATGAGAAGGAACAAGTCAGAAAAATTATCAGGGTAGGTTTTGGATTTCTCCACTCTAATTTGGTATAATTTATCTCAGCCTGGCTATATTGAGCATCTGCTACAAACCATATTATGTCAAGCAAAAGAAAATGTATGACAAAGTTCTCAGTCTCAAAGAACATATAGGGAAGGTTTTCTCAATCACTCCCTAACCCTGAAGTTTCTGCTCTAGGTGTGTGAACAGCTGGGGTTTGTACTATGTTCTAAGATGGGGTAAAAAAATATTTGGGACTTTCTGCCCAAAATACTTAATATGGGTAAGGTTGTAATTTTTATTCTTTTCCTCTTCAAATTACATCATAAGTTCCTCAAAAATAGGAATTACTCAGTGTCCTATAATTCTTTTCTATCCCACTGCTATGTTCTACTCATAACATATGTACATGCATGCTCACATGTTCCTCAGAATAAGAACTATTCAAATGAACTGCTTGTTATAAATGTAAAAGGGTTTCTTGTTAACTTGGCCTTAAAGTTTTACTCTTTTGATATCTAATTTCTTTTATCTGGGAAGTCAGATACAGATACTATTTTTTCAGATTATCAATTTTCCCTCTAAAATATCAGCTTAAGAAATATAAACAATCTTAATTAGTAATTACTGAAAGAAATAAAACAGGTCCTCTTTCTCCTTGAAGAGAAGCCCTAGTATTCAATGACAACTCTTAGTTTTATAAAAGGGAACAATCTTCCTACATGCCCTCCCTATCCTTCATACTACATCCTTCAACCCCTGCCAAGAATGGAAATGGCCAGTAACCATGTGCTTATGCAGATGCTTAGGATGGGGTTAGGACACTGTTGGTACATTTATGGCATCTTTATCATAGAAGAATATTACACAAATATAGAAATATTTATTGTATTCCCTATGTATTGGTTTACTAGAACTACCATTGCAAAATACCACAGATGAATGGCTCAAACAACAGAAATTTACTTCCTCACAGTGTGGAACCTAGAAGTCCCAGATTAGGGTGCTGGCAGGGTTGGTTTCTTCAAAGGCTTATTCCCTTGGTTTGCAGATGGTCACACTCCAGCTGCCTCGTGACATGGTCCTTCTGTACACCCACATTCCTGATGTTTCTCTGTGTGCCCTGCTCCCCTTTTCTTATAAGAGCAGCAGTCCTGTTGGATCAGATCCCACCCTAAGAACCTCATTTTAACTTAATTACCTCTTTAAAAGGCCTATCTCCAAATACAATCATATTCATATGAATTTTGGAGGACACATTTCAGTCCGTAACACCTTATTAGCAGTTATTCAACTGATAGAAAAGTCAGACAGTCCCTGGTTTCAATGAGCAGAACATAGCTTCTTGCAGGGAGATAAATCAATAAACAAATAATAATAGTAGGCATTACATAAGTATAACAAAATTAAGCATGAAAAATGTTAAGGTTCAAAAAAGGAGGGATTGAACTCATTTGGAAGGATCAGAAAAGAGTTAAGGGAGCAGGTGGCATTTGAAGATAAGCCTCAAAGAATCCTTTGGATAGGGAATGATGATCAGACATTAAGTAAATGGCTTATGAGGCTTTGGTCTTCAACACACTCTTTAGGTTGATAGTTTTGTTCTCATTTTATTAAAAGTGGAACATTGATATTTAGATGATTTAGTTAAGTTATAACAGTAAGGGGCTTTCAAATGAAATGCCGAGATCTGTCTTATTCTACTTTCATTGAGATGAAGAGTTGACAAAAGAATGTTTTAAAGAAAAGAATATTTTAAAAATAAAATGTATTTATCATTGTACCAAAAAAGTTTTTAATGTGAAAAAATCTAAATATAACCCTTCAAATAATATTTCGTAAGAGTCAACACCATGGAACTGTAAATGCATATACCCAAAATTATTTAATAATTCAACGTTATTTTTTATTTAGAAAACATTCTTGGTGAAATAGAGAATTCCTTCATGTAATAAAAGAAATGTGTGAAGAATCTATAGTAAGCATTAGTCTGAATAATGAAACTTTTGATGGCGTCTCTTTAAAATCTAGAAAAAGATAGGTTTCTACTAAGCTTTTTACTGGACATGCTGGCCAAAGTAGTGAGTTAAGACAAGAAATATAAGGCATAAACTTTGGGAAAAAAGATCGGAGTGATATGGCTATGATCTTTAAGAAGTCAGAAAATATGTTACGAGAGGATAATAGAGATACTGGACAGAGACAGAGCACAGAGATGGATGAAGCTGTTGGGAATTTGTTTTGTAGGTTGACTGCTGAAGTTTGAGATTTTGTTTTAAAAGTTGCATCATATCTTACATAGACACTAAATTAATTTTTTATATTAAATATTACAACATAAGAATCTTGGCTGCCTGAGTTGCTCTCTCAGTTATGTGTCCAACTCCTGATTTGGGCTCAGGTTATGATCTACGGGTGGATTCGCACTCAGTGCAGCATTTGCTGGTTTGATTGTTGCTCTCCTTCCCCTCTGCCACTGCCCTCCCCATGCACATGTGCACGCACGTGCTCTCTCTTTCTCTAAAATAAATATATAATTAAATAAAATCTTAAAAAATAATACTATTGGAAATTTTCAAAATATGAGTTTTTATTCCAGTAACAAACTAATGTTTAAAAAGTTCTCCAAACTGACCTCCATGCAATACCCATGCATAAGATCAAAGTTTGGGCTTACATGTGCAAACCAGTTTTATCAAATTCAGTATTTTTTCCCATATTTAGTTCTCTTAAAAATAATCACACAGTTGCTAGGTATTTGTAAGATACTGAAATAACTCAGGTATAAACAGTATTTTCCACGTAACACAATGTCTCTACTCCCATAGCTTTTTTAAATTTTAATCATATTGTCTCTCCCAACCAATTATTTTCTTCTCATTTTGATCTAGAAATAATTTCTAAATGTGTTACCTATTCTCAGGGCCAAGTAAAAGGTGCTATTAGAAAGAAAGCACCATAGCAGGTTTTTCTACCTAAATAAGTATGTTTTGTGTGCCTAAGTGGTACAGGGATCATGGAAATGAAGCCTTCCTTTAGTATTTAAAAGGACACAGACACCAGTTCTACTGAGAAAGAACCCAAGTAGCAGCCCATCCTGATAGTTTTCTTAAGTCATATATCATTTGGAAATGTTGCTTTCTATAACTTGTACTTATTAAGAACTCTATTTACCAGGAACTGATCTGTTATACACTGCTAAATAATGTATCATGTCTAGTGGGACAGGAAAACGAACCAGCGATTACACATTAGAGTAAGTGCTAGGGTAGAGATGCTAAGGGAGCACAGAGAAGAAGCACCTCCCTTAACCTGAGAGAATTAGAAGAAAATTGTTTAGACTATTAATAAGATGTTTGTTGTAGGGATTTTGTATATGCTGTAGTCAGCAGAATGTCCCCCAAATATGTCCATGCCCTAATCCCTGGGCCCTGTGAATAATTTATGTTACATGGCAAGGGGAAACTAGGGTTGCAGATTGAATTAGCATTGCTGATCAACTGATCTTAATAAACAGATTATTCTAAATTATCCAGGTGGGCCAAATGTAATCCAAAAGTCCTTTGAATATGGATGAGGAAGGCAAAAGAGTTGGTATCAAAATGATGCAACATGAGATATACTCTTTTGGCTACTGATGGCTTTGAAGATGGACGGTAGTTATGAGCAAAGGACTGCAGGCAGCCTCTAGAAGCTAGGCAAAAAAAAAAAAAAAAAAAAAAAAAGGATTCTCCTCCAGAATTCAGCCTTGGTTTTAGCCTGGTGATAAAAATTTTGGACTTCCTAAATTACCAGAATTATAAACTAATACAAATACATTGTTTTATGCCACCAACTTTGTAGTAATTTGTTAAAATGGTCACAGAAAACTAGTAAAATGCCCTTTACTAAGTTAAGGAAATGTGGTTGATTCCTAGTTTTCTGAGAGTATTTATCATGAAAGAATGTTGAATTATGTGAAATGCATTTCTGTATCTACTAATATAGTTATTTTTTTAACCTTTGAATCGTGAATTACACTGATTTTTGAATATTGAATTAGCCTTGCGTTCCTGCTATAAATAAACTTGGTCACAATGTATTATTCTTTTTATATATGGCTATATTTGATTTAATATTTTGTTGCAAGACATTTGTATCTATGTTTATGGGAACTATTCATATGTAGTTTCTTTCCATGTAAGGTATTTTATTTTGATATCAAGAGAATGAGGTGGAATAAGAAATGTAAGAGTGTGTAGAATTGGTAGAACTCTCCCTTCAGACCTCTGTGCCTAGAGTATTATGAACCCTCAGATAATAGCTTTTTGTATTTTTTTGTGTTGTAATTAGTGTAACTAATGTAGCTATACCATAGTGATCTTACTGAATATTTTCTGACTGTAGAGGTATGTGTAGCATTTGTTTGGTTTGGTTTCTACTTGACATATCATGCTTCTAATATCTGAGAATTTGTGTCTTGGATTATTTATGGAAATTTTTCAATCATTTTTTCTTCAAATATTATTCTCCTTTCATTTTAGAATTTCTTTCTGGATTTCCTATGAGACATAAATTAGAACTTTGTCTAATCTGTCTGTTAACTATTCTTTCAATTTCCATTTGCTTGTATATCTGGGTAATTTCTTCAGATATATCTTCCACTATAATAATTTTCCATTTCATTCTGACAACATTGCTGCTAAAATTTCAACAATTTTTACTTTTTTCCTTTTAAAATTTTATTTGTTATTATTATGTTTAATTTTATATGTAAATCTGGCTAGGCTACGGCAACTAGTTTTTTGATCCAAAATCAGTCTTGTTGCTGTGCGAATATTTTATACATGTGATTAACATTTAAAACCATTTAAACTATATGTAAGGCAGATTACTCTTAATATGTGTTTGGGCCTCATTTAATCAGTTAAAGGTCTTAAGAGTAAAATCAAGTTTTTTGAAGAAGGAATTCTACATCAAGAATATAACATGGAAATCGTGCCAAACTTAATAGCTTGGTAGCTTGGCTTATAATTTATAAATTTGCATGCCTCCACAAGCATATGAGCCAATTCATTAAAATAAATACAGATAGCTAGAGCATTCAATTAATAGATAGATAGAATATTTTCTATCATAATATCTATTATTAGATATAAGGCATCTAGATATATATAATCTTATATAGAGATTTATGTATATATGACATATATTCTTACAGAGAGAGTGATTTAAATATATCTAGATAGATGCGTACATAAGATATGTGTGTAGGGGGATAGATAGATGATAGATAAATAGATCAATCTTATTGGTTCTTTTTCTCTGGAGAACTCTAAATGATACAGTTATCAAATGTCTGGACTTTCCTATAGTTTCTTATTAATTTATATTTTTATTTTGGTAAATATTTGCAACATTTGGATTTAAAAGTTTAAGTCTGATATTTGCAATTTTTTAAGGCTTTGAGAATCTAAATGTGACTATTTCATGGTGATTTGGTTCTTTGTATATCTAGTAACCTCTAATTGAGAGCTCATATGTGATTACTTTTATTATATGGATAATACACTGACAAAAATTGAGAGTGTCTTCTTCTTAACCGGATTTACATTTGGTTCTGCTGGGAGCCAGGCAGTGTTACGAAACTAGGGTCACTTCTGCCTCATTTCTTGTTTTCAGGTTGTCTTAGAGTCACATATTCAGCTCTGCCTGCTTTATGTTATTGGCCCAAAACCAAATTTTAGGACCACTCAGCTGATATTGGCACCTGACCTCAGATAATCATACTCTTTGTGGATTTTTTTATTGTTGTTGGCTGTATGAGGAGTCTCTTACTCCCTGTAAGTATTCATGCACATATACACATAAATACATACTTTAAGCAATGTCTAATCATTTTGTGCCAGAAAAGACCTTTTTAAATTTCTGGTCTAATGTAATGCCTGCAGCACATTGCCAGTCCTGAGAATTTTCTTAACAAATTCTGTAGGTAATCAACAGATATTTGGATAGTCATGGAAATAAAATATAATTTAATGAAAACCAAAAACCTACAGAATTTGCTTAAAAGAGTACTTTCAATACACTGAATTATTTTTGTGTAATGCTTTGAACTTTGTTTCTAATAGAATGTCAGAGAATTCTGGACTTGGATATAAAATAGGGGATAGCTGAAGAAAATGTGTCTCTAGAATTCTATAAATTCAACTTTGGGTGATTTACCATCTCAAACAGCAATGTTGAGTGTTATATATATCACTTGGAGACTCACAGAGTCAAAAAGTCTGCTTGAAACATTTTTATACTTAGGGGAATCTTATTTTTGGTGGCAGGAGGGAAACAGGGATTGGAAGGACCATCAGTCAGGAGATAAAACAATTTTTTCTTATGTATGAATCACAGACTCATGGAAACTAAAGTTTGAAAATGACCCAATAAGTCATCTCGTCCCTCTCTTTGTCAGAAAAGAATTGCTTCCTCAAGAATTTAAAGGAAAGAGCTTTGTTCCATTCATTTTTTAAAACTCCCTTCAGGCCTATCTTTTTTTCCTTTTAAACTCTCCTGGTTATATTAAGATTTTCTTGGTATAACAGTCCTTCCAAAATGCCATAGTTTAGAATGGTACTGTTCTATGAATGTTTGGAATGACTGATAAATCAAGAATAAATGTTATTATATGAAATTTAGAAGTTTTATATCAGCTAATATAAAATATCATCAGTCCCAAATAAAAGAATAACAAGGGTCCTAAATAGATATTATTTTAGATAATAAATGAATCACTCAAATTCCACCTAATCATAACGAAGACATATTTGAAACTTGCAATGTACATTATAGCTTAACTTCAGAGCAACCATAAGTGATACTATCTTTCCAGGTCATAGTCAAAATAATAGTTAGTAAACATTTCCCCTTATAATTTAACTAAAGTACTTGTTTCTGGCCACACACTATTCATATTTAGTGACTCCAATTCATAGATCTGATCTTGTCACATGATAGTTCAAAAACTTCTGATGCCTCCAGTTTTATCTCCTGACTCCAATTTTATGCCTCCATAAAATTGAAATAATTCCGTCCAGAAAATATTTTCTACCTCATTTTCCAGTTTCACTTCCCGCACATCAGTGTCCCTTCTCCCTTCTGAGTTCCCTAAGTTTGCTTATCGCAGTCCACCTGCTATTTCCTAAACATATCCTTCATTCTTTAGTGTTGTCTTTGCTTGAATGTCTGCCAGTTGCCTCTCCCTGGCCCCCAACCATCTCTATAATCATCTGCTTCAGGTTAAAATATACCTTAAATCTTATTTGAGCTCAAATCTTATTTGAATATCATTGCATAGAATAACAATGTAACTGAAGAAAGAGAAATAAAAGAATTGATTCTGTATACAATAGGACCAAAAACCGTAAGATACCCAGGAATAAACTAAACCAAAAAGATAAAGGATCTATACTCTAGAAACTACAGAACACTTACGAAAGTAATTAAGGAAAACACACACACACACACACACACACACACACACAACAGAAAAAGAAATCTATACTTTCAATGCAATCTCTATCAAAATACCATTGACAGTTTTCACAGAGATGGAACAAATAATACTAAAATTTGTATGTTATCAGAAAAGACCCTGGACCCCCAGGGGAATATTGAAAAAGAAAACCAAAGCTGGGGGCATCCTGATGCCTGACTTCAAGCTATATTACAAGGCTGTGATCATCAAGACAGCATGGTATTGGCACAAAAACAGACACATAGATCAATGGAACAGAATTGAGAACACAGAAATGGACCCTCAACTCTATGGTCAACTACTCTTCAACAAATCAAGAAAGAATATCTAATGGAAAAAAAGAATCTCTTCAATAAATGGAGCTGGAAAGTTGGGACAGATACATGCAGAAGAATGAAACTGGACCATTCTCTTACATCATACATAAAAGATAAACTCAAAAGAGATGAAATACCTCAAGTTGAGAAGGGAATCCACCAAAATCCTAGAGGAGAAGATAGGTAATAACCTCTTTGACATCAGCCACAGCAACTTCTTTCCAGACACATCTGTAAGGGTAAGGGAAACAAAAGCAAAAATGAACTTTTGGGACTTCATCAAGATCAAAATCTTCTGCACAGCTAAGGAAACAGTCAACAAAACTAAGAGGCAGCCCACAGAATGGGAAAAGATATTTGCAATTGACATTACAGATAAAAGGCTGGTATCCAAGATCTATAAAGAACTTCTCAAACTCAACACCCAAAAAGAACAAATGATCCAGTCAAGAAATGGCCAGAAGACATGAACAGACTCTTTTTAAAGAGTCTTCCGAAGAAGACATAAAATGGCCAACAGACACATGAAAAATGTTCTACATTCTTAGCCATCAGGGAAATACAAATCAAAACCACAATGAGATATCACCTTACACCAGTTAGAATGGCAAAATTAACAAGACAGGAAACATCAGGTGTTGGTGAGGATGTAGAGAAAGGGAAACCCTCTTACACTGTTGGTGTGAATGCAAGCTGGTGCAGCCACTCTGGGAAAAAGTATAGAGGTTCCTCAAGAAGTTGAAAATAGAGCTACCCTATGACCTAGCAGTTGCACTACTGGATATTTACCCTAAAGATACAAATGTAGTGATCTGAAGGGGCACATGCACCCAAATGTTTATAGCAGCAATGTCCACAATAGCCAAACTGTGGAAGGAGCTGAGATGTCCTTCAACAGATGAATGGATTAAAAAAAAGATATGGTTCATATATACAATGGAATATTACTCAACCATTGGAAAGGATGAATACTTAACCTTTTACATTGACATGGATGGAACTGGAGGGGTTAAGCTAAGTGAAATAAGCCAAGCAGAGAAAGGCAATTATATGGTTTCACTCATATGTGGGACATAAGGAATACCATGGAAGAGCATAGGGGAAGGGAGGAAAAACTGAATGGAAGAAATTAGAGAGGGAAACAAACCATGAGAGACTCTGGACTCTGAGAAACAAACTGAAGGTTAAAAAAGGGAGGAGAGTTAGGAGATGGGGTAACTGACTGATGGATATTAAGGACAACACATGTTGTGATGAGTAGTGGGTGTTATATGCAACAAATGAATCATTGAACAGTACGTCAAAAACTAATTGTTAACTAACTGAACATAAAAAAAAAGAAAATCATTGCAAAGCCCTCTAGTTAAAATTAATCAATTTCCCCTCTGAAACCTTCAGTAATATTAATTTCTTCTTCTATTTTAGTGCTTAGCATAACACTGAATTTAAATTATAGATGTCAAAGTGTTTATCTACTAACTTATATGGTCTTGAGTTGTAAGTACACTAAGTAGTTATCTTTTGTTTCTTCTGTAGCACATGCAGTGTGTAAGTTCACTGAGCACTGACTTATTGCTACAGTGAGTTAACTAATTGTTCATGTGACATAAGAGTGTGGACATACATAAAAATATAGTGTTGAATTCTACATACAGTTTCTGGAGTCAGAAATATGGAGATTAGAATCCTTGTTTAACTACTATATAACTAGCCTTAGACAATTTAACCTCTCTGTATCAGTTTTCTCATCAATAAGATGAATTTAGAGACACAAATCTATGTCATGTGACAGAATTTTAGGCACAAATTTATGCTGATGGAAACTGTATATGGCAACCAATAGAATGTCCTACAACAAAGCAGAAATGAGTCATTGCTATAGAGTCCATGTCCCCGTAATCCAGCCCTGTGTTAATTGGCAATCCTTGATTTTGTTCTGTTTTATACAAAAAAGTATTTAAACAAATATAAGTCAGGCAATCAAGAAAGATTCAGTTTCAGCTCTCAAGAACAAATTTATTTGGGAAGAACAGTATACATGTATACAGTTCTCTCCTACTTTCTCCAGGGAATTATTGCTTTGTTATATAAATGCTTCAAAAAAGTTTGACAATATATGCAAGTTTAAATTTATTATCCTGAGCTCACAAGTAGCTAAGCCCTATTTTGGAATTTGCCTCGCAGGGTCTCCCAAAACCAAAGTCTGTGACATTTTGTTTCACCTATAGTTATCTAGCAAAAATCCCAGCATAGTCTTCAGGGTCCTGCCCAAATACCTCTCCACAATAAATTTTCCTAGGACTTTCCCTTTATTCCCAGAATAAGAAATTGTTTCCTCCTATGAAGTTTTCCTGGCATAAAGTAACAAAATGAAACCAGGACTGCAATAAAAAAAATTAAATAAGCTCCAGAAATTTACCTCACCTAATAATTGATGAGCTCCTCAAGACATCAACCGTATTATTTTTTAGCCTTCCCCATGTGCTACCTAGCTGGTCACTAACTCAGAGGAGGTCCTCATTATGTATTTGCTGAATTAAAAAAAGATATGCCACTGTAGAATCAAAGAAGACTTGGTGACAGAAAATTCTAATTAGGGAGAACTCAGGGAGAAAAAAGATTTTAAAAATTTTCCTTTAGTTATCTCTCCCTCCCTCCCTATCTTTCATTCCTTTTATCTCCCTTCCCCTCCCATGTCAGCCTGCTCACAAAACGCATTCTCATGTGCTTGCACACACATGCATGTGCATGTGTACACACACACACACACACCCCTAAATATTTCCAGGCTTTTCCAGCTATCTTCAATGAGTGACTTTACTAACCCTCTAGTAGAGTTATCATTGCAAAGGACAGTTCACCAGTATTTAACTATAAAATGACTAAACACAAGCCTCTTATATAAAAGTACAACTGTTTTTTAGATATGTGTAAATGTAATTAAAATGAGATCTTATGCTCAGAACAGGCTCTCCACTTATCTCTCCTGGCCTGCACATGAATCAGTCCTTTTCCGCCTGGTTCACCTAAGACCAAATTTGAATTTTTCAAAAGAAACATTTCTGGGTAGTTAAGGGTACCACAAGCACAGTGGCAGCAGGAGGAAAAACAAGGGAAAATTTGAAAATGAAAGTTTTACAATATACAGATGTTCAAATGTATTAACCAACTAATCAGTTCTTAACCCCTGTTCGCCTTGCCTCAAATGACCTCCCGAAATAGAACCCATGTCACCTTGTCTTCCTCTCAAACAACTGAAAACTCTAGCTCTAGAACTTCATCATTTCAATCCAGAGGCTTTGGAATATGAAATATGTTTCTGCCTTTGATAGCAATCCATATGCTATAAAGGGTATAAAAGAGGGTCCCTGTCAACAATCAAACCAAATTAGGAAATGAAGAGGACTATGTGCTAACACCAGTAACATCAAAATGATGAAGCATGCATGTTATAGGGGGAAAAAGTGTCATCCAGCTTCAAAGATGTAAATTAGTTCTTTTGAAGAAGCACAAATATTTGAAGCTGTAAGTTACAATGTCAAATTAGATAGAAATCTTCAATATAGCTCAGTCACAAATGGTGCAGGGTTCCTTTGGACTCCACACTGAAAAAGATTGTATCACTTATGTCATAAAACTGAGAGATGTGATGTGATAGCATTTTCCATATGAATGATGGATCCACACCTGGAATAAAGAATTCAGTTTTTTGCTTATAGGTGTCTAAAAGATCTAGATAAATTGAAAAGAGTTCAGAGGAACTCAGAGGAGAGGGAGAAAAAAATGGTGAGTAGAGTGAAAGATTTGATGGATGGACTAAGAACAAAGAGTACTACTTTTGAGATTTCTAAGCAAAAACCTTGAGGGAGAATTTGATTGGGGCAATTCTACTGATAACAGAAAGCCCTAAACTTTGGTTTGAGTGAAGAATGAGAACTTTGAGATAAATCAATTTATGGTATTTCAGACATAAGCTAAAGTAATGAGGCAAAATTATGATGAACCACATTATCATTGAAAGCTTCACAACTTCCAATTAATGACCATCAAGTTCTACTCAAAGTGTGGCCCAGGGAAATGCAACATCAGCATCTTCCACCAATGCAGAATCCCAGGTCCCCATCCAGAGCTCCTGAGCCTGGATGTGCATTTTAACAAGACCTCCAGATTATTTAAGGATGCACATTAAGACTTGAAAAGCACTGGCAAATATCCAAAGGACAAATTTTAGTCAGGGTTGAGTTTAAATTTTGACTTGCCACTTATTAGCTGTGTGATCATGAACAAATCATTTAATCTCTGCGTGTTTAGAGTCCTCACCTATAAAACAGGTATAGTAATAACAACGTCACACTGTTATGTTGAAGATTATCGAAATAATACATACTAAAGTTGTGAGGGACCTGTAAATGGCAGCATGCATAAATGATAAAATGGCTTACTATCTCTGAGGGAGAAAGAAAAAGGGAGGAGTAGACAAACAGTAAAAGATTATGTCCTGAAGGTCAGTGAGAGGACTTTTGCATCTTTTTCTCATGAATTTCAGTCTCCACAACTCCAAATTAATTTTTGCTTCATCATCAACCCTTCTGTACTTTAATCACCAATTCGGTGATTCAAACATTTTTCCAATGTATCACACCTATGAGACCTCCCAAAAAGGATTGGTAGGGGACCTGCTTAAACCATTGGAGTGAGGAAATGGGGAAATCATTGCATCCACTACTCTTTTCCACTTAGCTCTGAATATGTTGAACATGCATGCAGTATTGGTGTTTCTACATCACTCTGCAAACTCCAAAGAGAGTGCGCACAACAGCAGTGAGAAGAAGTTTGGTCCCTGGAAATTCTGTGAGGTGAAATTTCCAGTTCCATTTGACTTCTTGTTGTAGGAAAAGAATTAGGCTGAATTGTTGATGATGAGGATACTAAGGAAGAAAAATGCTGACACTCATTAAAGTGGAAAGAAAAAGTTCGTTCAGAACTATTTTGATAGGTGTCAAGACTATTGCGATAGGGGAGAGAGATTGACTTAACTCCAAACAAAGATAGTGGGGGATTTATAGCCATTGGACAGAATGGGGTGGGGCGGGGGTTGTCATTGGATGAAAAACTCCTAAGAAGAGGCATCAGGATGAGGACGATTCTTGCTAAAGAGAATTAAGAGGATTCTTGCTGAATCTTGCTGAACACAGGTCAGAGTGGTCAGATATCAAAAATGGGAAATGAGAAATTTGATCTAATAACAATAGTGAGGGATTCTTTCTAAACTGAGTAAGGGAGGTTCTTGCTGAAACTGAGCTGTGCAGGTGGAGGGCAGCAGAATATGCCACACAAAGGATGCCTCTTTTGCATATAAATTATTTTGAGCTGAAAGCAATTGAAAAGAACTAGATACAAGAAAAGCTCTCTCTTCTCCCACTATTGCTTAAAAGCAAGACATAAATTTATAAGGGTGTCTCCCTTCCCCCTCTCCCCCACCACAAAGGACAGAAGTTAATTACTAGAGACCACTCTAGAACTTTATCAGCCCAGATATAGCGCCAGAGGAATGTACATAATAAACTTTATTAAGAAGCTCTTATCTTTTATTAGTTCTCCATATATTTATCTTCCAACAATTTGCCATCTTAGAAGTTCCAAGTTCTTTTCCTTTGTCTTGCCACTTCTCTACAAAATTATTACTCCCTGCTAAAATGCTATATAAGCTCAAGTTCTAGGTATCCCTTTGAGTTACTCATACTGTCCATTCCCATATGTATGTGTAACACACATGTTAATAAACTCTTGTTGAAGTCAGGACCCAAAGACAAGGTCTAGTCAAAAAGGGGACTCAGAGGAGCCTGAATAAAGTTTAGTAAAAGAGAGAGACTTCGTCAGGGGTCAGGGGTCACGGTGTACACACACAGACACACACTCACACACACATGTGAGCTTGTACACACACACACACACATGCAGCCTATATTGAAATAGAGCTCCCCAATCTTCCATCAGGCAAACTCTTTTCTCTAGGGATAGTTCTGCCATACATGTAAGCAAATAAGCTAGTTCTGCCATAAATGTAAGCAAATAAGAAGAAAAGACTTTAAGATTTTTGAAGAAACTGAGTGAGGCAAACAATATACAGGATAATTTCAAGATCAAAGGAATGACTTACTACTGCTGGTTTTGACCAAAATAAAACAGAGAAAATAAACAAGCCAAGCACCATCATGGCTTAGAGAAGCTGGGAGAGGCTGGTCACGTTGCTAGAAGTAATACTGGTGTGTGTGTGTGTGTGTGTGTGTGTGTGTGTGTGTGACAGACAGAGAGATTGAAGAGTTCTTATAAAATTTAAAATAAACAGAATGTATTTTATTAGTCAGTTCCTTCAGGGTTATCAAGTTTAAAAAAATGAGACAACAGAATAACTCCCTGTTTTGCTGTCATATTGAAATACATTTCACCTAACATCAAATAAATGAGTTAAGTATGATATTAATCTTAATGCTATTACTGTTTTCATGGGTACTTGAACCTCCAATGACAGTGTCTCTAGGGCAATGGCTGTCATCACAAGTCAATACGGTAAATTTCTTTTTTTTTTAATTAATTAATTTGTTTATTTGACAGAGGGAGAAAGGGAGCACAAGTAGGCAGAGTGGCAGGCAGAAGGAAAGGAAGAAGCAGGCTCCCCACTGAGATGGCGGGGCTCCAACTGAGGACCCTGAGATCAGGACCTGAGCCAAAGGCAGACACTTAATTGACTGAGCCACCCAGGTGCCCTAGTACTGTAAATTTCTTATCAAAAAACTATAAATCTTATTATCACTTAAAAAACACCCTTTTACAGATGAAAAAAATCCCTTTGCTAGTAAAATAGCAAAATGTAGTATTCCAAAGCACATTTTTACTCTTATAAGATTGTTTTCTAAGATTCCCATTTAACTTGTATTTGACAATGAATTTCCTTAAAATAATTCACATTGTTATTTAAAATGGTTCTTGAATGCTAAAAAGAACTGCTGAAATAGAATTTTCTGAGAGTAGGCAGCCTCTTAAGATTATGTCTTAATGAACAGGGGTCTACTATGGAGACAGCAGTGATTTTCATTAAAATAAAATCAAGAAACATAAATTTTGTTGGCACAGGACCTTATAATTCCACAGATATGTCTTTGGTTTGTACTTCCTTTTAAAGGAAGTTGATAAATGCAACCTTCATATTTCAGATAGAATAAGCTTTAACAAAAGAAATAACATGTGCCTAACAGCTGTCACATAATTAAAACTACACTTTGGATATAATAGTGAGAAAGGGTAATAATGACAAAAAGGGGAAATAAATAATAGTCTCTTCTTTGAATAATAGCAATTTAGTATTTGGCTCCCCATCAACAAGTATATAACAAATTTGATGTTCATTTCAGTATTTGCTATTTGCAATGTAGATATGTGTAATAAATCAGTATTTTTAAATTTTAAAGTCACAGATTAGTACTCCAACTATTGGGTGTACATAATGCTTCCTGTGGTGATCGTATTTTTCCCACTCATAAGATGTCTCAGTGATCATTTTCTTTTTAAAAATTCAGTAAACATGGCAACAGCATATCTGAACACTTACCTATTTCTTAGTGAGAGAAGAAAAAAAATGATCACTTGAGTTGTGAGGAGAAATTAAAATGCCCATGAAAAGACTAATATTTTAAGTTTTAGAAATCAGTGAAGCCAACATGGAAAGAAACTGAAAACCTACAATGATGGGGTGAAAGTCCTTCAGGATGCATCTTAATGTCCACTTTAATTTCATTGCCACTACAAACATTTTCACAGGGACTATCTCTGGGAAAAGCAGACAGTCAGTTTATCAACTATTAGAGCACATCGGTTTCATTTTTCTGCCCCTTAGCCTCTGGTCACATACACTGATGACTTCCTAATGTCAAAAATAACTTGTTAATGGACCAATGCCAAGTTAATTTACTGCAATAAGAGAGGCCCCTCTCCTGAGAGTCTTTGGAGAATCTTGGAAGTTATGGACAAAATTGAGAAATCTCTAGGTTTGGAAGAGCTATTTAAAGGTGTTCAACGTTGAGGGCAGGCCCTCATGGGCTAAGTATGGGAGCTAAGTATACGATATGATAGTTGAAGATTAGTAAACACAGAGATATGAGAGTTTGAAAAGAAACTTGAAGAGTAAAAAAAGGCAGTTTGATGATTCTAGTGTAGCAAACTATTGAGGAATAATCTATTGTTCAGACAGATGGATTTTCAGGAAATATGTGAAATAAATAATACAGTATTTGGAATGTTATCTTCCCGAGCAAGAATTTCTGGAAATGATAAAGTCATGTTAATATAGGTGATATGGTGAGGCACTTGGGTGGCTCAGTTGGTTAAGCATCTGCCTTTGGCTCAGGTCATGATCCCAGGGTCCTGAGATCGAGCCCTACAATGGGCTCTCTGCTCAGCAGGAAGCCTGCTTCTCCCTCTCCCACTCCCCCTGCTTGTGTTTCCTCTCTTGCTGTCTCTCTCTCTGTCAGATAAGTAAATAAAATCCTTAAATAAATAAATAAAAATATAGATGATATGTTGGTAGTTATCGATGTTTTCAGTTCTTACTCTCTTATGGGGCTTAAGAGGCTGATGGTTTCATTATTAAGGCTGGGACTCTAGGATCTTTGATTTGCTGTGCATCCATATTGTTCTTATCTTCACAAACTTCCAGAATTGATGCCTAGGGCTCACCACTGTTAACAGCATTTGATCCTGCAAAAGGCTTGGTGTTAAATGTTCTCCCCATTTTAGCTTTAAGGATCTATGACAGTAAACTAAGGATGAAATTGTATTGCTTGTTTGAATAGAACTTTATTCTTGTCAAATGGCTTCTAAGAACATTGCCTCATGAGATTCTCATCACTCCAGTGCATAGTTGAGATTGTACTTCCATTACAAAATTTAGAAATTGAGATTCAAGATAGATAAAAATAAATCAAAATAAATAACTTATTATTCAGAGTCTGACAAGGCATTGCAAGGACAAAATAAGAATACTAGTATTTTTGTCTCTTGAACAGTGCTGTAATCTCTAGCCTGCCAGAATAAATTTAGGGGAAACTTGTAGTGAAGAAAATTGTACGTCTACTTTAAATTTCAACAAGAGATGAAAACTACTTATTAAATAAAGGTCAACCTCACTTCATATAGTATTGGCCTCAAGGGCAACTACTTCTCTTATCAAATCCCCAAGAACAAGGCTAATAAGGAGGTGCAAGAACCAGGGCAGTTTTGAGCCTTGGTGCTAGATGTGGAGTTTTCTGTTAGATAAAGGAAGGAAATGGAAGGCCATTGAGACTCTGTTACTTGTCTTTCCTTGAAATCTACCCTCCTTGCCATGTTCCTTTTGACTGTTCCTTTTCTTGACTAGCATATTTTATGTAATAAGAGAAACCTGGAATTATTTCACATTTTCAGGGAAGTGTCTCTTTATCGAGCTACAAGAAGTGTTGTGCCCATTCTTATAATGAAAAAGAGCCAGATTAACCTAAAATTCATTTTTTCTTTTACCCATCAGAAACCCGAGTTCACAGAGCAGATTGATGGCCCAAAACCTGAGAAGATATTAGTGCCTACAAAGATAGAGGAGAGGTGAGCACTCGTTTCCATGGGTTAAACACACCCCTAGCCAGACACCAGTGATAACTGTTAAAGGCTGATTGTGGGTTGGTGGGATACTGTGAAACCCAGCAGAGAAAAAAACTGGGGGCAATAGCACATTACTGTAGGCTGTCCACAATGAACACTGAAAGATGCTCACAGAGAAGATCCAAAAGAGACTTAAGAATATGTTCATTGTAGAACTTGTGGACTTGGAGAACAGCAGCCTTGAGAGTTGGGAGAGAAATTCTTATCCTTAGGACACTGAGGAAAACTCAAGGCAGCTTGAGGAAGGGACTTGAGGAGGAAAAATACCCACTCCCAGGCAAAAAGCAGGACTATGCCCTCAGCTCAGAACTGAAAAGAGGGAGTGGGAGGGAATTAGAAAACTCCATCCCTGAGACCCAGGATTTAGAGTCTGCCTAAGACAGAGATTTCATCCGAACAGCTGAGAATTTCCGCTAGCAAACTAACACACTTGAATTACAAATTATAAGCACGAACAGAATATTGCAGGGAGTCAGCAGAAGTAAAACACAGGCATTGCAAAGAGATCTTTTCTGAAGAGAATCTTCAAGAGGCAACCTGAGGTGTAACACCCAGATGAGACACTGTTCTGGCTTACAAATTCCCACACCAAACAGAGTATGACTGCAGAAATTTGAAGCCCATGGCACATTGAGGGTAACCAAGCAGCAATGAACACAGTTCAACTGCTAACTGAACTCAAATAGAAACCATATGTAGTATGTTTTTAGATCACAATGGAATTAATATAGAGATCAGTAACACAGAGATTTTGGAAAATCTCCAAATATTTGAAAATTGAGCAACACAATTTTAAATAATCCATGGGTCAGAAAAGTAGTCTCAAGGGAAATTGAGAAATAATTTGAAATGAGTGAGTATGAAAATTCAACATATCAAAATGAGATTTGCAATGAAAGCAGTGCTTACAGGAAAATTTATAGCATTAAATGTTTATACTGAAAAAGAGGAAAGGATTCAAAGCAGTGATCTTACTTCCTACCTTAAGAAACCAGAGGAAAGTAAACTTACCACAAGCAAAAGAAAGGAAACAATAATGAGTAGAAATAAATGGATTTGAAAATAGAAAAGTGATAAGTGAAAATCTGTGAAACCAATAACTGTTTCTTTGAAAAGATAAAATTGGTAAACATCTAATTGACAACAACAATTTTTTTAAAAACACAGAAAAATGCAAACTACCAATATTAGGAATGATAAAGGAATGTTGCTACTGACATCATAGACATCATCAGGATAATACAGAAATACGACTAACAATTCTATGTCCTAAGTTCTAAAACTTGGGTAAATTGACCAATTCCTCAGAAAACAGACTACCAAAATGCACTCAAGAAGAAATACATAGCTGGAATAATCCTTTATCTGGCAAAGAAATTTAATCTTCTCCAAAGGGGAATTCTGTGCCCCGGTGATATTATTGGTAAATTCTACCAAATATATTAGGAAGAAATAATACCAAGTCCTATCTAGAAAATAGAAGGGAATACACTTCCCAGGTCATTTTATGTGGCTGACATTATTCTAATGTTTAAACCAGACAAGGGTTTTATAAGAAAAATACTGAAAAATATCTCTCATGAACTGAGACATGAGTCCTTAACAAAATATTAACTACTTAAATATAATAATATATAAAAAGAATAATCTATCTTGACCAAGTGGGATTCATCTCAGGAAAACAAACCTATTCAACGTTTGAAAATTGATCAGCATAACTCACCAAATCAATAACCTAAATTCCTAACAATGGTTTTGGGGGTTTTTAGATATGTTTGTTTCAGTTAATCATGAGCTTATTCTAACATTTGAATGGAAAGGCCAAGGAACTAAGGTAACTATGATTTTGAAGCAAATGAATAAGTTGGAGGACTCATATTACTTGTTTCCAAAACTTACTAAAAGCTACAGTATTCAAGATGTGATATCTATCAAAGAACAAACAGATCAATGAAACAGAATAGGAAGCCTAGAAAGAACATCTATTTTAATATAGTAAAATGATTTTGACAAAAGTGCAAAGACAAATCAAGAAAATATAGTCTTCCAACAAATAATGCTAATAGAACTCAATTTCCATGTGCAAAAAAGTCAATTTGACACACAACTCACACTTTACACAAAAACTAACTCAGAATGGATCATAGACCTTGATGGAAATCCTCTAGTTGGAAAATCTATGTGATTTGGGTTTTGCCAGTAGTTTTTAGATATGACTCCAAAAGCAAGATTCATCAAAGAAAAAGATTATGACTTGGAAAAATTATCAAAATTAAAATATTTATTTATAAAAAATACTGTTAAGATAACAAAAAGGGGGTACCTGGTTGGCAGTGGGTTAAGCCTCTGCCTTCAGCTCAGGTCATGATCTCAGGGTCCTGGGATAGAGCCCCGCATCAGGCTCTCTGCTAAGCAGGGAGCCTGCTTCTCCCTCTCTCTCTTCCTGCCTCTCTGCCTACTCGTGATCTCTCTTTCTGTCAAATAAATAAATAAATTTTTTTAAAAAAGATAACAAAAAGAAAAGTTATATCCTGGAAGGAAATCAATACAAACCACTTACCTGATAATGGACTTGTATACAAGGTATATAAAGAACTTTATAATTCTCTAAAATTAAAAAAAGAGTACATTTAAACTGATACTTCATCAAATAAGATATATGGATAATAAATCAGCATATGAAAAGATGATCAGCATCACTAGCCATTAGAAAAATGCAAATTAAAACTCCAATGAGATATCACTACTCATATTAAAATGACTAAAATAAAAAAAAAATTACAGCATCAAGTGTGGTGAATGTAAAGAGGAACTTGGTGGGAATGCAAAATAGTATGGCAACCTTGGAAGATATTTTATCAATTGCATATGAATATAAACATACTGGTTTTTTACCATATAACCGAGCTTTCCTATTCCTAAGCATTTACCCTAGGGAATTATAATATTATATTTATGAACACTTGTATGTTTATATTCATAGCAACTTCATTCATAAGCTCCAAAAGTTGGAAACAATACAAATGTCCATCTGGACAGAAATGAAGAACAAATAGTGCTATATCCATGCAATAGAATACAACTCAGCAAGAAAAAGGAAAAAACAAAACAAAACAATGGATTCTCACAGCATGAATCTTAAACACATTCTTTAAGTGAAAGAAGTCAGACTAAAAGACTTCCATTTTCTCTGATTCTAAATATATAGCATTCTGGGAAAATACAGCACCGGAAAGTAGATCATCCATGCCACGTTTGAGTCTGAGAGGAGGGGTCGACCACAAAGGGTGGTACAAGGAAATTTTAGAAGTGATAGAACTATTTGGTACAGTACTGTGGAGGTGACTGTATGACTTGGTGCTTTTGTCAACACCCAGAGAACTGTATGCCACAGTGAGGGAATTTTACTATGCAAACCTTGTTTTTTTTTTTTTTTTTTTTTTTTTGAAGTAGGCTACATGCCCAATGTGGGGCTTGAACTCATGACCCTGAGATCAAGAGTCGCATGCTCTACCAACTAGGCCAGCCAGGTGCCCCTGTATGCAAATTTTTCAAAAAATGAGTTAGAATGTCAGGGGAACCCAAGAGGAAATATAAATTCTGATAATTGAATTTAATAACTGTATTATAAACCCCCACTAACACAAGTGTTAAAGAAAGGAGCTGACTTAAATAACTTTGAAAAATATTGTCTTGACTGGATGATATAAGATGAAAGGTGAAAATAACTGAATACAAACACTGTGAAAAGAATAAACACAAAGATAGAATGGAGGAAAAGCTGCTAGGATTCCGTGGCTCATTTTCTGTGATCGCTAAGCCCAGGGGATCACTGCTCTTTCACTCACTCAGACAGTCTTTCCTGGGATTTACCTTGCCTTGCTTCCTGCTTCTTCTCATCACTGGAATGGTAGGATCATAAGAGTATGAACCCAGGTGAAAGGGTTCAATGTGCCACTTGGATTAATGTTGTCTATATATAGGCTGGTCTCTTGCCTGTCTAAAGGATTTCCCATAGTTCCATTGCCATTTCACAAGGCACTCAAAGCCCCATCTAATAATTTCATTTGCCTGCTTTTGTCACTGTGTCTGTTTACCCTCCTCGGGACCACAGTGATGGCTGGTTGAGGAGATTCAGTGTTTTGTTTTTGCTTGTTAAAGAGAGGGAGAAAAAGCCTGGGGAAAGGGGCAGAGGGAGAATCTTAACCAGGCTCTACATCCAGTGTGGAACCGCACACAGGGCTCCATTTCACGACCCTGAGATCATGACCTGGGCTGAAATCAAGAGTCAGACCCTCAACTGACTGAGCCTCCCAGATGCCCTAAGGACTCAGTGTTTCTAATTCTAGAATTTCATGAATTAATTCTCTCTTTCTCTACAACTCTTGCCCATTTGAGAGACAAATAGACATTTCACATATGAGACAGGAAAGAGTTGGAGAAACAGATCTATCTACTTAAGCTAGGCTGTGGTTAGAATCAGAACTTAGAGAAGGCTGAGCTGGAACTATATTGCTTCAACGTTGCCTTTTCATAAACCAATTCTATTTAACTCATGTGCAAAAATCAGTAGTGTCATTGCAGTCCTTCTCCAGGTGAAATTCACACAGATTCAGCAATATTTTTAGGAAAAGTATATAATAGAAAAAAGATTATATGTGGTATGCTTGGAACTTTGTACATTTAAGAATTTTAAAAGGAAATCACTCTTGGGCAGCCTGGATGGCTCAGTTGGTTATGCAACCTACTCTTGATTTTGGCTCAGGTCATCATCCCAGGGTCATGAGATCAAAGCCTATGTCCAGCTCCCTGAGTGGGGAGTCTGCTTGAGGATTCTCTCTTCCTCTCCCTCTTACCCTCCCCCGCTCGTGGGTGTGCACATTCTCTTTCTCTCTCTCTAAAATAAATAAATAATTAAAAGAAAAAGTTGAAAAAAAATTTACTCTTCCAATATGACCAAAATATTCCATGTGCAGTATAAAAAAATTGTAATATTTATACTCTCTTTTCCAAGAATATGTCAGAATATTTCAGCAACTTCATTTAATCTTTATGTCCATCTGTGAGCTGTCAATTAAGGAATTTATAAAACTTTTAAAAATTTACACAATTTATTGATTAATACCACCCAAAATTAAATGACTAGGGCAGAAAAGTTATAATAATTTCTATTTTTAAGACTTTTTAGTGGGTTAAATAGATGATAGGGATTACAGAGGGCACATGTTGTGATGAGCACCGGGTGCTGTATGTAATTGATGAATCACTAAATTCTACACCTAAAACTAACATTTATTAAACTCTATTAATGAACTGGAATTTAAATAAAAAAATTGGAAAGAAAAAAGCAAACAAAAACAAAGACTTTTTACTATAGCAATATGTATAGCAAAATCATGTCTGTGTGTGTATGTATAGAATAAGTGTGAACTTACTAATATTCCCATACTAATACTGTGTATTTTAATGTGAACATCTGGTATTGGTTTCAACAGCACACTTGAATATCTAAAACTTACTCATGCTTCGTAGTATTATTTTCAAACACTTTCTTCATTTTCTATATTGTACTTTTTCCAGGAAGATTAAAATAATCTTCAGTGTAAGGACTATAAGTGCGGGTTTTTTATTTTTTTTATCGAGGCCTTGAAATTAGTATAGTCTTCACACAATGGTCCTTCAATATGTATTATGATTCAATCAGAGAAGCAGTTATGTTAGATGGTATCTTATGGGGAGAGGAAGGGAGTACTTGGATCTACTGTCCAGTGGTAATGAAGAGGCACCAAAACCCTAGTATAAACACCACAAAAGTTGGTTCTGTGGGATAAAAAGAAGGAAAAGTTTTCCCGTTAAGTGGGATTTATAGACCTTGAGTTATGCCTTATTGTTTTCAGCTTCTAAGGTCTATCCTCCAAACTTTTTAGTAGATCCTTTCTCTCACTCTCTCTGTTTATATCTGTTTCTTTCATGAGACACTGGATTCTCTGATGAGAAGTTGCATCTTGTTCACCCTAGTTCCAATAAAGCCCTAGCTCGGTCACTTGCAAATAACAGACGTAGAGTAAATAAATATTATTTTGGATTAGCTTTTGCTCAGATTTTGCTTGCAGGCTTGATCTCTTTACAAATTAAGGAATCCCCAAGCATTTATTTCTTAGCTTCCTTCTTCATTAGCTCCTTCTAAGTTTATTTGTTCTACACTCTGATGTTTTGGTGACGGTTGCTGGTTAACTCATTTGGGACATGGTAAGTGCAGAATCCTTCCAAGGCAAAGTTAGATGGATGAAGCACTTTGGTGTAAAACAAATCAGAGCCTTAATCTCATTTTGAGCTGGTAGAAACTTTCAGTTTTTTGCCTCTGGCTGACCTCCTCCTCAGCTTTCCACAGGGAAAGCCGCAGCTTCTGCTTCATCTCTTCTGAAGAAGTCTTTTTCTTTGGCTATAGGTGGCATTTTGTCTATAACTAAGACAGTTTTGTACTTGTCTCTGCCCGCTGTCTACTATGAACCTCTACAGAGAAGCGTTAGCAAACTCTTTGCTCTCCAGTAGACTCACTCTGGGTTTCTTCTTTTGATTTGAGTATTTGTGGGAGTTTTTTTTTTTTTTTTTTCACTCTTTGGGGAGGGATTTAGGTGATCAGATTTCACTTCTATAGCTAAACCAGCTGTCACAGGGCAAATCTTCAAGAGATATGCAACACAACTCCAGCCGTTTCAAGGCTGTGGAGACCCAAGTTTCTAGTCAACTAAACCCCTTCAGGTATCAGAGAAAGTCCCTCAAAGGCAGCAGCAGTCACAGAGCGGATGGCTATTTTTGTCTGTTTGGTTTTTCTTTTGTATTTTGTAGAGTTGACCCCTTTGTTCTCTTTTTAAGCTAAATTCAGTCTTCGTCATTGAAGAGTTAAGAGGATGAATCAAGAGAGAGAAGTAGGAAAGACTGAACCTGAAGAGAAAAAGCTTAAGTGCAGTGCTGGCAAATCCCTTTTTTAGATTGAAGATGAATAGTAGAGACTAAATAAAGGCATAAGAGCAGTCTTAAATCAAAGAAAATGGAAGTCCTTTGTCCCAGAGGTTACCATCCTGAGGTCACTTTTTACCATGACCACACACAAGTGGAAAACCCTTGGCCAGAAAAAGTAGAATAAAATAGGACAGAACTTAATTCTGTGTAGTTTTGTGGATTTTTACTTTACCCTTCCATCTCAGTATGATATCTCCAAAGGCATACTTCTATAAAGCATTCTTTTTATTTACTGTTCTTAGTTAGAGCTAGGTATACCATCATATGGTCACTTCCTCCAAGGGAGAATGCCTCCATTGTACAGATTCCCAGAAAAATCTGCAACCCAACCCAATGACATTAACTTTTCTGAGAAGCAGAAATGCACTGAGCTTTACTAAATAGAAAAATGGAAAGGACCCTCTTGAGAGGCTTGATGTGTGCTCACACATAGCTAACTCAAGTTGATTGCTCAAGTAATAGGAAGCCACAGGAGAAGCATGCTTGAAATGAATGTCTGCTTCCTGCATGGTTTAGTTGCCACAAAATATGACCTCCCTCCCAGGAAGACAACATCTTATCAAAAAAAGTATTCTACCAATGATTCATCTTTGTTTTTATGTCACTGAATCTTACCATCTTAGCAAACAAGCATAGAAAATATTCAGAGATTAGAAGATAGTTTTAACATCTACGGCAGTATCATGACTAAAGGAAAAATACAAGTTGTCTGACCTATCCACCTGTAACAGTATCCTGGAGCTGTGAAACTTTTTACTTTACCAAATTCCATATAGGAATGATGGAAAGACAGACTGTTTGCTTGAAAAATAATACATAAGGAGAGTACAGAACAAATCAAAAAAAGGAAATTAATCAGATTATTTTCTCACCTTCAAGTGGTTGTTGCAGATGTTTTCACAGGTCTCAGGACATCTGCTGTTCATCAATTCTTGCAAATACATGGTGTCACTATAAAGCACAGCATTACTCTTGAATTTATAATCTGGAGGTTTCCTATTTTTTCTTTCATGCTTTGCTTCTAAAACTTATAGTCCTCAAGAAACTAGTTATTTTAGGCAGATTTGTTTATGGTAGTAGAGATAAAATCCCTTAATTCAAGGCATCAAAGTTGGAGAAATCCATGCCCTTTTATAAGCAAAAAAGAAGCAGTAGTTAATATTTTTATTAAACATCTACTTTGCTTTTTTATTCTGATATTTATTTCCTTAAATTAAGCACTTGGTGGTTAACTTGAACTGCATAAACATTCACTACAGAAAGCAATTTAAAGACCAGAAATTGTCTGTTCTCAATTTATTTGCTGCCAGACTTTTAGCAAAACTGTTTAAGATGGCTCTTTATAATGATTCTTTTATAATTATTTAATATTCAGATATGAAAGAACATTTTTAATAGAAGATATTTTAGTTAGAAATAATTAAATTTACAGATACTAGAAATTACATTTGTGAATTTATATAGACTGTTTATAAATCAGAAAAACATAAAATATTCTATAGAAGCATTAAAAAATCTGAAACCAAACAGCAAAATTTAACTTATAAACCAATATAGGATTCGATACAGGGATATAAAGTCAAAAAGAGAAATCTTTACCTTTTCATTTTATGACTTAAGTAAAAAAAAATAAATAACAAGGAAAGCAACAAGTCTACGTGTTGATGTGTAAATATAATTGCAAATGTGTTCCTTGGTTGTTTAAATCACACATTATGAATAAGTGCTTTTGTTTTCCAAGTTCCTGTGGGATATATCAGGTCAAATGTCAGCTCTGGCCTCAAAATGTCCTCTTAAAATCCTGTCTCTCCTTCCTCCAAAAGCAGGTGCATGAAATAAACCAGCAGGCAGTCAAAGTTGAAATTACATTTGTGTGTCCTAAATCATGACATTCAGTCTTGAAGAGAAAGAAGAAAGCACAGATGTCTTTTCGCCAAAGGACCTATCTCTGTGGAAAAAAAAAAAAAAAGAAAAGAAAGAAAAGTGGGGGTGGGAGGGACAGGAAATCACAGAGACACACCACATTCCTGTTTGTTCCAACTGAGCACTTCCACAGACCTTCTTTGTATCAGAGGGAATGGAGACCAGACTCTCACAAGTGCTCAGGCCAAGACGAGGGCTGCAAATTCTCAGTAATTCTGTGTTCACCCTTCTCTCCTTAAATTACCAAAATATTAACATCATTTTAAATTTGATCATTATGAATTTCATTTCCTGGGTAAGCAGGGTAAAGTTTTAGAATGGTACGAAACGGGGGCGGGAAATACGGCTAAGATGTGCATGTGGGCCCCTTTGGGACCATCTCTTTGAATACAATATGCAGTACTGTGGTCCTCCCATACAAATAACCTCAGCGATTTCTCTAGAATGAACATTTGAGCAACTTTTAAAGGAAGCTTTTTAGAGATATAGACATGTAATTTGAACATGAAGATTAAACTGTGTTGTGTACCTTCATTTTCTTCCATCTTCAAATGTAAAATTGGAGATATTTCCTAAATTATGCTGTTGATTTATGTTCTATTTAGTTATTTATGTTTTGAATATATATTTTTAGCTTTAAAAAAAAACAGAAAAATGGAATGAAAATAAAATTCACACTTACTCCTTCTTCTTTTTTAAAGAATACATTCTGGAAGGAAAAGCACCAGCCCTACCCCACTCCTCCAAAATTATGATTACTAATATTTGGTTCTTAGCTTTCTAGATACATTTTTTCCTTGCCTATAAGACAACAGGACCCAAATGGAGTCACTTATGCTAAGCCCCTATTACCAAACCAAGTCTTAATACCTAACCTAATTGCAGTTTCAACCTTTTGCAGGGAGGTAATCTTAACCAGTCAGTCTGGAAATCAACAGTAGTGAGGTAATCCATCTGATAGACCCTTTCTGTCCCCCAAAGAATGCTCCTTAGAACGCCTTTCTCTTTGCTAGATAGGATGCTGCCTGATTCATGAATCCCTGAATAAAGCCAGTTTAATCTTCAAATTTACTAAGTTGAATGTTGTTGTGTTGTTTTGTTTTTAGGAATTTTCTTTTTTTCTTTCTTTCTTTTTTATTTTTTTAATTTATTTGACAGAGAGAGATCACAAGTAGGCAGAGAGGCAGGCAGAGAGATAGAGAGAGAGAAGCAGGCTCACTGCCGAACAGAGAGCCCGAAGCGGGGCTTGATCCCAGGGCTCTGGGATTATGACCTGAGCCGAAGGCAGAGGCTTAACCCACTGAGCCACCCAGGCGCCCCTGAATGTTGTTTTTTAACAAAGGATATGTGTGTGCATGTTCATGTATGTATACGTATATATTAATAAATATATTCGTGTATACTTTACAAAAATTGATATTTTATCTGATATCTGTATTTTAAATTTTTTAACAAAAATATCCTAAACATGTTTTCACAGAAAAATATATGCCTCATTTTATAGCTATCTTATATTATAGTGTTTTTAAACATTCTCTTATTTTTTGCTTGGTTCTAAATTTTGCTTTTACAAATGTTTTGTGGTTTTTTTTGTTTTTTTTTTTAAGATTTTTTTTATTGATTTGACAGAGAGAGATCACAAGTAGACAGAGAGTCAGGCAGAGAGAGAGAGAGAGAAAGAGAAGCAGGCTCCCTGCTGAGCAGAGAGCCCGATGGTGGGGCTCGATCCCAGGACCCTGGGATCATGACCTGAGCCAAAGGCAGCGGCTTAACCCACTGAGCCACCCAGGCGCCCCTATTTTTTTTTTAATTAACATATAATGTATTTGCTTCAGGGGTACAGGTCTGTGAACCATCAGTCTTACACAATTCACAGCATTCACCATAGCACATACCCTCCCCAATGTCCATAACCCAGCCACCCTATCCTTCCCCCTCCATCCCACAGCAACCCTCAGTTTGTCTTCTGAGATTAAGAGTCTCTTATAGTTTGTCTCCCCCCACCCTGGCCCCATCAAATGTTGTCTTTTTATAGGTAGATAATCTTTGTGCATAGTTGCATATTACTCAAGGATCAAGTCCAAGAACAACAACAACAAAAAATTGTTGTGTCAAAGTGTTTGTGCATTTTAAAATTTCATGAGTTTTCCCTCATTGTCCTCAGCCAGTGAGAGTATGTGAAGGTACCTCCTTTTCCTCCATATTTATAACTGGATATTACCAATCTTTATAGTTTATACTAAAACTGATCGACGATCCCAGAGTCCTGGGATAGAGTGCCACATCGGGATCCCTGCTCAGTGGGGAGTCTGCTTCTCTATTTGCCCCTCCCCCTGCTTGTGCTTGCTCTCTCTCTCTCAAATAAATAAAGAAAATATTTAAAAAACTGATAGAGGGGAAAGAGTTTTATTTTATTTTGAGTGTCAGTTGTTTTGTTTCATTGGTTCTCTTCTCACTTAGTGAAATTTAATGTTTAATCGTGTGTCCAGTGATCTTTTGTTTTTTGTGTATTTCCCATTCAAATCTTCATCTTATTTCTAATAGGTTATCTTTCTATTATTGTTTTTTTTTAAAGATTTTATTTATTTATTTGAGAGAGAATGAGTGAGAGAGAGCATGAGCTAGGAGAAGGTCAGAGGGAGAAGCAGACTCCCCAAGGAGCTGGGAGCCCGATGCGCGATTCGATCCTGGAAGTCCGGGATCATGACCTGAGCCGAAGGCAGCCGCTCAACCAACTGAGCCACCCAGGCTCCCCTCTATTATTGTTTTATAGACACTGTTTATATAATGAGCCAAAACCTGACCTGTTAAGATGTTGTAAATATTTTCTGAGTCTTTTCTTTGTCATTTAAATTTATGTGAGGCATATTTATCATTCAGAAAAGTTTTAATTCAGTGTCTCTAAGCATATAGATTTTCTGAGTTTTGTACTTAAAGCTTGCTTAGGTAGCTCTTCCTTAATAAAGAGTATGCAGTGGAGCTCCTTGGTGGCTCAATTGGTTAAGTGTCTGCCTTAGGCTCAGGTCATGATCCCAGGGTCCTGGGATTGAGGCCCACCTTGGGGTCCCTGCTCAGCAGGGAGTTCGCTTCTCCCTCTCCCTCTGCCTGTCCCCCATCGCATAGGAATTTTATCATCTCACATCATCACAACAAGAAGGGTGAGTACAATACAATAAAATATTCTGAGAGAGAAAGAAAAATCACATTTGTATAACTTTTATTTTAATATATTATAATTTTTCTATTTCATTATTAGTTATTACTGTTAATCTCTTAGTATGCCCAATTTATAAATATACTTTATCCTAGGTATGTATGTATGAATAGGGAAAAAACATAGTATATGTAAGGTTCAGTACTGTCTGCAGTTTCTGACACCCTTTTGGGGTTTTTAGAACGCATCCTCCACAGATAAGTGGGACTACTATAATATAGTCTCCTTTTTTTTACATTTAGAAATTTTATTCATCTGACTTATACATGTGTGTGTGTGTGTGTGTGTGTGTTGTGAGTTAGTCACCTAAATCTATTTTCTTTCAAACAAATTACCAATTAAAGTAGGTTTTAAAGAATGAGAAACATTTGATAGCACAAGTTCCCTCTCACTATTTTCCATTTTGAAATAAACTTTTAATTCACCTCTTAAGTCCTACCCTTCAAACACACACACACACACACACACACACACACACACACACCCCTACCTAATAGATGAAATTCTAAATGTGCTTAAAATTCACTTATATCAAATGATGACAAATTGATCTATTTATAATGTTGGGTCCACCCATTCAGAACTGTGGTAGGTTCTGCTATTAACTCAAATTTTATCTTATGCCTGTCAATTATTCTCTGTGCATGGGTCAGATGTGTTAAAAGGGATATTAGTGTATGCAGAGCCTATCTCATGATATCAGAAATGGGAGAAGGCAGCTTGGAGCCTCAAAAATAGGAACTGTGTAGAACAGATTAGGTGATACCTCTGACACTATCAACCTCATGAATTTTCAAAAGCATGACTCCTAAAGTTACTTATTGTTCGTTCGGTTTTGAAGTAACAAGGCCCATCACGTTCTGCTGTCCCTCATGTACATCCGAGGGTAGTCTACATGGAAACAACCACCCGGCTTGTAAAGTCTCAGGCCACTGACTCAGGACCAAATACAAACATTTCCAACCAGTTCATTCTGCCGCTTCCTAGAGCATCAAGCATTAGGCTCATTTTCCAAGCAACTGGTACAATTTTTAACTCCTAATTACATACTACTGTGCTTTAGGCCCTTAGCTTTCTATTTGCAGGATTTGAAAAATGACAAGGTCCAACCACAGAAAGCAGCTCCAAGCAGCACTAAGCAAGCAAGTTCTGCAGAACTTGCTTAGAGAAGCAAGCAGAACCCAATTATGTTTTAGAGGCCAGTGGGTTTACTGAGTGGCAATACGTATCGGGTCCCTAAAAAAAAAAAAACTTCTGCCTCTCAGGACTTAGTGCTGAAATCTGTTTACAAAACTGATTCCCATACAAAACAGACTTAACTATGTGTGCTCCTCACAGAAGTTTTCACAAGAGATTATGTTTAAATGCTTGTCTACCAAGGAGGGTGTGTTTTAAGTTGTCCAGTATTTTCTTCCCTACTGAACTTCGTCAGACAGACACTGTTGAGGTCACCATACCAGATTGTTTCATTCCATGCCATCCCACGATTTTTTTTTTAGATACCTGAGAAACATTCTCAAAAGTAAAAATTTGGAGCACCTGGGTGGCTCTTGATCTCAGTCTTGATCTCAGGGTCATGAGTTTCAGCCCCATACTGAGCTCCACAGGTGTGGAGACTACTAAAAAAACCCTCAAAAATAAAAAATAAATAAAAATCTTAAGGAAAAATAAAAATAGAAATCTTACATTGATTTTCCTTTTAAAAATCTTATACTGGCCTTATATTCCTTAATTAAAAAAAAAAAAAGATAAAGAACCTGTGGCAGAACAGACTATTATTTCTGATAGAAAGAAATGAGCTGTCAAGCTATGACAATGCATATTATCACAGGAGAGAAGTAAATCTGAAAAAACTACATACTGTATGAGTCTAACCATATGCAATTCTGATAAAGGCAAAACTACAAACATACTAAAAACATCAGTAGTTGCCAGAGTGCAGGGGAGGGAGGAAGGATGACTAGGTAGAACACATGTTATTTTTGGAGCAGTGAAACTATTCTGTTTGGTACAGGAATGGTAGGTATAGGACTTTATGCATTTGTCAGACCCATAGTATATACAGCACAAGGAGTGAACTCCTAGGTAAACCATAAACTTCAGTTATTAGCAATCTTTTAATATTAGGACAAACATCCCATTGTACTGCAAGATGTTGGTAATAAGGGAAACTATATATACAAATGGTTGGCAGAGTGGGGAGTCATATGGGAACTCTCTATGCTTATTGCTGAATTTATCTGTAAACCTAAATTTACGCTAAAAAATAACATTTATTATTTTAAGAAAGGCAAAAAAAAAAAGTCAGCTTGAAGAGGAAGTGCAGCATTCCCTCAAGCACACTGTTTGTTACAATGTGAGATAATTTCACAACTGTATTCAGAATTCTACAGTGGGATGGATTGATGATCTCTTTCCTACCAAGTTTTCTATGGTAGTCTATCAAAAAATTTCCCTCTGGGTTCTCATTTGGAAAAGGGAAAAACAGAAGAAAATTATGTCTGAATCAATTCATGAAATTGGCCAGTTTGGGAAGGTATAAAGGAACAGGAACAGAGAAGAGATTGTGCCCGAGAAGAGATGCCTTGGGTTGTGTTGAGGTTATGTCTCATTTCAGGGTCTTCAGGTTTGTTGGCATCGGCTTGTTCTGTTAAAATTATAGATATTACACCAAAGTATCAAGTTTAGTGGAGTTGGGAGTTAGTGCTGAAATCTGGATGGTAATGACTGGTCTCAGGTCTGCCTGAACTGGTGTCAGGAAAATGGAGAGCGATCCCAGAGTGCATCTTTATATAAATAAACATCCCACTAGATGTGAATGAGGGATGAGAGACTGGGAAATGAAGTGTAGCATGGGTTGCATTTCATTTAAGAGAGCTGTCAAGCTGGGGACTGAGTCTGTGCAGTCCTGAGATGTATGTTCCCCCAAATGTTCCCAGTTCTAAACAGCTCAAAAATAATGAGGAGAATCTTTTCCCCACATATTCCTGCAAGTGCAGAGCTCAAAAAGGAATGGCTGATTCTAAAAAGACATTTTCTCATTCACAAAGCTTCTGTATGATGATGTGCTCTATTCTAGAAGTTTTATCTTTATCACATCACCCTGTGTCCAATTTCACAGCTGGGGTATGAAAACAGACAAAATATTTTTTAAAAATTAACAAAGAAAACCTTACTGTTTCCCTTGTTGAGAATCAATTTTTAATTTAATGTCCATAGCATGTTGTTCTCTTATCTAAGTTTATTTTAAAATATGAAGTGGCTTTGTTAGAATTGTGCTGTGTCAGCACTTGGGATATGTGCTTCTGGGGAATGAAAATTAAGATGACCAGATATTGTCTATGTTATAATAGTGATGGTACTAAATTTCTGCCCACTAACTTGAGGAACCTCCATTGGATTGTGATTTTAGGGTAGCTGTTTTTCTCTAAAAATTCTAGAACCAGCCCAGAAATAGCCCAGAAAAATAATGGCCCACAGTACTCTGTACCAAACTTAGACAAAAATATTAACACATAACTTTAGAGGACACAGTGTTTCTTAGTCATACCCAGGTGCCCTCAATGCTTCTGTACCTCCTAAATGAACTGAGTTTAAAAAAAAATCGGTCTTAAAAAAACCTCAGATTCTTAGAGTTGGCATGCACTTTCAGGATTAGTCTAAATGTCTCCAATTCCCTCTAAACCAGTTTCTCACTTATGGCACTATTGACATGTGCTGGCTAACTTTATGTTGTAGGATGAATGTTCTGTGCACTGTAGGTAGTCTAGCAGCCTCTCAGGCTTCTATCCACTTGATGCCAGGATCACCCTCCACTAGACTGGAAATGTAAAATGTCTCCAGACATTGCAGAATTTCCCCTGGAATGGGGAAAAGAGTAGGTAGAAATCATCTGAATTGAGAACTACCATTCTAAACCTCCCCCAGTGCTCTTAAAAAAAAAAAAAAAAAAATATATATATATATATATATATATATATATATATATATATATATATATACACACACACATATATATATAATTTATTTGTTTTTTCGACAGAGAAAAAGAGAGAGACAACATGTGAACAGGGGGAAGAGCAGAGGGAGAGAGTGAATCTAGAGCAGACTCTGTACTGAGCTGGGAGCCTGACCGGGTCTCCATTCGAGGACCCTGACGTCATGACCATGTCTTAACATACATATACTATGGAATTCTTATGGAATTCTTTACTTTCTATGTATCTGTCTCTGTATCTCTTTAGCCAAAGCAAATGCGTGTGTAACTAGACTGGCATATATTTGGAGTCTAGTATGAAGTTTGAAATTTTTATTTTGTTTGTTTATTGTTCCACCAACAACTGAAGAATGCTCTCATGCAGGTGTTACCATGTGTGGTCTTTCTTCTGGCCCAAGTTTCTCTTCCTCTGGGGTGGTTCAGTTCTGCAGGAACTTTGCATTTGCCACTTAGGGCACATGTTGGCCTGGTGTGGACTGTTTCTTCTTGTACTGAGGGGCTTACAACTATGTACGAAAAAGTCTTCAGCCTCTTCATCTGTGAGCGGTTCACTCGAGAGATTAACAATCTTTCTGAGTTCCGGAGACTGGCTTTCCTTCGTCTCTCTGTGTTCCTTTGAAAGCCTCTCTCGCTCCCTCTGCCTGCAGTGCTCTGTCTCTGTGCCTCTGTTGTCCATCTGCCCCACCCACGGCCATGTGAGGTGTGTCATGCACCGTGCCTTCCAGTCAGGGACAGGAAGTTCCTGGCAGGTGATGGAGACGGAGGCCATAACTCCAGTGTCCATCCCAGGCAGTGCACTATCTATCCATCTGTGCTGCAACACTCCAAGGGCTTGGATTCCCAATCCGTTAAGATCCCAGCAGGAAGCTAATGCCACACAGCTTGGAGTAATTTGTAATGAGTCTAATAAAGGACATTTGCAAAGATATGGTCAGAAAGTAAAAGAATTCCGAAGCAGAGGGTGGTACCGAAGGGCTAATTGCATGGGCTGGGTAGGCCTGTGGGAGCAAGTGTGGAGAGCAGTGACTGTCATTTCGAGAAGGCTGACTGACAGGGGCTGTGGTCTGCAGTCACACAGCCAGCCCAGGTAATGACCTGCAGGAGGAATACATTCCCCAGACGCGCCATTCATACCTCCCATCCTCCTAGCTTCATTCTGAGAGCACGCAAGTCCATTGATGCGGCCTCAGTGACTATAGCCCCAGAGCTCAGTGGTACCCAGAGGAGTGGAGTGTGAGCAGCAGGTGGAAGATATCGAGCACACATCCTGGCAGCATCTCACCCCTGCTATCTTTCGGTCCACATTTGCATCTCATAGGTGGATTGTCCCCAGTCAAAATACCTATAAGAGTGATGTTATAAACTATTGAAACAGAATAGGATCTTAGTAATCAATCATTTAGTCAGGAAAAAATCTCCAAGCATAGGAAGAAATGGAATGCTTGCCCATCATACAGTGCCTCATTGGAAACAAAAAACCAGACCTCCTAACTTACAGTCAGTGTGAAATATTCTCATTTTAGAAGGAGAAATAAATCTAAAATGGCAAATGCAATTTAGGCCTTTTGGCAGAATGTGATGTGTGTCTGTGTGTATGTGTGTGTGTAAGTCTCTCTCAATCAGCAGATATTTAGAGATAAATAAATATAAAAATAGATATTTATCAAAGCTAGAGTGTCTGAAAGCATAGATGGCATTTCAGTAGGTGCCACCAAAATACACAGGCAGCATTTCAAAGTCGAGTGGAGTTCCATTTAATTCACCACAGGCATTGGACTTGACATCAAATATTATATGATTTCAAGAAATAGGGATATTCTTCATTTTCAGTTGAATATCTTTGTATTTCAAATTCAATACTTCTAATAATTTTTCTCTCCTTTGTAATATTTAAAAGCAGTATTACTATCACATCCTTATTCCTGTCCCATAAAAAAAAAATTTTGATTTGAATATAATGGCATATAGTCTTTAACAGTCTGAATTATTTGCACAACTGGAGAAGTATCTTATTTATTTGCTGCTATTGGAAAACAGTTATTATCATGCTATTACATTTTTTCAGAAAACTTGAAAATTACCATATTAAGCAACATGTTTTTGTAAGTGTAAGTATGTGGATTGAGGGCATTTATGAACTGTGTTAAAACTTTAAAAAACAAAAAACGGGGCACCTGGGTGGCTCAGTGGGTTAAAGCCTCTGCTTCAGCTCAGGTCATGATCCCAGGGTCCTGGGATGGAGCCCCATACAGAGCCCCCGCATTGAGTCCTGCTTCCAGCTCTCTGCTGAGAGAGAGCCTGCTTCCCTTCCTCTCTCTGCCTGCCTCTCTGCCTACTTGTGGTCTCTGTCCGTCAAAAAAAAAAAAAAAAAAAAAAAAGTTAAAAATTTAAAAAAAAACCTTTAAATGATATTACCTTTACTTGGCAATGCAGTTTTTGCTATAGATATAAATTATTCAATTAAACTGTGATCAGATTCCCCTTGAAGTAGAAGGAAGAGGGCTATTTGTCTCCACATGAAATAAACCCAAGGTATTCTGCTTTTTTGAGTTTTTATATCTGTTCTCTGTAGATATTTGGCTTTCTTAAGCACTTCTAGGCCATGAACTATCAAATTTTATTGTCAAGCTACCTGATTCTTGTAACACCTTCTTCACAAATTAATACCACCAATTTAATTATGTATTTATTCAGTCAACAGTATCTATGGAACATATTCTAAGGAAACTTCAAGGAGACTAATTCAGTCAGGACAAGTGATTTTCCAACAAAGTTATCCAAGGATAAAATAAACTGCCTCAAAAAAAAAATAAATAAATAAATAAATAAATAAATAAATAAACAAACAAACTGCCTCAAAATATATAAATTCCCCATCATGGGGTATGAAGAGATTTTAGTATTACAAAGGCAAGTTATCAGAAAGGCAAATTTGTGATATTTTTTCCAAACATGAGATGCTGTAATTCTAGCTATAATTATCACAAGATCTACCCTCCCTAAACTCAGAGACTCAGCCCACTTTTCTAGCTTTTACACAGCAATTAGCAATGCCTGACATAGGATTACCAGATTGCTTATTTCTTGGTTTTCGGCTATTTCAAGGAGGAACAGTTTATCAGTTAACAATCTATTTCAAAGTGAAGCGATAATATATGTTATTCTTCAAGAAACATTTCATATTCCTTTTACTCTGCTATTAATCCTAGTTTACTCACTATTTGATACCATAAAAAATAATCAAGAGCAGTACTGTGTTTTGTTTAATTCAAATCTAAGTAAAACTCTGTAAGAATCCCCCAATTAGTCAAATCACAGTTCAACACTTCCATAAAGTTTTGACTATCTAGGAGAAAGTTGTCAACTTCCATTTTCTCTGTTCGCGAAAAGATGTGACTTCTTTTCCCAGAAAGTTTTCTCATTCCGTCACCTATCAGAATTAATGGGTATGTGACTAGCACTGAGAGTAAGGAGAAGGCATTGTGTAAAACGGATCTTTACGTGGTGCATGAAACCATGTGTTGGACTCAGAATAGGGTCATCCAGGCTCATTGACTCCCCAGTGATTGTGGGGTCCCTATCTTGGCCCAGGCCCTCTTCTAGCATGGACAGTGCATCTTTGAAAAAACAGGCAAAAATCTCTGCCTTCACGGAGTCTGGATTTCAGGGGAGGAAGCAGAAAATAAATAAGAGGGGCGCCTGGGTGGCTCAGTGGGTTAAGCCGCTGCCTTCGGCTCAGGTCATGATCTCAGGGTCCTGGGATCGAGTCCCGCATCGGGCTCTCTGCTCAGCAGGGAGCCTGCTTCCCTCTCTCTCTCTCTCTCTGCCTGCCTCTCCATCTACTTGTGATCTCTCTGTCAAATAAATAAATAAAATCTTTAAAAAAAAAAAAAAAAAAAAAAAAAAGAAGAAAATAAATAAGATAATTGGCTTTTATTTTAAATTTATTTGTTATTTAATAATAAGTGCTAGAAAGGAAAACATGAAGTAGAAAAAGAGGATAAATGTGTGTCTCTATGGGCATATGTTCAGAGGAATGCCAAAATTTTAGTTATGTTGCCCAGCAGTTATGTCACCAAAAGAGTGACTTTTGAGTGAACATCGATTAAATGAAGGTTTAGCCCTGTGGATATGTGGGGGGAAAGCATTTGAGGCATAAAGATGGCTAAGTAAGGAAGAATAGTAGGACACGTGGTTGGATTGTGTACAGTTTCTTGGTCAGAATATGAATGTTTGCTTCCATACAAAGTGAGATAAGGCTTCCCTGGAGACTTTTCAGTGGAAGAAAGATATGATTTGGCTTATGTTTATACAGTATCACTCTGGCAACACTAAAGGGAGAATGGGGTGGAAGAAGGAACGATAATTAGTGGATTAAAAAAAATGATACGTGGGGCAGATAATGGTACTTGGATCGGGAGATAGTAGTGGAGGTGGTGAGAAGTGGTTGAATTAGTCTATACATTTTAAAGGCATCGTTGACAGATCCAACGTGAAGGATGAGTACCAGAGTGAGTTTAAAGGTGACGCCAAGTTTTTGGCCTGAGCAAGTATAAGACTGGAGTTGTCATTCATTGAGGCTACATCAGGACCTAAAGCTTAATTTGTTTGACATTGAACCATCATCCACCTGTCCAGGCTCCGATCCCATCAAACTAAGAATAATCCAAAATACCTATCAGCATGTCACAGGTTTTAATTTATTTAAAAAAAAAATTGCAAACTGGACTCATGTAAACCAACAGGTAGTATGTTGTCAATGGGGGAAAAAAGAAGATAATGGCCATGGAGAAGATTTGTAATAAAGCAATATGGCCAGTGATCTTTTACATCAACATATAATTCTGAACATTGCCACATAGGCAGACTAAAACGTTTGATTAAAATTATCTATTTTAACTCCAGTTCGTTCCCCATCAATTGCACTTTTTCTACTGTCCATTTCCCAGCATCCCTTTAAGCAATTCTTGGCTTAGACCAAGGGTTCACTCTGGGGAGATCCTAACTAATACAGTCACTTCTTTTTCCTGGCTCTCTATTTCTTGCCTTTTTAAAGTATAGTTGACATACAATATCAATTACCAGAGTACAACATAGTGATTCACTATTTGTGTACATTCTGAAAAAAGCGCTCTGATAAGTGTCAAGCTATGACTTTTACCAACCCATTTAAATGGTATGTGTAAAGTAAAAGCACTTGCAAAGTACTTTAGACTAATTTGGTGGCTGCAAAGTATTCAGAAGAGTTGGGTTGAAGGGTATCTCAGGAGGGCAAATGATGCTCCTTTTATTTTAACTGCCTTAGTCAAGCGCTGCAGCATCACGTAATGGTATTATATTTCCTGTCACTGGTAAAGATTTATCGTAATGAATCTGGTGAGATAACCCCGGGAATTGTAATAGTCATTATAAGCAGTTTCACTGAAATGTGTTACAGAATGGTGACCACTTATTTCTTTTTGTTGCCAGCAAATATATAAGTCTTTAATTGACTGAATGACAGTAACACATTTTTCCTTTCTTCCCTCAGCACAGTCTGTTCTGATTAGGGGAAAAATTATTAAAAATGTTCCGTGACATCATGCTTCACTGGAATACAACATTGGAAACAATATGATGTAGGACTCCTCTCCATTGGAGGAGATACACTCTTTCTTCTTCTGCTTTTGCCTGCTTAACACGCTGCTTGTTCTTAATGACATGCTTGGGATCATGGTGACCTCTCTACAACTCTCCCAGCACACGTAGCCAGACTATGACCAAAACAAAATATCAAACACAGGAGAATGATTCTATTCTGCATGCACAACAGCTGGGTATTAACTACTTCAAAAGGTTCTGAGTATTAGATACTTCAAAAGAAACCTCTCTCTGAAAGAAATACCTCATGTGTTACGATGGAGGAAGTGTTAACATTGCCTTAAATGAGATTAATTTCTAATTGCATCCTTCCCCTCATAACTTTCTCCACCAACCTCAGGCCCTCAGCTTTCTGTTTGTTTTTTTTCTCTCTATTTCTTGTATTTCTTGAATTCCACTCCCGAGGCCAAAATGACATTTTTTGTCTTTTGGGGTTAAAACTGATTCCGTTTTTCTACCTTTCCAACCATGTTTCATTAAAACCCAATGTTGATATAACCTCCATGAGGGAATCAAATCTGTCCTCTACCAATTAAAGCAAAACTGGTAGATGGAACTAATGTTGGCACCCTGAGTCTTCTTAACATTCCTTATGTCTCACTTTTCTTTATAAACACGAATTGCAAAGTTTCTCTGAAATAATCATTCCTGTATATGTTGCCAAGTATAAAGACTCCAAAGGGAGTATGCAGTAAATATGAATCGTACTCCTACTTTATAAGAGGCATTATGGTAGATGCGAAGGTAAATACTGCAAAGCCCTGAAATGCCTCCTGTCCCAAGAAAGCTCCAATCTGTGGGAAAATCTGAGAAAAATAAGTCAGCAATGCATTAAAAGGACTATCTGGGTGCTGGTGGAGTGAGATTAAATCCATGGAGAGCATAGCTTATTTAGAATGCATTACAATATTTTCCACACTATTGGATCTGCACGATAGCGCTTTGCTCTCATTAGAGCACATGCTACTATCCCTGTTTGACAAATGAAAAAACCGAGTCTCAGCACATTGTTTGCAGAGTAACTACTAGTAGAAACAAGGTCTAGAATCTTTATGTGTATGCTTCTTAAGGTAGGTAGATAAAGGGTTCTCCTGGGACTCAAGTTATACACCTTTACCTTCACTCTGTAAGTTTTTAGTTATTATTGGAATTTGAAACCACTCTGTATTAATATCTTAGTTCTGTTTCCTTGGGAAACAGACAGTGAGGTGGATAAACACACACAAACATTTGATGGGGTGTGTGCCTTGGGATCAACCTTTCTAAAGGAATGAGAAAAACAAGAGTTGGCAGAGGGAGAAGCTGAATTTAAATGCATTTGCTATAGGGAGTTTTGCTGCTCCTTCTTCAAAGCTGTTCCCTGTCGAGGTAGCAGGGTTGGGTCTTTATGCTGCCTCATCTACCAGTCATGGAATGCTAGGTGCTCAGTCAAAAGTGAGCCTTGGGTCAGGAAACTTTCTGTAGCTACTGCAATTCCCAGAAAGGTATTTAGCCGTGAATAGCCAGCGGCCAGTTACTAGAGAAGTCAGCCAAGTTTCCAGAAGTGAAGGTCTAGGTGGTGCATCACAACTCCTCCTACAGCTAGTCCAGAGAGGATAAGTTAATGCTATGAAAACCAATTAAGCTCAAGATGCTGGTGACAACACAGTATAGATTTATTTCTTACTCACAGAACATGTCCAGTAATATTAGGTATTAACTCTCTTGAGCGGCTGTCATCAGGGCAGTGGTTCAGCGATCCATGCTGTTCCTCCTTGTATCTTACCATTTCCACACATGGCCCCCCAAATTATTCAGCGGCTTTTCACTGCTTCATTCTGAAAGTGACATGTCATTCTACTCTTACCTTGTAGGGCAGAATTAGTCACAAAGCTCTGCAAGAGGACGGGGCAATATGTGTTCCCAAGAAGGGAATGTGGTGTTCCCAAGAAGGAGAAAACCAGATGAGATCAATGCCAGAAGCCTCTCCATAGACACTTTTTGGGGTTTTGGATACTAGGATAAATTACACTAAAACATTTAGCCTCAGGCAATTAATTAATGAGTATTCACTGATCACATTTTATGTAACAGTCCTACATTATAAGTTTTGACAAGTAATATAGCAGAGAATAAAGCATTAAAATCTAAATGGGAGAAGAGATGATCACATTGGCAAAACAAAAGAACGTTATTCAAGGCAGTACATAATTGAGAGTTAAACTGTGAGTGTTGCTAAACACTATACCAGTACAGAAGACAGATAGCAAAGAGAGATGTCAGGAAAGACTTCCCAAAAAAGACCAAAATTGAGTAGGACCTGAAAACGAAAAACCCTGTAGAAAGAAGAGCAGTTTGCCCCTTCAGTTAAAATAAGGTCTAAATCATGACCAATCTAAGAATTTTTAGATGCTTCTTTATTCTGAAAGTCTCATGTTCTTAAGGATATGCTGCCATAATTAGTGCCAAATAATGAGAGAGGGCTGATAAATGATGAAAGAACTTCTCACAAACCAAGAAACAAGTTATTGAACAGCAAAAATCAGTGAGGAGCAAATGTGCCCATAACAGAAAGCACTTGGCTGAAATGGCTTGCTGAATTCTTACTATTTCAAGACCCAAACTCGACTGATAAATTCGTTGGTTCCTATAGTGTTCATCCCCAACACCATCTGATTCCACCACTTGAATAATTCGTGACATTGAACTAATTTCTCCTTTCCACTCCCCAAAGGTTCCCCCCCAAAATGAAGCAGTTTAATCTTTTTGGATTTTTTTTAAAGAGTCATCTCAGAATATATACTAAAATGTCATTTACTCATTTTTGCTGAGGAGAGAGAGCTAAAATATACACCTGTTCCATTTCTGTTAAGTCACGTGTTCTCTAACTAATCCTCACAATCCCTGAGGTTGAACAATTTTATCCCAATTTTATGTATGATGACATTGAGCTTTAGTGAGCTAAAATCACTTTCCCCAAGGCTGGAGTTAAATTGCTTGCCCAAAGTATAATTCAACTATATATCTGTCTAAGATCCATCCTCTTTTCACCATGAAATTCCAAGCAAAGTTAATAATTCTATCAAAATTAGCCTACACAGGATCACAGTATTACTGCAGAATTTTGCATAAGGTGAACCCCATTTTGAATTTTAAAGTAATTTGATTGTTAAAGTTCCTAGAAGAGTATTTCTCTAAGTGTTTGCACCATATGGCAGTCCTCGGCCACGGACTCTCAGAAACCGCGTTATGGAAGCTCAAACGTAATTCACTCTGTGGTTGTCAACATATACTCCACATTAGTAATCTGTAAGAAATTAAGTAAGACCACCCAATCTGTGAGATTGATCCTTTAGCTGTTTCTGACCTGAGCCATATTCACAGCAATGGCCATAAGGTTGACCATTCTATTCTCGCCCTACTGGACAATGCTGGTCCTTTTGAACACTTTGAAAACCACATGCTCTCAAAGCATCTGCCTGCATTACTATGCAACAACAGTTTTCAATGGACCATGCTTGAGATGAATGGAGCTCAGGATATGTCTATCACATATAGCAAGGCACTAGAGATTAATGAGACCAGATGTTCCTAGGAGAGTCATGGGGAAAGAGCAATGGAATGTTGCTCTGCTTTTACTATTGACTTTTCCCCTCTTGCATGTTTGGTGGAACAGACAGTACAACTCAATCTCATACAGAAGGCAAAGCTGCTCCAAATAATTCAGAAAGTGTTATAATAGAGTTGCTAGGTGACCGTGTAAACAGTCTGGGACCCTAGCAGGAAATTAGAAGAACCTATTTATCAGTTAAATAAATAAATAAACACCCACACATAAAAATTAGCCATCAACAACAAATAAAAAAATTTAAAAGGAGAAATGACCCAAGTGACACCAAAAATGTAAAATTTTAGAAGCGCCATATTTGTTGGAGGTGGGAGAAGGCATTCAGAACAAAACTGCAGAGGAATTTGAATTTTGCACTGAAGTAATAAATGATCCAAAGCACTGATTTTGTTCTTTATGGAGCTCCCTTGGTATGCACCGCTCTACGTGGCCCTGCCCTTAAGAAGACAACCTATGCTGAAATTCCTAGTGAGAGGCTTCTCACCCCTAAAACTCCAGTTCCACTGAAAATAAAGCAAGCCACGATAAGGGCTAAGTCACAGAAGCTAGCAACACTTGTCTTTCAGTCTCCAGTACAGCCCAGAAACCAAAGGGAAGACTAAGTGGATGAGGGGGACATAAAATCATCCCTCTCACCAAGCTGATCAGAATTCCCCCTGTGGTAAACTCCCCACTGGGCAGCTGCTGGGAGAAAGGGCATTTAATCTAAATGCAAAATGGCACACACTGTTGCTTGTCTGGGCTTCAGTCCACTGAGGGGAACACATGCCACCGTCTCACCTTTTCCTTCCCTGGAAATGAATTAGTGTGTTCAGCTTTGAAACTCATCAACATACCCCTGTTTTCACTTTCCCCACAAATGGATAAGATGTCTATAATTTTGACTGAGAGTGAACACCTTGCTGACATGATGATTTGTGTCGGGTAATGCAATTGGTTCCAACAATGCGGTGTGAGATCAGAAGCAATGTGAGCAATCAGTCTGCAAAACAAAATGTCTTTGGGTCCAGTACTGTTTTATTACTGGATTCAGAAAACAGCTCGTGCACGAAACGATTCTAACCACAGATTACCAGTTCAACCTATGATGTCTGTTTGTGCAGTAGACTAACCCAAACAAAAGAAGGTTCCATGGTTCTGAAAACAGCTTCCTTCTGCCGTCTTTCTCATTCCTTCTTTCCCCTGTGTATGTGTGTGTGTGTTGTGTGTGTTCCCCATCTCACTGGTTTTCCCAAAGGCAGCAGGAATTCTCTGCTATGCCTTCAGGATCAAGTATATCAGAAGTCATGTCCAGCATTTCTAGGACTATTCAAAGGGTCTAGTCCTAGGGTCTGATATTAGGAAATTCATTTGCTTTTCATACAAAGGTGCATCTTGCCATTTACCTTTATCAGTAACACAGGTAATATTTAGATTTCCCATCTTCCTTATTTCTTCTCTTAGTTCTCAATGTATGTCCCTCTTAGGGAAGAAATCTTAAAGGCGACAGCTTTGTAAAAACTGTAGAAACTGTAAAAAGTTTTACAAAAAACTCTGTAAAATGCCAGATACAAAACTTGGCTTTTGATTAATGCTATCCTAGTACATATGGTCACATACATTGGTTCTCTAAATTTGCTTTGCTTTGCTGTCCTTCAGGCCATCAGATTTGAGAGAACAACATGAATTGGTGCTGGTATCCGTGACCTCTAAATAGAATAGCCATTTTTTTTTTTTTTAATTAAAAAGAGAGAGTGAGAGATAGAGAAAGCATGCTCATGTGCAGGTGTGAGGGAAGGGGCAAAGAGAGAGGGAAAGAATCTCAAGCAGACTGCACACTGAGCATGGATCCTGATGGGGATTGGGGGGCTTGATCTCACAACCCTAAGATCATGACCTGAGCTGAAATCAGGAGTCGGAGGCTCAACTGACTGGGCCACCCAGATGCCCCTAGGATGGCCATTTAATTCAAACCAGAAAATATTCGAGAGTTAAGGGCATAGGAGGGGAGACAATTAACAAAGACACTGTGACAAATGTTATATACCAGGGATATTCCAAGAAATAGGACCTGTTGGACCCTGCTTGTATGGGACTTCCCAAACTGAATTTCTATTTATTTGTTCTTTTTGTCTTATTGTTTTCTTTCCTCCTGATAAATTTCTAATGCAGCAGCCTAGTTTAAATGAGAAGCTCCATTAGCAAAGTTTTTAACCAACTCAGTGCTGTTTTAAGTAAATTAAGTATCTGTACCATGTCCAAGTCCATGCATTTGTTTATGTCCCTAGCTTTTCTCTATGGAAATTCCCTAAAAGTGAGTATTTTACCTGCCAACAAGAGCATTCTAAAGATTGGCCTTCCTGTGCAATGTCAAGATACCGTATCCCCACCAGCACCCATCTGAAAGTAGAGCATTCCTTTGAAATCTTTCATAAGTCAAAATGGAGTAAAGCAGAGAAGCAATTACCATTCATTTATATGGAAAAAATTCTGAGAATGCACAGACTCAAAAATTAACCTCTCAGGCTTTTCTGATACCTTAAGACACATCTTGCTAACGGATGCATAAAATAAATCGAGATAAAGCACAGATGCTCACAGGCACAGCTCAAAGTTTTGGCGGTTCGATGCTGAGTATAGTTCCTGGAAAGAAGCTTGGTGGTGTCAGTCTTGCTGCCTGGGGTGTATGGTGGCCCTATAACAACTAGCTGCTATTATAAGTCTTTCATAAAAGCCAAGTAGTATAAGGCAAACTTTTGAATAGTAGGGTATATCTATAATTAAGGACCAAATTGCACTGTGATCATCCTTACCTGAAAAGCTGCTCCATCTTGAAGTTGACATAACCATCATGTATGGTTTTGAGAGAACATCTGTTCCCATAATTCCCAAGGAGAAAATGTCATGAATCACTGCTCCCCCATAGATTTACATCTGGCTGAAAATTGACTTCAGTTTTACTTTAGGTCTTAAAAGTCCTAAATGGTGTATTAGAAATTCAATTCCAGGGCACTTGCAATGAACAATTAACATTTTGTAGCACAAGACTAATAAGAGTTTCCCTCTTATGCCAGGAAAGCAAAAGCAATGGGGATTTTCTAGGGCAATGGCACATTATTTCATTTTCCTTTCCCTCTCAGAAGACTCAATATTACTTAGAGGATTCCCAGGGAATCTGAAACTCATAAGGGTTATATTCTGCTGTCAATGAAGTTGCAATTCTCTCCTCTAAGAAAAGTTGGATATCTTTATAAAAAGGAAACACCAGGACTTTTTAGATTTTCATGTCCCTGAGAAATTTACTTATTAAAAATAAAAGCTGCACCCCTACATAAAAGTTGGAGATCTAATGATTTCCTCCATCCTTTGGGTGAAAAAGAAATACCTTAGATAGAAATGTTTTACGTTGAATTTACATTGAATTAAAGCTGTAATACCAATGTGTCAAGGCGGTTTGCTTAGAATCTGAAGACTTGATATGGTGTGGGAAGGAATAGCAAATCTGTCTTTAAAATTATTTCCCCTTCCCCTGTTAATATTTATTTTCTAAATAAATTATAAGCAACACCATTGAACTTATCTAGCATCAAACCCTTATCTGATATAGAAGGGCAGCAAAATTAAAAATAAGATATTATAAAAATTGTCCCAGATCTGTTCTACCCATATTTCCCTCTAAAAGAAGATTATAATTTTCATTTTTTTATTTATTGATACCACTTCATAGTTTCTCTGATTTCCAGTAATAATTATAAACAGAGAAAGTGAAACTCTTACTAACTTGATTTTTATGGAAACTTTTTTGTAAGTTTTAGAATAGTTTTACAGTCCTATAAAGGTTGTAAAGATAGGACAAAGGAAGTATACAATTTCCCCAGATGTTAAACTCATGTGGTATATTTGACAAAACTAATAACGTATATTGGTACATTGCTCCTAGTTTCTTTACCCTTTTTTTCTGTTCCAGGGTCCCACCTAGAAAATCACAAGGTGTTCTAGTCTTTTCTTTTTAAGCTCCTTTGCTCTGTGACAGTTTCTCTGATTTTCTTTGTTTTGGGAGGTTTTTGGTTTTTTGGTTTTTTGATGACCTTGATGGTGTTGAGGACTACTGGTCACCTATTTTTATAGAATGTTTTTTGGCTTGGGGTTTGTCTGATATTGTTCTTGACTATACATAGTTGTGGTATTTTTTTTTTTTTAATCTTAATTGTATTTTTTTTCAGTGTTCCAAGAGTCATTGTTTATGTGCCACACCCAGTGCTCCATGCAATCGGTGACCTCCTTAATACCCACCACCAGACTCACCCATCCCCCTCCCCTCTCCCCTCCCAAACCCTCAGTTTATTTCTCAGAGTAGTTTTGGGTTTTTTAAAGGAAGACCACAGAAGTAAAATGCCATTCTCATCTCATCACCTCAAGGGTACCTACCAACAACATGAGTTATCACTGGCAAAGTTAACCTTACTTATCAGGCTGAGGTAGTATTTCTCGGACTTCTACACTGTAAAGTTAACACTCTTCCTTTTTCAGACTATTCTTTAGAAGCAAGTGACTGCGCATAGACTGCACTTAAAGAAAGTGGAATTCAACTCTACTTTCTTGGTGGTGGGTGAATTATTTGGTGTTCTTCATAGGAGATTTATCTCTTTGTTTCCATTTATTTGTTTCTGCAATCATTGATTTATATCAGTAAGGAATCATGGATGTCTCTTTTATGATTGGGTTTATAACGCAGTAAAATGCTATTTATATTTTTGCTCATATTGCTTCATCTTTCACCACTGTGACTCTATCAGTTGCCTCCTCTGTCCCATCTGCATACCTCCATCATGTTGTTTTGAGCACTCCCTTACTTCTGACACCATAATGTGTTTCAGGCTCCTCATGTATATTCCCTGCTATATATAGCTCTAGGATCAGTCATTTCCCTAAGAAGCCATGGTTTCCTTTATTTGAAAATTGTGTTATTAGCTAAAATCTTGGGCCTCCTTGAGCTCATATACTCAAGGTCATGGCTTCAAGGTCCCCTCAGCAGGCAGGACTAAGAAATACATGAACCTATGCTAAGACACATGTCTGCTTATAATTATTTCTTTATCAGTTTGTATCTATATTAAGCTAAACATGAGTTCCTATTGATATCTTCAATTTTCATCCAGTACTGCTGGGCTCACACTGTCCTTCCTCCCTTTCTTATCTGTAATTCCCTACTCTAACAGTAAGAAACTCCCACCATCCTCATTCTTTTACTTATTTACTCAATCCTAGCATATGTGTATAATAGTTTCAGAGTTATTAACTTGTACCCACTTGAGGAAAAAAAAATATATCTATTACCTGGAATACAGTGTTTGTGTATTTTCAAAGTTAGCTAATCAGAGCTTTTCTCCCCATCTTCAGTGAGACAGTGTCATATATGTGTAATAGAGTTAGTCTTCTGTCACATTCCACATTCCATTTTGGGACCTCTGAATCTCCTGATTGTTTTTTTTTTTTTTAATTTATTAGCATACTGTTAAGGTACACTCTTTGGTGCTGTCAATTTCTAAGGGCTGTGATAAACACCCTGTGGCATGTGGGCACCACCACATTACCATAAAAATTAGTAATGCCACTACCCTTAAAAAAAGAAAGTAAGAAACAAACAGGTAAAGGGAGAAAGAGACCGAAAGAAAAGAGAGGGTAAGACAGAGGGAAGGAAAAGAGGGCAGGACATATAAATAAGTTAGCTACTGAAATCCATGATATTATTACACATTCCCTCACAATTTTTCCCATTAAATCATCTTACCATATGAGACATTTCAACTGGATAAATTCTACTGTGTCCTATTCTTACATGCAATGCTCTTATGGGCTGTCATTTACACAGGGAAACTTTCTTAGAGTTGACCTAAAGAAAGCATTAGATGGCAGCCGGAATAATGCATCTTTTACCCTGTTAGATGTGTTGTTTTCCTTGTTTTGTGCCCTCCTTAGACTGTATTTTCAGCACATGAAATTTTGTACAATCTGTCACTTCAGGGTCCAAAAGGATTTATCTCTTTTAGAAAGTAATTTCTAACCTCAATATTACAGTTTATATCACTTAAATTCTTCTCTTACTAGAATACAGAAGGCATCCGGGGCACAAGAGTAGGTATTTTGTGCATATTGATCAAACCAGTCATTTTGGGTTGTCAGGTTCATATACAGACTACTGCAGCTAGACTAAAAATTTGAAGACTTCAGCCATTATTCTTCTGGAAACTTCTAAATGACAGAGATAAGATAAAAATATACATAGACTATATACTGGTGAGAAAAATGTCTTTGGACAAAAGAAAATTAGAACTCCAAAATGGTACAGATTCTGCTAGTCTTAGTTGTATGATTTTTACTCTTCCTATTCACTGGGCCTAAAAATATCTTACCAACCCCCCACCAATAATAATAAAATTCAAAGACATGGATAGCTATTCACATGACTATTTCAGGCAATTACACATGTAGATGTTAGACACACTGCCTTGCCAATTAGTTTTAACACTTAGTTTTTACTCAAACGGGGTGACTAGGAATCATAGACTCTCTCTTTTCCCTCGGGCAGCGATCTTAGATAATTCCATGTGCTGAGTAAGAAAGTGTTCAATGAACCTGTGGTAGTAAACATGGACTCTTTCTTTAAAATCTGTGCATCCATGACAAGCATCAGAGTGGTGCTTGCTACCTGTCCCTTTCATTTCTTGCATTTTTTTCTTTATGCTAACTCTCACAGCACTTCCATATTTCCCCAGCTGCCTCAAACTTTTCATGGCGGGAAATAGGCCTATTCCATGGGAGTACCTTGCGGGATAAAAATTTACCTACTGCCAAAGGAAGAGCAGAAAAGTTTGTCATTTAAAAACAGAGGCATACTGGCCTGAGTGCTAGAAAACTTTGTGTCAAGGGTTCGGTCTGCTCCAGACTGGCTGAGGCACCTGAGGTTAATCCCATAACCTGGATATCTCCTTTTGATCTTAAAAACATGTAAGTTGGACTAAATGATTATTAAATTTCTTTTTGGCTCCAACATTCTAAGATTCTAATGTTTTATATTATCAAATTATAGGGATTGCATAAGTAAGAAAGCATTTTCTCAAAATGTGTTTGCGGACATTTTCTTAAATATGCCATGTTAACCTAATGTGACACACACTATTCGTAAAATGAGAGACACTTGTCTTGCCCCTTCACCGTCTCTATCACAGCATGACCCTAAAGGATAGCTATCACTCAGGAGTCAGTAATGAAGTGGAACCCACCTGGTCAAGAGTTTAAATTTGAAAATCTCACTTACGGTCATTTTCTTCTGCTTTACCACCTGGGGTTCTTTGAATTCTTACTTTCTAGAGATGTAAGTTTTCCATAAGTAGAAGTGATTCCCATAAAAAGGCAGGGGAAATAGTATCCCTTTCTTTGGAAATAACATTGTCTATTAGGTTCAGTATTCAAAAATGGTGTAAAACTTTATCTGGAAATTTAAAATAGCAGGTCTTGAGGTATCAGGACAAAGGGGAATTTCCTGCATATCCCAGACAACAATTATTGTTTGTGACTTGGAAGCATGTCATGGGCTAGTTGTAAGTATTAAGTCTAAAAGATACCACAACCTTTCACCAGATACCCTGAATTGCTCAGACCCATGAGGCTTAATGGAATTACTGGGCTCATCCCATGTATGTCTTTTTCAAGGTAGCATCAGCGTAGCAGGGACCCTTTCTTCCTCACGTGACAGGATGTGCAGGTGACCCATATAATATTTACAACCATTCCTGATCCTTTCCAAGAGGATCAAAAGGAATTAAAAAAAAAAATGAAAGAGTTGAGGATCATGTGGTCAGTCTTACTGCAACTAGAAAAGACAGGGAAATAGTGGAATTTAGTAGCAGTAGTGTTGGACATACAACAACCGTATCTTCCAGAAGAGAAGACGGTGGGCTGAATAGTTGTCCAACTCAAGTATTACATAGGTTCTACTTGGCTGTTCATCAGCAAATGAGTGGGTAAGACCTGAGACAGAAAGCTGTTTAGCATAGAAGGAGGAACTCTGCATGGCTTTGAAAAGAGGGTTAATTAGATGTATTTTTAAAAAGCCAAAATAGTGTTAGGAGAACTATAAAACTTTTCTTCTACAACCAAACTCAAAAAACACATGACTGTTTTAAACTTTCAAAAATGAGCTGGAAATAAATCATTTAGGCAAGGGAAATAGGATTACTGAGTTTTAATATAGCTGTCAGGAAATTGTTTTTTATTATCTCAAAACTAAATTCTGAGTGACACAAACTTAGACTGAATGAAAATATATCAAATGTGCAATCAAATAAAAATGCTATATCTTCACAGAATATTATTGTTGGCACTTATCTTTCCAAGCCTACATTTAATCAACTAGAATTATGTTTAAAGCAGTAATTTATTGCAATGACTAGATGCCTTCCAAGTTTAAATCTCCAGGGCATAACTGAGGTCCCCATCACCTCGCTTATTTCATGCAGAGCCTACCAGTGTGGCTGCCTGCTTAACACCAGGACTTGTTTCCCTCTTCCTTCCATGTTCCCTCTATCAACAGCCCTCATTCAACAAGAAACACTTAGGTCCCCATTCCTCCCCCCCACCCTGCCACCCAGCTTTGTCTAAAGCAAACCACAATCCCTTTACATGTTAGAAAACCTTTCTTAAAGTTTCAAAGGTTAAATAAATAAATAAATAAATAAACAAATAATGAAGCAAGAAAACTATAAGTGGGAGTGGTAACAAATCTTTAAAATCTAGTAGTCATGGTCTCTGGCCTCTATGGAAATGAAATGGGCTCATTTGAGACTGCTTTTACCATCTTCCTCCCCATTTCATTCCTTCCTTCCTCCCTTTGTTTCTTCCCTCCTTCCTTCCTTCATCAGAGGGTAACCCAATCCAAATTGAAACTGGCACTGGCTCAAGGCATGGTGTCAAGTTAAGGGATCCCAGTCTCTTCGTCCTACTCTTCTATTTGTGTTTCAGTCCAAGGAAATTTCTGATCTGAGCTACGCTGCATGTCTGTTATGCCAGCTCTCTGATGCTCTTACTTTCTGCCTTATCACCTGCATTCGTAAGGAAAGGAAGGCAGTTCTCTTTTGGCCAGCTAAGGTTCCTCCCTTAATTTTTCTTTTTATTGTGACTTTATTTTTTAGAGAAGATTTAGGTTCACAGCAAAAGTGTGGGGAAAGTACAAAGATTTCCCATGTACTTCACATATGCATAGTCTCCCCCATTATCAGCATTCCGCACCAGAGAGGTACATTCATTATAACTGATGATACTGTGTTAACACATCACACTCATAGTTTACATTAGGGTTCACTTCATGATATTATATATTCTATAGATGTGGACAAATGTATAATAACACGTATCCATCATGGTATCATACAGAATATTTTTACTGCCTTAAAAATCCTCTGTGCACTGCCTATTTAACCCCCACCCTGCCAGAAACCTCTAGCAACTACTGATGTTTTTATTATTGTATAGTTTTGCCTTTTCTGAATGTCATCTAATTGGAATCATAAATTCTGTAGTCTTTTCAAATTGGCTTATTTCACTTAGAATGTGCATTCGACGTTCCTCCATATGTTCTCATGGCATAAATTTCATTTCTTTCTGGTGTTTGAATAATATTCCGTTGTCTGGATGTACCATGATTTATTTATTCACCCAGAAAGACATCTTCGTTGCTTCCAAGTTTGGGCACTTATGAAAAAGTTTATAATAAACATATGTGTGCAAATTTTTGCATGGATAATACTTTTCCAACTCTTTTAGATAAGTATCAAGTAGCATGATTGCTGGATCATATGGCCAGAGTATGTTTAGTTTTGTAGGAAACCATTAAACTGTTTTTGTAAGTGGCTTTTCCATTTTGCATTCCCATTATCAGTGAATGAAAGTTCCTTCTGTTCTACATTATTACCAGCATTTGGTGTTGACAATGTCCACATTTGGGGCATTTTAATGGATATGTAGTAATATCTCAAGTTTTAATTTGCATATCCTTGATGACATGTGATGTGGAGTATCTTTTCATATATGTGTTTGTTATCTGCGTATCTTTTTTGGTGAAGGTGTCTGCTAAGGTTTTTGGCCCATTTTTTAATTGGTTTCTTTGTGTGTTCTTATTGTTGAATTATGAGAATTCTTTGTATATTTTGGATAAGAGTTCTTTATCAGATGTGTCTTTTGCAAATACCGTCTCTTAATCTATGGCTTCTCTTTTCATTTGACATTGTCTTTTATGGAGAAGTCTTTAATTTTAATAAAGTCTAGTTTATCAAATCTTTCTTTCATGACATACCTTTGGCGTTAGATCTAAAAAGTCATCACCATGCCTAAAGTCATCTAGGTTTTCTCTTGTATTATCTTCTAGGAGCTTTATAGTTTTGAATATTACATTTTGGTCTGTGATCTATTTTGGGTTAATTTTTATGAAGGTTGTAAGGTCTGTGTCTCAATTTATTTATTTATATTTTTTACATGAAGATGTCCAGTTGTTCCAGCACCAGCACACCATTGGTTGAAAAGATTCTCTTTGCTCCACTGTATTGCCTTAACTCCCTTGGCAGATATCAGTTGTCTATACACATGTGGGTCTATTTCTGTACCTTTTACTCTGTTCTGCTGATCTATTTGTATGTCCTTCTGCCAATACCATGTTCTCTTGATTACTGCAGCTTTATTGTAAGTCTTAAAGACATGTGGTGTCAGTCACCTCACTTTGTTGTTTTTTTTTTTCTTCAATATTGCATTGGCTATGTGGGGTTTTTGACTCTATGTAAACTTTAGATTCAGTTCATCAATATTTACAAAAAAAAACTTGCTAAAATTTTGATAGAAATGTATCGAATCCATAGATCAAGTTGGGAAGAACTGACACATTGATAATATTGAGTCTTCCTATCCATTAACACGGAGCTTCTCTCCATCCATTTAGTGTTCTTCGATTTCATCTGTCATGGTTGTGTAGTTTTTTTTCATATAAATCTTATAATATTTTGTTAGATTTAGTTGTGTTTTATCTTTGGGGCCACTAATATAAATGGTATTGTATTTTTACTTTCAAGTTGCAGTTGTTTATTGCTAGTCCTGCCCAGATTTTGAAGTCACCTCCTTTGTTCTTTCAGGGGATCAATGGACTCCTGAAAATTCTACCTTACCAGTGCTGCTGTGTGCTCTACTCCATCCAGTTTACTTGATGCACTGGCCAGTTTTTTAGATGGTGTATTTTTTTATTTAACAAATGCAGTTCTTATGGATAGATGTTTATGGGCCAGGCACTCTGCTAGGCTTGGAGAACACTATAGTGAACAAAAAGATAGTGCCCATACTGATGGACCCTAATAGAAATATTTATCTATGTATATTGATATTAATAGAGTAGAGAAATAGAGATACATAGATATAACTATTATAAATTAAATATACTGGGAGATAAGAAAAGGATCCTATGAGAGAGAATAAGAGGGATCTAGTTTAAATTGGGTGTCCAAAGGAACGTAACAAGAAAAAGTAAGATTTTTTAAATGAGATTTTAAGGAGAAAAAGCAATTCTGGAAATGAGAGGGAAGTATAAGTGTTCGGGCACTGTGAACATCTAAGACAGTCCTAAAGTACATCAGGATGTCTTCGTACAGTTGCTCAGTGTGTGCGGTACCCAAGTTGCTGAGGATATACCTTTTTCAATGAATAGATCCTTTTGCCTTCTAATGGATCTTAACTTCTACTCTGAGTTGGGGTTTAGAACTATCTCACATATGGAGTGGATACATGGTGCCTTCATTCGGGGAGGTCAGGCTAATGTACAGCTTTGAAAATACCAGTAGCAGGCTTCTGTCTCTCTCTGTTTTGAAGTTTGTACCTCTAGTAGTTCTCAAGCTCTTGCTCCGGTTGGCCACTCTGACCCTTCCCTCATAATCTTCCACAAGGCTAAAGTCCAGGGTCTGTCTACAGTTTCAGCCAAATATGAGAAAGTATGAGCAATACTTTAAAAAGCACAATTTTGGTTGAGAAAGAAATTTACATTTAACTTAAAAAAACTAGTTTTTATCCCTCTCTAGAGATGGTCCATATCTCATGGACTGAGTCTAAGGACTCTGTTTTTTAAAAATGCAAATATAATCATCTCTTTTTCCAGCATACCAAAGCAAGTCATAATAAGAAATTGAATGTCACAAAATAGAATTTCAAAGTGACCTATAAGCTTGGGGCGGGGGAGGTAGAATGGGTGGTTAATACAATTAGATTTGTTGATTTAACCTGGAAGTGGGTAATAAAATATTTAAGCAATGAATAGGCACAATGGGACATTTTTTAAAAATTTTAAAAGAATGTGTTAAATATGTAGTAGAGACAATTTTAAATTACACATATAATTAATTAATGAAAGTGTTTTTATAAACTTACTCTAGAAACACAAGTAAGTATCCTTTAGAAATTTGTTTAAAAACCCTATTAATGACACTATCAGTAAAGCTGGCATATTTGCAATTAGTAATGACATTTCTCAATATAGTAATGCATATGTCTTTGCATTTCATGTTTATGAATATTGATTGTGTTATTTCCTTATGCCTAAACTATGATGAATATCCTGAAGCTGTGACAACAGTATAAAACCCTAAGGAGATTATCGATTTATTAACTTTTCCAGTTTATTTTCCAAAAGAGAACTAGTATATTTGTTAAATTGTTAAATCTCTGAAATTGAAGAAGTATAATTTATATAATATTTACCTTTAAGTACATGTTTATTTTTAAAAGAAAGTTTCGTTCTTGAAATATTTGCCGCCTGTGAAATTGAACTTAGAATAGGTCTTTTCCGGGCGCCTGGGTGGCTCAGTGGGTTAAGCCTCTGCCTTCGGCTCAGGTCATGATCTCAGGGTCCTGGGATCGAGGCCCGCATAGGGCTCTCTGCTCTGCGGGGAGCCTGCTTTCTCCTCTCTCTCTGCCTGCCTCTCTGCATACTTGTGATCTCTCTCTCTCTGTTTCAAATAAATAAAAATAAAATCTTTAAAAAAAAAAAAGAATAGGTCTTTTCCCAATTAAGTAGGATTTTAAAAATAAAAAGCCATATATCATCGAGACTATAAAGAAATTTTAAGCTGGTTAATTATATTAATAAAAGTAATACATAAGGAATGGAGTAATGGCCACAGCACTGGTTGGTAGAGCGTAGATATTCTGTTGAAACTGTAATCAGAAAATTTTCTAGATGTGCCAGGCTAGGTAGTTACCTCTTACATGCAATTAAGATGCATACAACTGTATGTTTTTCTCCTATTTGTTGCTCTGGAAACCCACCTTGAAACTGGAAGCCTTCCCTGGAGTTGACAAACTCTGTGGCTGGCTGTCTCCAGGGCTGGTGCTAAGCTGGAATTAATAGTGGAGTTGTTTGTAGCTCTGTTCTCATCTCAGTTCTATCACCAACTTGGGCTTCTTTCTCTTCTGGTTCTCATCTGTTTTGGGGGTTTTGTTTTGATTTTCCCCCCTCATGCTACATTTCCTTTTAAATTCTGCTTATTCACAAAGACCAAGATCAAAAATGGAAATATATAACTCTCAACAACTCATTAAGAACTCTGATTTTATACAAACAAAATTTTCACATGGAAATAGGGAGGAGGTAAACAAGATAGAAATCATACTCCTCCCCGCCCACACAAAGGCATGAACCCTTCACTATTTCCCCACACAGTTCTTTTCCTTTTTTTAATTCAATTAGCCAACATATAGTATGTCATTAGTTTCAGATGTCGTGTTCACTAACTCGCCAGTTGCATGTAACACCCAGAGCTCATCACATCACGTGTCCTCCTTAATGTCCATCACCCAATTACCCATCCCCCCACCCATGTCCCCTCCGGCAACCCTCGGTTTGTTTCTTAGAGTTAAGAGTCTCACAGTTTTTTTCCCTCTCAGATGACGTTTCCCACACTTCCTGAGCCAACTCTGGCTCAGGCTACACACTGAGGATTTTTACACCTTGAGAACTTCTCAGAGGAAGACCAAGGCGAATTAAAACACTGTGAAACATACAACACGTTTAGTGGCCTCATGGCATTAGTACCTATATGTCCAAAGCACTAAATAACTCACAAATTAAAAGCCATTTCTTCATTGAATGATCTTTGTAAAAAGATGAATAGTATTGATTAAGGGAGATTCTGGTGTATTATCTTTCAAATCAATTAATGTAATGCATGGAACTGATTACACAAATAAGCATTCAGTCAGAATAGCAAGCCATAACCTGCTGGGTTCTACCCATTGTCTAGATCCAGGATGGTAAAAAGACCACCACCACCCTGCCCCAGAACAAAATCCTGGCAGCCTAAATTTGTCTTTACAACAGCTGTGAGGGGCGTGGATAGTCACATTTAACCTTTCTGGATTCTGAATTCTGGTCACAGTTTTACAGCCAGACTTGTTCTTCTATAATGCAATCACCTCTGACCCCAGCACTTCTCAGCCTGCTCAATTCCCTCTACACCAACTTTATTTACCAATTATCCCATCTTCATGCAAAGACGGAGTCACACCTCACATGAACAGCCTAACACACAATTTGAGGAGTTATTATGTTAATTATTAAGTTAAATAATTATGACAACTCTAGAAGCAAGGTTTTGGGATTTATCCTTACTTTAGATGGTTTTTAGTAAGTCTATAAAATTTTGAGAGTACCTATTTCTGAGGCTGAATGAACAAAATGTATGCCTGTTAATAATGATATCTTAATTCTAGGTCTGTAATACTTGATATCATTACAGTGAAAATGATGTCTAATGTTATACATTTCAAGGGTTTATTTTTTTTTAAGATTTTTATTTATTTATTTGACAGACAGAGATCACAAATAGGCAGAGAAGAAGGCAGAGAGAGGAGGAAGCAGGCTCCCCGCAGAGTAGAGAGCCCGATGCGGGGCTCGATCCCAGGACCCTGGGATCATGACCTGAGCCGAAGGCAGAAGCTTTAACCCACTGAGCCACCCAGGTGCCCCAGAGAATTCATTTGTTATCTACCAAGTATTTATTATGCAGTGCTCTATACTGTGGAGTATACAGGAAAAATAAGATATACAAAAACGCTTCGAAATATTTACATCCTTGGTAAGGAGATTTAAAATATACATATTCAAAAGCAAATAACATTTTAAGACCATTCCTTTTCTTCTCTCCTATCTTGTATAATGCTAACAAGTTTATATATATTATATCCTTAAGTGAGGTTATATGCCGTAACATTAGGTACAAACCCATATAGTCCAAAGAAGAAAAAGATCATTTTAGCCTGAGAAGACCTTAAGTATGTAGAAGAAAGTTAAGTTGAGCCCAGAATAATCAATAAGATATAAGTAGGAATTACATATCGGGAAGGGTATTTAAAACACACCATGGTCTAGCGTGGCATATCCAGAGTATTTTCAAGAGAATCAGATGGTTAGAGAGGAAAATACAGATAGAGGCAAAGTGAAAGGTAAGATTAGACTAGGACTTAACTTTGGAAAGACTTCAATTTTACAGTGAGGATATGGGGGTTTCCTTATGTAAGTAGTAGGAATCACAAATGTTTTTGAGCATTAGGGTAACATGAACAATGTGTGGTCTAGGTAGGAGAGAAGGAATTGGAGAGTGGAAGCACAAGTTGGGAGGGGAGGAAATAACGTAGACATTGCAGAGCCACTGAAGAGCATTCTAAGGAAGTTTAGATTTCGAGGAATATCCCGCTATCTACTCATTCCATTCTCCCAGGATTCCCGACCAAGACTTCTCACCATACCAAGTTGAGAAATACTTAAGAGCATATATCGCAAACGGCCACCGAAATTCTAAACAGCAGTGGTTTGCAAAATTCATATACTGCCTCATAATTCAATACTCAGGGTTTCATGATTGTCCAAAAGCTCCATGACAAGTTGTGACTTTAGTTCTGGTCATGAAACATCTGCCTCTGAGAGGGGTCAGCCAGTCTTCTGGGGGCTTGTGATGTGATCAACTATAGCTGGCACCATGAGCCAGTTTCAAGGGCAGGCTCTCATGAAGGAAAATCTATCTGATCATTAATGTTTCCATGCCAGCTTATAGGTTTTGAATTCAAGGAACCAGTGAGGAATGGGAAATTATTATTAGCAATCACCACTTTGTTCTATGTTCTGTGATCTATTCAATAATGAAAATATTATTATTATTATCACTAATTAGCTTATAATTGAATACTATGGGTCAGCTATTTTTCTAAACAAAGGGAACCAGAATCATCTTTTTCTCTTTTAGGATGCTTTTCTAGGCATGCTAACTAGTGAGTTATTTTATATTCTATTAGATGTAACCAAATGCTTGCTACTCTGAAGTAAAACAGATTCTGGGAAAGACAATCTTCTAGTCTGTCAAACTTTCTAGTAGAGGAAATCAGGGAAAAGGTGGATGGTAATGAAGGACTTTGATGCCTGCAATCACAGAGTCTGTCATAGTACCTAAGGCAAGACAGCATTATAACTTACGTGGGTCATGAATGAAGAAGAAATTAGGCAAAAATAAGTTAAGTACCTCCTAGGCAGTGGTTGTTAATGGTTGCTAAATAATTTTAGAGACTCAATTGCAGTATTTGCAAATTCAATTATATAGTCTTGAATTTACTTTAAAATAATTCAACAGCATAAAAAGACTGAGTAGAGATATCAGAGAAACAAGATCAGCCATATATTAATAGTTATTAAAGTTGTTTGATAGATATATAGTGATGCTTTATGCTTTTCCTTCTACTCTAAATGTTTGATAATTTTAAACATCATTCAATAAATATAAAACTCCATCTAGCATAGAGTAAGCACCTAATAAAGGTTTAATAAAATGACCCCAGAAACTATTGTATGAATAGCATTTACATGGATCTGTTCACTATGCATGTGTATGTATAATTTATATTAATTTTTTAAAGTTTACATTTCTCTCCTAATAATGGATGGATAGCTTGCCTCAGACTAATGCTCCTGTTATAATTAATATAAAGTCTGAGCAAAATATGTATTTAATTATATATATAAACAATATATATATAAAGCATATATTTATACACACACACACACACACACACACACACACACACACACACACAATACTGGAGGGGATACAATCCTTGAAAGAAAGGAAGCAAATTAAATGAGCACCACATTTAACCATTCCTCCCCTGAGGGCCCTTCCCTGTTTGCAATGAAGTCCAGCATAATAAAGCTCTGACAGAAAGCAACTTCCCTAATAGGCTGAGGAGAGATAGATTTGGCTGTCAGGAAAGTTCTGGGAAGGAGGTAGCCACAGAAGGGAAGTACAAAATCTGCATAAAAATTCTTTCAAATTATTGGCTGACTATGGAGCTGCTTATATATAAGATACAAGTCAGACCCCAAAAGACAAGCAAACTATTTCATTAGCCATGTAATTCTAGGGATGCATAGCTTGGTTTTTAAGTTTTATCAAGTGTCATAAAGACCTCAGGCTTTCCTCTTCAGAAGGGCCATACCTTAGGAATAAGAACAGGACTAAGGGCTATGCCCTTGAACTAAAGTTGAAAATAATAGAAACCCACACTCACATGACGTAAAACCAGTTATCCTCGTTAAGACGGTTAGTCAACAATTTAACTGCCCAGCAGAACAAAACTCAACACCTTTAGAGAAAGATAACAAAACTCAGAGTTCTGCAACATAACAATCATAATATCCAATAGATAGTCAAATAACCCTAGACATAGAAATAATCAGGAAAATCACCCATCATCCAGAGAAAAAGAGCATCAGTAGAAGCCATGCTATAAATGGCCCAGCTGTTTGAATTAGCAGGAAGAACTTTAAAACATCTGTTACAAACATGTTAAAGACTTTGTAGGAAAAGATGACAGAATGGGAAATCTTGGCAGAAAACTGGAAAGCATAAAAAAATTTATTTTGAAAAGGGATTATTTAACTTAGCAATCAACTAGTAAATACTGAGCACAATGCCTGTGAGGGGCTGTGTTTGGTGGCACATGCATAAGTAGGGCTGCAGAGAAGTCGTCACACTGCTGTTCTTCAGCCAGATTAGCTTCTATTTCCTCCTCTCTTTTTGCCTGGTAGGCCTGGTTTTTAATAGGACACTGCTCTGGGACAGATCCAGGTCGGTAATAGCCTATAGGTTCCAAACCAGGCAGGTGGCTTTCACGTTTTCATAAGTGATTGAAATTAAATATTAACCATAGCAATTGCAAGTTATAACAATAGATTCTTATATCCTTATGCTATTTTATATTTAGCAAAGGCTATCATACGCATCTCCCCCATGTTTCTCAAGAATCACGTATAGTATGAGTAGCATGGTCTCTTCATAAAATAACTGCGTCCCTCAGAAAAGGTTTTAAAAAGATGGTCATGCCGTAACCCAAAAGGATCGCTAGACAATTAATTGGTAAAAAGCCCACGCTTCATTAGAAAGAATGGCATTGGCTCTGAGCTTGGGGACCCTGAGCATATGGGGGTACCAGGTGATTTATTTACTTTGCAATTATCCAAGAGTGCATGGCTAAAAGGTAATTGAAAATTCCCCAGGCGCTAGAGGTTGATTTACTTCACAGTTTCAATTGTAGAACCTGGCCTAAACCCAGCTCTTATCTCAGAAATCACTGAAAGAATAAATCATTATAAACTGACCTACAAATCCCCACAATCTTGAGTCTGAATTCTACCACCTTCTAGAATTTCTAAGACTGTCTTTAAAACCAGTAACAATCACTAAATGCTTTTTATCAATCCAGTCTATAAAGTCCAATGTTTCATTTGCAAAAGAACAATACACAGTTAACAAGATAATACCCCAGCTGATGCCTTGCGTTGCTGTTATGAGATGGGAGGGTGTTCTGAGTTAGATTTCTGATAATGGTGACAGCAGGTACGGAGGTCTGAAAGGCACAAAGTCACACAGGAGGAATTGGTAGTTTTGATCGAATCCACAGGCAACCAACGTTAAATGCCCTCTTCCAAATGGCACTTGAATTCCTCCCTGAAAGATCCAGTTAGGTCTCTTTATGACAGTCCAGCCCATTGAAAAGCTGAGTTTATTTGGTTTTATATTAAAATTCTCAAAACGATTCCTGTTGATGCAAAAATGTATATTATAACTTCCCATAAGCCATATGAAAAAAAAAATAGGACTTTTTTCTTATGATCTCCTTATCATGAGATAGAGTCCTATTTCTGGGATGTTTATGAAAATGTAATATATGAACATCCTGAGGCTATCTGTATATAATTAAAAAAAAAATTTTTTTTGTCACTTGAAAGGAATTAGTAAAAGTGATTAACCATTTCCTCATAGGCCTTTTTTCAATTTAAAAATCCAATTTCAATATTCAGGGTCACAGAGAGAATCTTAGGCACATATAAGGTAAATATTGAAACCTGAGGAAAACTTAATAAAATTTTATATACCCTTATAGTAGATTTACTGTCTTAAAATGAAGTGCATGAAGCCATCAAGATTTTGCCATCTTTTTCTTAAATTCATTTACTAAAAACTTCATACTGCAAAGTTCTGCTTATTGCCAGCTCTGATATACAGAAATATACAATTATTATGTGTACACAATACCAAATAAATTACTAATTTAATTTCTAAAGGAAAATCAGAGGATAGTAATCATTGAATTACTTGTCCTATATGTAGGGTAAGATTCCATTCCTCTTCCCTAATTAGTGTGAACCTTACTGGAAAGCTCTAAATTGAGTTATTTTTTAAAACAAAGGAGAGGCCAGAAAACCATTTCCCCTGAGCTTCTAGGGAGGTCATTTCCCCTTCTCAATGGAACTGTGGTAGTCATAAATTCAATGTGCACTTAGGTCTTGGAGTTGCAAGCAATCTCTCAAGTTACTCAAGAAAGAATAGACATTCTTTCTTAGTCAAAACTACTGTCATTAGAAATCCTTTATGTCTACTGCCTCAGCGACCATTTTCAGCCAACACTTCTGCCTGTCCTGCAGATTTGCAGGCAAGTGACAATATTTTTAAATCCACCAACAGAAAATGTATCAGGTAATTTCAGAATAGCAACAATTAACTGAATCAGTTTCCAAAATGAATTACAAAAAAAGCACTGTGTTCTGAGACAGAGGAATGATTTATACTATATAAAAGAGTAAAATCGTTTCTATTGTTTTCTTTGTTCCCAGTTTCAATGCAGAAGTCTAGCATTGTGGAGTTTCCCCCTCACACTCCAGTATTAAAAAATGTATGCCATGACAGTTGATCTTTTCATAGTGGCAAAGGCTCAAATGAATTACAACTGAGAAAAATAATGTGCAATAAAACCACATTAGAGAGTGACAAAAAAGAGCATTGCCTGAGAAATATCCTGTCCTTTTTTGTGGCATTTGTAACTGGCTATAGTTTATTTGTTCTCTTTGTAACGGGACCAGATGCCACTCAGAATGTATTGTTCGTGCCACTTGCCATACCCAGACTGAAAAGAAATGAGGATTCCTTGTCCCAGGCTAGACAAAGAATGAGACGGGAAGAGGTAGGACAGGATCTACGTAAAGTGATGACCACAGGATGATTGGTCATGTGTCTTTGGGTCTATGTTGCTTTCAAAGAGAAAGATATAGGGGGAGACGGGTTGTAGAGAGAGATGGAAGATCTAGAAATGGCTGATTTCAGCTGTATTAAATCATGCTTGGAGGGTTAAGTCTAGGAAGTGAGAGGCCACAGGTCAAGCAAACAACAGAAAGTAAGAAAGTGCCCTGACTGAGAGGTTCCTTGGCCCTGGAAATTCGAGAAATATTTAGAAGCTTACAACATTTCCTCACCATCTTCCAAAAAACTGTAACTTAAAAGAAAGGGCAATAATTGGTAACAAAATAACAATAACCATACCTCACATGTGGGTTGCTCTATATACATTTAATTTCATTTTAATCCTTACTACGATTATATAGGGTATTAGTTCTCCACTGTGGAGATGAGGAAATGAGCTCAGCGAGGACTAAATGGCTTATGGTACACAGCTGGTAAACAAAAGGCTCAAAAGAAGAACTTCTGTTTCTAAGTTCATACTCAGTGCACCATAGCAAAGCCTCTCCAAGCAGGAGAAAACAAACAAACAAACAAACAAAGACTCAAAACATTATTTCTTCTTTTTGTTCAAATTCTGTACAACTCGATTACTATGTATCGAGCACCTACTCTATTTTAAACATTATGTTATGCACTGTGAATATATTAAAAAACACAGTGTCTTCTCCCTTTCAAAGACTTTCAAAATAATTCTGAGAAGAAGGTATCAAAAAAGAAAGCAATATAAGTTTGGATGTAGATAAAAATGCCAAAATATATGTGTGAAATATATACATACACTTTAAATACAGAGATTTGTTTTTATAACCTTTACAAACTTCTGGAAAACTGCCAATTCTCGGTTGCTTGTAAGGAAACTTAAAATACATTTCCTAAACTTACATGGCAATAATATTAATAATAACAACAACAACAAAATAGCTAAGCTTCTTAACTGCTAATCATTAACTTATTTCATTCTCACAGTAATTCCATAAGGCAGATAGCATTAGACCCTATTTGTACTTGTTGAGGTAAAATAAGTTGGCCAAGGTCATACAGCTAATAAATTGCAGAATCAAGATTCAAGCCCAGACAGAAAAATGGTCCAACAGATGAACATGCCTTATAATTTATAAAATATTAAGTCCCAAAATATACCCAGGAAACTCCAAAATTCTATTAGTTTCCCTTCTCTTACTAAATCAGCAATGAAGGTAGATAGCTACAACGCTTATATTAAAAAAAAAAAAAAAAAGTTTGAATGTCTGCCAGACCCCAAATTACATCTGAAAAAATCAGTCACACTTACTTCCTTTTCTTTAAATGATCATGCTTTGTAACTTTGGAGTCAGTATCCTGACATATGATTTCAACTAAATGGACCACAATTGGTGTCTGTGTCAATGGTAGCTGTTTGTGGGTGAGCCAATGGCAAGAAAATCCTGAGTAGTAAGCTTTCCCAGTCCTGGATAAATTAGAAGCATTACAAGAAACTGGTCAGTAGAACACTAGAGCATGGACCAACTTACCCAAGAAGTGAAAGCTACTCTTGCTGGGGACAATCTTTGGAAGACTTCCCTTTGCTTTTTTACTTCCCCATATGTTCTTAAAATACATCCTATAGCTTTGGAGGCAAAAATGTATTTCAGTCTAAAAAAAAATTAGACTGGATCAGTCTAATTAGCACAACCTGAAGAAAATTATTCCAATAAAATATATAAAATTTTTCTTGAGAAAACACCATTTCTTTTAGGCTAAAGTTCTTTTTTTTTTTTTTTTTTTAGTAAATTGACAGAACTACTTGAAATGTATTATATATACACAGTGTTATATTCTTCACAGGAACACTCACCATTGTTTCATTTCTTAAAAGAAATTAAGATATTCTCCAAAATAATAGAAAATAAATTCTCCCTCTTAAAGAGAATATTAATCCAATATCCCACCCCTGTTTATAAATTCAGGAGAAAATGAACTAGAGAACAAGATCGAGTCACTTGACTCATTGAACTCACAATTACATGTATCTCAATAGCAAAAAGAAATATAAAATGCCATGGAATTTACTTCTAATTCTGGCCAAGATGTGATAACAGGGATTTTGATTTACCCTACCACCTGGAACAAACAGAAAACTGGACAAATTATATAAAACAATGTTTTTCAAGACTCTGGACATCAAGCAAAGGAAGACACTGATCTCTGATATATGGAAAACAAATAAGGCATTCTCTATAATTACCCAGATTCCTGCTTTGGGAGAGTTTCCAGAACTTAGAACAAAGAAGGGTAACTAAGGTAGAGTCTAGATGATTCCCTGAGCTGAGAAGGTGAGCTAAGAAGCTAGGGAGACTGATGAGGATGGCGTTTGCAGAACAGAGTAGCCAAGAGGACAAATGATTTCAAATGACATATGACAGAGGGAGCCCCAGAGATCTGTATTTTCCTCTGTTTTATTATGGATAGTTTCTATTACAGTATCTTCAAACTCACTGATTTTTTTTTCTTTTGCAATGTCTGATCTGCTATTCCTATATTTCTATAACAGGCATTGTAGTTCTCATTTCTAGAAGCCTCACTTTCATCCTTTTTATTTATTCCATGCCTCTACTTAAATTTTTGAACATATTGAATACAATTATAATACACATTTTAATATTTATATCTGCTAATTCTAATTCTAACATCTGTGTCAGTTCTAGAATGATTTTAATTGATTGGTTTTTCTCCTTATTGTGGGTCATATTTTTCTGCTTCTTTGTATACTTGGTTATATTTCATTAGATATCAGACGTTGAATTTTACCTTATTGAACTGGTTCTTTTATATTTCTACAAATATTCTTGCATTTTATCTTAGGGCACAGTTAAGTAACTTGGAAATAGTTTGATCTTTATGCATCTCATTTTTAAGATTTGGTAGGTGAGATCAGAGCAGTGTTCAGTCTAGGGCAAATTATTTACCATTAGGTAAGGCAAAACCCTTTAAGCAAGACGATTTTGAGTACTGTAGTCCCTGTCCCATGAATTATAGGGTTTTTCCTTTTGACTTATAGGTAAAAGTATTATTTTAAGCCCTGCATGGGTAATAGGTACTATCCCCTTGTGCTTTCTGGTGTTCCTTTCTGCAGTCTTGCACTGTTTCTTCATGTGTATCTGCTGATCTATAAATATCAACACTCTTTAGAAAATATAACAGATTGCAGAGTCTCCACAGTGTAATATTTAAAATGTCCAAATACAATCCAAAATTAGTCAACATAAAGAGAATGAGAAAAAATGTGACCAAGTATTAAAGAAAGGCAGTTAATAAGACCCAACCTTGCAATAACCCAATTGTTGTAATTATTATAAAAAGACTTAAAAGCAATATTCTAATTACATTTAAGGGAGATAATGAAAAAATTCACAAATTAAATAATGGATGGAAAATAGCACAGAAATGGGAAACATAAAAAAGCAAAAGGAAATTTTTGCACAAAAAGGTGTAATGGATGGGGCGCCTGGGTGGCTCAGTGGGTTAAGCCTCTGCCTTCGGCTCAGGTCATGATCTCAGGGTCCTGGGGTCCAGCCCCGCATCGGGCTCTCTGCTCAGCAGTGAGCCTGCTTCCCCCTCTCTCTGCCTGCCTCTCTGCCTACTTGTGATCTCTCTCTATATATATCAAATAAATAAATAAAATATTAAAAAAAAGTGTAATGGATGAAATAAAGAAAATGCACTGAAAGGGCTTTATAACAGAAGATGACAATCTGTGGACATGGTAATCAAAAAATCCATTCTAATAAGTGAGAGGGGAAAAATTATAAAAATATAAGAACCTCAGGATTCTGTGGGGCAATATCATAAAGGTAGTTAGAATCTCAGAAGGAACAGAGAGAGGTAAATTAAAAGAAAATCAAGGGGGAAAAGTCTAATGTTTTCCCAAATTAGGTAAAGATATAAATTTATAAATTTAGGAAGGCAGCAAAACTATGAAGAAAACCATGCCTAGATCCATTAAAGTGAAATTGTTGAAAGCTAAAGATGAAGGAAAATTTTGAAAGCAGCAGAGAATAAGAACTAAGATTACATACAGTGGAACAAAGACTTGAATTACCACAAACTTCTCATCAGAAAGTATGGAGACTGAAAGACAGGGAACAACATCTTTAATGTACTTAAAAAACAAAACTGACAACCAGAATTCTACATCAAGTGAGAATATTCTTCAAGAAGACTAAGAAAGTGTCTTTACCAGACTTGGCAGTAGCAGAAATGTTAAAGGAAATTAAAGAAAATTATACTAGATGGATGTTAGACATTAAACAGCAAGTGAAGATCACTGGAAATGTGTATTGTTGATAAACTGTACCCCAATAAAGTAAAAAAAAAAAAAAAAGGAAATTGGCTAAGCTAATATTATGGTACAAATTAGAAAAACAGCAAAAATGAGAGGAATGAGGTAGAAGTATGCCAGTTGTTTTGTTTCAAAATAACCCAATGAGATTGAACCTAAAAACAGATTTTAAGCTTTCTTTGATTCATTGTTACTCAATGCAAAATTATTCTTTCTATGGCAAGAAGAAATATGTGGTTTGAAATTATTGTTATAATCTAACTGGGCTGGAGGAAAAATGTGTTTTATGTCAGAGAGGTTTTCAAACACTGGTAGAACTTAGCTACTGGAAAAGAATTAGAGAAAAGCTGTGGCATTCCATAGACCCTGCATAAATTCTCTTTCTTCCAGATTGCTTAAGAAGTAGAAGTAAGGGTTAATTGTAGAACTAAGAGATTAAAAATGTTGCAAATTCATTGGAAGAGTTAAAGAAAAAAAAAGCCTTCAAACTGTTGACAATAAGAGGCGCCTGGGTGGCTCAGATGGTTAGGCATCCAACTCTTGATTCAGCTCAGGTCATGATCGCAGGGTCATGACATCAAGCCCCCAGTCAAGTCAGGCTACCTCCTGCTCAGCAGGGAGTCTGCTTCTCTCCTTCTCCCTCTGCCCCTTCTCTCTCTCTCTCTTTCTCAAAATTAAAAGATTAAATCTTTAAAAAAAAAAAAAGGAAAGACAGAAACTGTTGACAATTGAAATTTTAGAAATTAGATTTTACAAACAAAACAAGCCAAGAAGATCATGAGAGAAAAAAAGAAAAATCCAGAATTAGGAACCAAAAGATGAAACAAATTGACTAAGGACAGAAATCACCAAAGCACTGTAAAATCAGTGGCAGGCAAAGAGGCCTCTGTCACAGAAGAACTGAGAAGTGTGCCCCAATCTGCAATCTGTGCAGTGCCCTCGGGGTAGCAGCAGCCTGCTAAGAACCATCTCTCCAGTTGCCACACTCCTGTGGAACCCAGGTTCGCAAGCCTCTGGGGCTACCAGAGCCAGGTGATTAAGGGGCAACCTCTGAGCAGCAGCTGCAAAAACTGGGGCACCAGATATGAAAACCGGGGCACCAACCACGTATGATTCTCCCTCCGTTTGACACTGACACACTGGGGTACAGCAAAAGGAGAGTAGGAAGACAGCACTTCCATCTGAAGCCTCTGGAGAGGATTCCATTCAGCCTCTCAATGAGTATTTAATTAGAAGCCTCCCCCTCAGGCCACAGCCAGGATGATTAGCCTTCTTCACAGTAAGACAGAGTTCTTAGGTCTGTTGCCTTTTGCTCTGTCCTGGGGTGGTAGCTGTTTAAGAACTCTCTCTCCAGTGATAACAGTCCTATGGGACCCATTAGCATAAGCCCCATTGGCTCCCAGAATCAGGTGATGTGGAGATATCCCCTGGTAGCAACTGTAAAAATTGGGGAGCCAAACGGGTATGAGCTCCTTTCTGAGTAGCACCAATTATTACAGTTCCATGGGACCAGGAACACCAGCCCCCCTGGTTTCCAGGTTAGATGTTTTGGGAGCTTGTCTCTCTGATGTAGGTCCTAAAAGTTGAGGTGTTCAGTGTGGGATTCAAACCCTCTTCTTAGGAAAAAGCTCTCAGTTTTGAAATTTTTTGAAGTTATGGGTTGCCAGGCTGGTGGTGTAGTTTAAGGCAAGACTTTGTCCCAGCGACTCCTACCCATTTTGATGTGGTTTTCTTCTTGTTTTTCTGGTGTGTAGTTGTCACTCAGGGTACATTTAGGGTTTTTGTGTGTTTGGGTTGTTTTTTTTAACATTTTATTCATTTATTTGACAAGGACTGAGAGAGAAGGAGAGCAGAAGTAGGGGGAGCAGCAGGCAGAGGGAGAAGCAGGCTCCCTGCTGAGTAGGGAACCCAGTGTGGGGCCTGATCCCAGGACCCCAGGACCATGACCTGAGCCCAGGGAAAATGCCCAACTGACGAAGCCACCTCTACACACCTCACCTACACCACCCCTTTTTTTTTCCCCAGAAGAAATTCTTCTATATGTACCTAAACACTTTGTGTATAAGAGGAGGTAAGTTCAGGATCTTCCTATGTCACTACATTGAACTGGTACTTCTGCCTTGCTCTAGCTTGCCAGTATCTCCCAGAAAAGAGCTTATGGGCTCATCTGGAGCCCCAGTTTTTGTGACTGCAACCCAGGGAACACCACCAGATCACCTGGACAGTGAGGTTTACACTAGCAATCCCACAGTAATAGATATTTTTGCATACTTTTAAAAGCTACTGCTGAAGGGTATGGCTTTCAAATGACTTGACTGGGTGCTGAGATCCTACCCTTAGGGACATTGGCAGGTCTTGGCCCATCCTCAACTACTGGGAGCTAATAAAAATATAATAGGATATAATAGGCTACTTGGACAGCACAAAGGTTTGAGAGAAAAAAAAGAGTGAGGGCAGGGTTAAATGTCAAAGTTTATCTCCGACATAAGGCCACCCGTTCCAAGACTGGGAGAGGTGGTTGTGTAGAAACTAACTCAGAATGAAGAAAAATGAAGAAACAGAGGGATATGTTCCAGGTGAAAGAATAAGATAAAACTTCAGAAATAAGCCTTAATAAAATGGAGAGAAGTGATATACCTGATAATGTGTTCAATGTAATGGTCATAAAAATGCTCACCATACTGGGGAGAAGATTGCATAAACACAGTGACAACTTCAATAAAGAGATGAAAAATATATAAGAAAGTACATAATAAAAGTCACTGAGGTTAAGGGGCTCCTGGGTGGCTCAGTGGGTTAAGTGTCTGCCTTTGGCTCGGGTCGTGATCCAGGGTCCTAGGATTTAGCCTGCATCAGGCTCTCTGCTCAGCAGGGAGTCTGCTTCCTCCTCTCTCTCTCTCTGCCTGCCTCTCTGCCTCCTTGTGATCTCTCTGTCAAATAAATAAATAAAATCTTAAAAAAAAAAAAAAAAGAGCTCGAAGTACAGATTGGTGATTGCCAGAGGCTGTGGTCAAAGGTTAAAAAAGAAAAGGTAAAAAGAGAGAAAGAAAATGGAATGAATGAAGAACAAAAGTCACAAAGTGCACGGAAGCCAGTAAAGCTGGACCCAGTTTTCCTTTGCTAACCAAATCACTATTTAGTTAAAAAGAAAAAGCTAAGTAGCTTGACATTTCAGAGATTCCTCTTGAAATAACATTAGGTGTTATTTCCAAATGGATTGTACAGCATTGCCAGATAGGAATGATTTATTTCCCTTATGCTTTAAATAAACTAATTCTGGTATCCATTTGAGTCTATGTACTAGTGTGGTCCAAATATTTCTAGCCCCTTTGTTCATTTGTAACTCCCACACCTCTCGAATAAAAATATGTTCATCTGAAGCAGGCTTTCACAGTGATGGATACATACTGCTCTGTAAATTAACTGTTCATATGTGTGCCTCCCATGTTAGGATGAGCCCATAAAAAGAGAAGCAGTTCCTTATTTAGCTCTGAGTTGTCATCCCTAGCACAGTGCCTAGTTTTCAAGGGATGTTCAGTAAGTTGTTAAATAAAGTGCATTCTGTGTCTGTTTATGCAGAACTGGCTACATAATTTGAGAGTCCAGTGCATAATCTGGGGATCCTTATTAAAGAAAATCCTTAAGGATTTTGAGATGGTGACTACAAAGCACGTGCAAGCATACAGGTTACTTACCCACTAAGCCTGCCCTAAACTTATGCTGTCAATTACCCATGGGCTTTTACTTCTGTTCCTGAGTAGGAAGTAATTTAGAGAAGATGTTCTTTCATATTGGCTTAAAAAAATAACAGCAAGGATACAAAAGGAAAAAAAAGATGACAGACAATAGCTTTGGGGCTGTTACCACATAATAAAGACCAAAGAGAGGTTAGAAGTGCAGGTAAGGTTAGAAGTGCAAAACCATGAAAATTGTATAGTGAGGTGGCAGGAATAAATGTTCAGCATTTTTAGCAAGGTTTGTAGCTTTTTTCTTCCTAAACTACCTATTTAAGAAAACTTCATGGTTCACCAAAATATTTATTAGCTTAATCACTTTCAAATTTAAAATAAGTCCCCATATTCATACCCAGTATCATAATGCCAAATATTTGGAGTACAATAAAATTACACTGATCCTAAACACGTTAATGATTTCTGGCATGATTCAAAAGGCCCTTTGGGCTCTTTCAAGGTCATTGTTAAAAGATAGCATTTTTCCTTGACTCTCAGGTGCAGAGGATCGAGTTAATCAGGGTCCATAGCTCATGATATGTTAACAGTGGTCATAAAAAAGGCCTCTCTTTGTTTTATTCATTTAGTTCCTTTTATGTTCTTACCTGCCTTACATTTACTACTTCCTCTCCAGGCAGTCATTCCATTCTGTTCAATGTATTTCTTTTTGATTGTATGTCTTATTATGAAGATGTGATTTTGTTTGTTTTGGATGAATGGATTCAAATAATGAGTTCAAATACAGGATTCATTTAGGTACATAATTTTGTGTATTACTCATATTTTTATTACTTTTCTAAGCACTATGTTTTTAAGATTCATCCATATTTGCTACATGAACAGAATTCATTGTTTCTAACCAATACATAGTAACCCATGGTATATACCCACCACTTTCCATTATCTGTCCTCCCAGTGATGGACCCCCAGATTGGTTCAACTCCTCCACCACAAATAATGCAGTAATGAATATCCTTGTATATGCCACTTAATGGATTGGTGTGAGACCTTCCTGGGAATGTATATTGAGGAAAGGAATAGCTTAGACATAAGGTATAAGAAAAGTTATTTTGAGTAGGTCAGTTTATATCACTTTTTGGAATGGCTCCCTCACTTTTATCTCACCACTAGCAATAAACATGGACTATACTACCACTACAACTTAGTCAATACTTGGTACTACCTAATTTTCTAATTATTGCCAGAGGTATAGGTATAAAATGGTAAATGATAAATGATAAAATGATAGCTCATTATCTTTTTGATTTGTGTTTGTAGCATTACCCATGATGAATTTGAGCATCTCTTTGTAAATTTCTTTTCAGATCTTATGCATGTTTTTATTGGGTTTTCTGTCCTCTTTTTATTAATTTGCAAAAATTCCTTTTACATTTTAGATATTAATCTCTGGTCAGTTGGAGATATTATAAACCTTTCAAGGGCATCTGGGTGGCTCAGTGGGTTAAAGCCTCTGCCTTCGGCTCAGGTCATGGTCCCAGGGTCCTGGGATCGAGCCCCACGTCGGGCTCTGTGCTAGGCAGGGAGCCTGCTTCCCCCCCTCTCTCTGCCTGCCTCTCTGCCTACTTGTGATCTCTGTCAAATAAATAATAATAAAAAAAATAAAAAAAAAACCTTTCGCCCTTTACCATTCTGTTATCTATACATTATCTTTGTGATGTCCTTCATCGAATAGATCATTTATTCTGACAAAAATATGTTTTCCTCCTATGTTTTATAATTTTAAAGTTTTATTTAAAAAAAAAAACAAAACACCTTCCTAGTCCCTAACTCACAAAAGTATTCTTCTTCATTGTCTTCCACTCCTTTTTTACAACCATTTCTCACAGGCAAATATTTAACTAGTGTATGTTGTTAGGTCCTCCATCTGTATAGAAATCCAGTTTTCCTTACACTACCCATAAAGGATCTATTGTTTCCCATTGATTTGTGCTGCAACATCAAAACATCATTGTGCTAATTAAATGCTAAAATGTACAAAAAAAATGTTAAAGTGGTCTGTTAGAGCCCAGATAAAACAATGCATTGTTTTGTGATTTGCTTCTAAGAAAGAAGGAATTTAAACTTTGCTAAAGGGAAATATGTATAACAATTTAAGACACTCAAATGTATGGGTAGTAGCCACAAGAAAAGTGAGCTGTCCCTGAGGTGTTCAAGCAGAGTCTGTCTGCCTACTGGAGCCCATGTAATGTTTGGTGCATAACCTGGTTCTCAGGTCTCTAATAAGAGGATCAGGCTATCTATTGTCTAGGATCCTGCATGAGCTTAAGTTCAATGATTCTGTAAGTCTATGCCATCTAAACTTCCTTCCAACTTAATGAAACTGTGATTTTTTTTTTAATGTTGTCGTCTCTCCTTTATAAAATATTCTGATAATTTTATCAAAGGCCTTGCCCTGGAACCTTATGAAGTAATTATGCATATATCTTCATATATAAAATACTCATGAGCTTTGACTGCAGGTCCTATGTAAATCAGTTGAATTAGACCCTCTATCATTATGCACCAGGCTTGCCTTTGTTCACCTTTGCAAACACCTTGACTAATTTCTTCAAATAAATAATGTATCTCCTGCAAGGTTTTCCAAACAATTATAGAGCTGTCCTTGCAGACGTAAAAAGTGAAGTCAGGCACACTGATTCATTGGAGAAACACATTCCCTCTTTTCCTCCCCCCTTCCTCCCTCCCTCCCTTCCTTCCTTCTTTCCTCCTTTTTGAACTTACTAAGAATTCTTTACACATGTAGGGAAGGGAAAAGAAATATTTTCTTCTCCCCATTTTAGGTTCTCCAACTGGAGCCCTATACACTAGACTAGCTATAGGCCAATAAACAAGAGACAGAACTTCATCAATATGTGCCTATCACATGTACTCATGAGATCACTGAGTGATAAGTAACCCAAAGGAGTGTTTAGAAGTCGGGCTTATACATCATCTTAGGCTAAGCAAAGGAAAAGGAGTCTGGGACTTCTGGGAGAAGGAAGCAAGTTATGAGAAGGTAACTAGGAAAAATTTGGTTAACAAATTTTGTTTAATTAATTTTTTAATGCAGATTTAAGGCTGCCTACTTGTTAAGAGTGCTCTTTTTCCTGGCACTGGGAAGAGAGAGGCATCTTTGCAATTTCCTTTACAAAAAGAAAGCCTGTGCCCAGTATTTAGAGCTTTTTCCTGCATCTGCTCACTCTCAATGGCCTTTACCTCAAAATAATCCTTATGCCACAGTGGCATGTTTTGAGGTGGTATATTCTGCTACCTTCACACATATCAAATACCCAATAAATATGTCCACATTCTACCACTTTTTAGGATTTTGTGTTTTTAAAAAATCCTAGACTACATGCAAAAATCTTGTATATAGCAGTGGAGTAGAAAGTCAAGTCTTGATTGCAAATACTATTCCTAGTATTTGTAAGAGAAAGGACATCTCTCAAAAGTTGATGTTACTGACCTCAAGACCATGCCAGAGCCTTGATCTGGTCTGCTTCTCCCCAGATAGTTCCCTTTTTTAAAATACTGAAAATTCACATCCAAATTAAGCATCACATAGTTTTTGTCTCTGCCAGAGACCTTAGGGACACAGCTCAGGTTAGAAAAGTGTCCATAAAAAACTGACATTTGCAGTCAAGTCTAAGTAGGAGATTCTGAGGACAGTGAACCCATTACTAATGAATAAGTGATTTTGCACAGTAATTATGTTGAGAAGGTTGTATCCTAGCTATATATCACTCTCCTAGCTCTATTTGAGCCAGGGTAATTACACTGCAATGAAATGACTAGAACAACAGTAAGATGCTGTTTGATTTTCTAATTATTATTGAGGAATGCCTCCTGAGCCCAACCTCGAAGGCTTCTCTTTGGATTCATCTGCAGCTCATGCTGCTTCTCATGCATTATACATTAAACCCATATGGCTGTTTGAGGTGGAGGGTCTCTAGAGGGAAGTCCCATATTGCTCTTTTCACTGAGGGAGGGAGAAAGGTAGGAAAAAGAAGAAAGAGGGGAGAAGACTGGGGCTAGTGAGATGGAAGGAAGGAACACCATTGGGCAAAGTTCAGAATTCAGACAAAGATCAGTCGAATTAATAACCATGAGAAAGAGATAGGAGAACACTTCCAGAAGGTTTTTTTGTATTTGGGTTTTTGTTGCTAAGTTTGAAGAAGCTCCTAAACAAGGCTTCTCTCTGAATCTGTCAGTTTCTACTAAGATCCTCCATCCTATCATTTGCTAAGGAGAAAGAACTGCTTATTTGGCAAAATGCATCAGTGCACTTGAGGCTTGATTTTAATGGAGTCATGTTAAAAACTGATACTTAAAGGTGTCTATGCAATATAGTTAATATAACAATATTTTTATTTGACCAAATATATGGAATTTATTTTTAAAAGGAAGTATAGAAATTTTTCCATATGCTCAGAATCCACCCCAACAGTGTATAGATTATTAATTCCTTGGAAATAAATTACAGAGGGAATTCCTTAAGCTCTTCTCAGCAGAATAATGCATCTAAATTTTAATTTATGCAAACCTTGAAAGTTACACCCATTTATTAGTCATATTCATCTTTGTTTCTCTGCCTTGGAACTGTAGTCTTCAGATTCCATAGCCCTTAAAGATCACCTAGTAATTTAAAAAAGAATTGACCCAGGCACAATTATAAGAATTTAAAATTATTTATTTTATTTATTTCTCATAAAAAACCAATCAGGTATATATTTATATTACACTAATTATTTCCCCTTATAGATGGGAAAACTGAGGCTCAGAAAGGTGATATATTTACATAAGACTTAACTGTATATTATATGTTATCATTTAAATATTAAAGATTATAAAATATAAGTATTACTTTTGTTCTTGTAACTGGATCCATGATTTGATGCAATTTTATTTTTAATTTGATTAGTTATCTTGCTTACAGAAATAAATACAGCCTTGACGCTTGGCAGGACATTTTCATGGTGCTTCCTTTTTCACAGAAAAACAAAACTAAACAACAATAAAAAAATCATATGAATTAAATTATTAATGACATTTCAGCCAGTGGGCTGTTAAATGTCATCCCACTCACATTTTAATTATCAATACCTCTTTATAAATTGGGTAACATTGTTTCCTGTCTGCAAATGTTAACTTTCCAATTAAATATCTACCATTTAAAAAATATTTTTAAAAGAATCTGATATAGGTTAGTAAGCACGGGCTTGATGGAAGAGAGAAGCCTGCAAATAGCTTTGAGCAGATTCTCTGTATTTATTTTGAAATGGAGCAAGACTCTAAGGAGACATTTCATTTTACTGTTTCCATAAAGATGGTGTTTTTCTCTTTCCAATTCTGGCTTCTTGCCCCTGTGCTCCTATATAGTTAGGAGCCTCGGGGAACTCCAGATCTCTGATTCTCACTCTGCCTTTTGTCAGTGACAAATTAAGTCTCTCCCTCATAACCAGTCTAGGGTTCAACCTGTGCTTTGTGCACTATCCATCCCTTATTAATTAGGGTGAGACATGCATCTGCTGCCTCCAATTAACAAGCATATGAATTATAATATTTGACTAGAAATTGAAAAGAATCACTAAAAAAAATGAAGCTATCTGGTATGTAGAGTTCTAAGCACTTTGACTTTTAAAATAATACCTCAGAAAAAAAGGGGGTTTTTGCTTGCTTGTTTGTTTCTCTTGAGGGCAAATGGTCCTCGGAAAATATTAGCTGAATTATAGTAAGAAAAAAAGAAATGTTAAAAAGAGGCATATAACTATTCTATTGCTCCACTTTTTAAATTAGTAAGCAGGAGCTTAAAATTCTGTTTAATAAGTGTAATTATAAGGAAATGTAGGGGAAGAACAACACTTTCCCCTCTACCCTTCTGAATTCTTGGCTGAGACCTGCTATAATAAAAGATGGATTAAGAAGAGAAAAATCACAGAAGTTTATTAACATGTACACTTCATTTGTGCATGGGCATTACACAGGGAAAAATGAGTAACTCCCTGAGGTGGCCTAAACCACCAGCTTGAAATCATCTCCCACTATAGATAAAAGAAAGAAAGGGTTACGTGTTGGAGAGGTGGGGTGGAGAAGAAGCCAATTATGAGAGGTTACCAGAAAAACCATGAGTAAACAAGGCCAAGATTTGTTATGCAAATTTAAATCTGTGCCTTCTCCATTAATAAGATTCTCTTGTGATTTAGTGTCATGCTTCTGTTCTTGGTACACAGAGAAAGACACCCTTACAAATGGAGATTTATTTTATAAATGTTAATTTCCCTTGCAAAAGGATAACTTATACTGTTTTCAGAGCTCGTCCTGGGTCTGCTGTTTCTCAAAACAATCAGCTCAAAATAATCTATGTGCCAAAGAGGCAAATTTTGGGTTGGCACATTTTGCTACTCCTCACAATGTAGTTACTTGTTTCTGCTTGCACTCTTCACTAGGTTGAGTGGAAACTAGGAAGGATTTCATGCACCTTTGTATTCTCCCCCCACTCCTACTAGTGCTTCCCACATTATCTGGTAAATGGTAAATACTCAAAATTTATTAGATGATAGAGTAAATAAGCAGATAAAATAATTAATGTATAGAATTGTAGAAAAGAGAGGCTTGGAGATTATTTTGCTCAACAAATGGGAACTTAAGTGCCTTTAAATGTAGACAGTAAAGCTGTAAAGAGAAAAAGTCCAAGATCTGATTAGTGGAAGGACCAGAACTCAGTCTTGGTTCACTCACAGTGCTTTTTACTGTTCCACACTTAAATTCTAAAGTATATCCACCTAACGGTGAAATACAAAAAAAGGATTAAGGATTAGGAATGTTTGCAATAGAAATGCATAGACAAAGAAATCACGACAATTGGGAAAAGACAAGGAGAGGCACAGAAATACAGTCACATAAACAGACACATCCACAGAATAGACTTCTGTGGGTGGCTCAGAGATAGAATTCTATGACCTGGTATCCCCACCTTGTGATGTTTTGTCTAATTCACTTTCAGACTTGGAAGTTATGTTGCATTTTCACAACTTCAAACTTTAAAGTCTATTTATCAGTTGGTATGTACTCTGAGGTATCTACCAATGGAAAGCAATTAAATGAGGGCCCTTGGGTGGCTCAGTTGTTTAAGCATCAGACTCTTGATATCAGGATTTTGAGAGTTCAAGCCCCACAAGCCTACTTAAGAAAAAAAAAAAGCAATGAAGTGAATCATGATGCAGGTATGTGATAGAACACTATACAAGTTTGCTTGAAATAGGACTTGTATGGACCAAACTTTATTTAAAAACTAACTGTAGAAAATAAAACATACAGTAGCAGAAATCATATCTTACTAAATGGACATAAAAGGAGGTATAAATATGTACGTACATGTTTGACAAATCTAGAATATCTCTGAATATATATATATATACATATGTGTGTGTGTGTGTGCGCGCATGTATATATATATATACACACACTCCATAAAAATTAGAAAATAGGTTGACTTTGGAGAAGAGACTAAAGGACTAGAGATAAGAAGTGGGCATTGCTTTGATGTGTTCTCCTTGGCAATGTTTGAATTTCTCACTAAATACAGATAATTTTTTAAAAATATGAAAGTGGAAATAAAGAGCTAGTCTGGCTCATAAAGTTTTAGGATCCCATTTTTGACACTTTTTAAATTCTTCAAGTTTTGCCAAGATTTTTGAATACCAGTAGTCACAAAGGAACAAAATAAAATTAAAAGAAATTATATTAGAGGCTATAGATAGAATAAAACTATGTCTTTTAGTTCAGAGCACCATGTTTAACATCAAGTAAGCAATAAGTCACAAAACCTGAGGCTAATCAATGAGTTACAGAGGTGGATTACTTTCACCCTACTCTTTTCTACTTACATCTCTCCCTGAAGTCTGCCCACTACTTTTCAGAGACTGCAATTCAGAAAATAATTATTTTCTGCTTTGAAAATATATCCTATCACTCCTTGCACAAGCCTCTGACTAGTTGACCTGGAGACATTATTATATATATGGTTTGGCATGAGCATTTCAATCAACTCGAGACTAATTGTGCTAGATACTTTGTCGCTAAAATGGCAGGTATAACTCTTGAAAGGAATAGTACACAGCCATCCAAAAGAATGAAATCTCGCCATTTGCAAAACATGGATAAATCTAGAGGGTATAATGCTAAGTGAGGTAAGTTGGTCAGAGAAAGATAAATACCATATATTTTCACTCATATGTGGAAATTAGGAAACAAAACGAACAGAAGAAAAAAGAGACGGACAAATATAGACTCCTAAATATAGAGAATATACTGATGGTTGCCAAAGGCAGGTGAGTGGAGAATGGGTAAAATAAGGGAAGGGGATTGGGAGTACAATTATCTTGATGAGCACGGACTAATATTTGGAACTGTTGAATCACCATATTATACACGTGAAACGAATGTAACACTGAGTTAATTTTACTGGGATTATCACATACACATGAAGAACTGAATAGACAGAAAAAATAATAACTTTGAAAGAGATTTCTGAAAGGGAGTTGTTGAAGCAATAAGAAGAGATTATGTTGAGAATGCACCTCTTTGGAAAAATAGGCTCAGTGAAGTGTACATTTTGAGGACTTCAAGTGGAAACACCATAAAATATCTCTAGCTGCCTTAAGTCTTTCTTAGAATAATGTGAAGATGTAAATGAACAAAGTATTTATTGATATTATATATCACCAGTAAGAAGGGAAGCATGCGTTTCCTGTCTCCATGACATGACCTGATTGGACACTATGTCCACCCCCCACATTGATGGGGGAATGGCAAGTTACATTGCAAAAGAACATGTGTGTTGGGAATTACTATCACAAATATCTTTGGAAAATTCAATAAGCCACACTAAAGTGTCTTCCAGAACTGATATTATGTACTCACCGGCTGTAATTTTGTTATAGTAGAAAGACCACATGCAGAGGAGTCAGAAAAGCAAGTCTTCATCCCACCTTTTAATAACTTTTTATTTGTTGGGGCACCTGGGTGGCTTAGTGGGTTAAAGCCTCTGCCTTTGGCTCAGGTCATGATCCCAGCGAGCCTCGCGCTAGGCTCTCCTCAGCAGGGAGCCTGCTTCCCCCTCTCTCTCTGTCTGCATCTCTGCCTACTTGTGATCTCTATCTGATAAATAAATAAAATCTTTAAAAAAAATAAATAACTGTGTAATTTGTCATAAACAGTTTTCTTGATTAAATAATTTTACTTGGCTAAAATATAAAAAAATACTGAAGACAATAATTTTGCAAATTTAAAAAGGTAATAATTTTGAAAATTTAAAAAGTTAATATGAAATTACCTTTAAGGTTCTCTCCTGGATTAAACTTACTTCTTATTATCTCTTTCTAGAGTGATCTCACCTAAAATATTGGTTTAGGAATATCACTTCCATGCTAGTGAGTGAGTGACTTGCAAATCTACACTTATGACAATGAATTAGTGCTGTAGCTCTATACCAGAATCTCAATATGGATGTCCTTCCAACAAAACAAAAGTTATAAAAGACATTACTGCAAATATTGGGGAAATGTGTATAGATTGTAGATTAGGTAATAATATAGTAATTTTAAATTTCTTGACTGTGGCAATTATATTTTGAATATGTAAGAGAATAGGCTAGCTTTTAGAAGATATGTGCCAAAATATTGAGAGGTGAAATGTCTTAGAGAAAGAAAGAGAAAGAGAGAGATCATATGAGCAAAATGTCAACGATGGGTGAAACTAGGAAAGGCATAAAGGGAAGTTTATGGTATTTATTATACTGTTCTTGTACCTTTTCTATAGGTTTGAGTTGTTGAGAAATAAGATAGAAAAATAAATAAAATTATCTCTTTCCTTTTTCCTTTAAGCATAATTAGCTCAAAAATGGATCCTTCTTTAGTTTTTCTCGGTTTGGTTACTGACATCACCGTCTGTCACTCATCATAGTCAACCAGTCACCAAATCCTGAAGACTGCGTGATTCCCACTTTTACTGCCTTAGCACAAATCTTGATAGTCATTCACTTGGATTATTGAAATTAACATATTTTATTTTATTTTATTTTATTTTTAAAGATTTTATTTACGTATTTGACAGAGAGAGAGAAATCACAAGTAGGCAGGCAGAGAGGGAGGGGGAAGCAGGCTCCCCGCTGAGCAGAGAGCCCAGTGTGGGGCTCGATCCCAGGACCCTGAGATCATGACCTGAGCTGAAGGCAGAGGCTCAACCCACTGAGCCACCCAGGTGCTCCTGAAGTTAACATATTTTAATGTAATTTCCCCATTCTTCTTTCTCATCCTAGATTACCTTTCTAAAACATGTCCCTGTCTTCCTGGGGGAAAAAAAAAATCTCTTCAGTGTTCCACATATGCCTAAAATGACAATGTCTATAGCCATGTACTTCCTCTCACATCCTTCCACCTTAATATATGAACTGTACAATAAATGCCCACATACACCTGAAATCATCTTCTGGTTGTTTCTGTGGCAAATTCACTTAGCACTACTATACTAAATTAGGGAGAGTTGTATTTATAAATTGCTTTTAATCTATTACTGAACATTTAAGAAAAATTAAACATAAACTAAGAAAATGTATTCATATGTCTGGCTGCCTCAGAAATGAGGACCCTGCAAACAGTTTGCACTCTGGACGGGAGGAGCCTGTATGAAGAAAGATATGGATTTCTAATATGCTCTATGGGATTAGGCGCTGTTGCCTGGTCGCATCATTAATCAAAGCTGAAAAATTACCTACCAGAAGCCAGCAGTCCCAGAAACCAACCATCTATTTCCTTGCTGCTTTCTTGTATAAGCATGCCACTGTGAATTTGATGAACACCTTTCTCTAATCTTTCTGTTCAGCTCTACCACCTGTTTTATAAATTATTATTACTATCAGTCAGGATTGGGATTGGCTTATTTGTCTTCAGATAAGACAGATCAGGGGAAGAATTTTCTGGCCTAATCACATGTTTCTTAAACAAGTACACCCACATATTCTTAATGGATTTGGCAAGCCTTTTGCCTACAAATTGTGATGTTCTGATATGCAGTAAAATTATTTCACTCTGAAGTAACTTTAGATTGAGACATTTATCTCAGAACATCAAGAGCTGTCTTAAAAGATAAAATGAATTGCGGCTCGATTGTCTAGTTAATTTCCTAAAAATGGAGAGCCCTTGTCAAAGAGAGGTACTCATGTACACACCCAATCTCCCTCTACTAGACTGTAAGCCTCGTTTTATGATATCACACTCAACAGAAACACACACACACCACTTAGTCCAGTGCCATGGACATAGCAAATGTTTAATATGTATTTAATAAGTAAGTAAATCAAGTACTCCACCTTGTCTTTTCTTTAGTATATGCTAGATAATTTTACCCGCATTGTCAAATTCTACTTTCCAGTTAATTTTATTTTTCTGGTCACAGCGTGCTTGATTTGTGGCATTTCAGAGTTCATGGACAGCTCTGGGATTCAGAGGATGCAGCTCTTTATTTCCCAGATGAGAACACTGGAATTGCAATAGATTAAAAATGGTTTTCTAAAGTCATGCAACTAAAGAGTGGCCCTTCTAGAACACGCCTCAGTATGAGTTCTAGTATTCTCCCTGCATCACACTGAACTGCCTCCCATCAAAGCAATGCAATTATATGGTTAAAACACAACCATATAAACTTTGGTATATCTGCTAGTTTCTGTGCAGAACATGTCCTTTTTGCCTTCAAATGGAAAAAATCTGAATATTTGTTTAAGACATACATTGCATAATCTGAACATGCACAAAGAAAGTCATTAAAAGATACCAATGACCTTTGTAATTATCATAATAAATAAGGGAGAGACAAAAAGTTCTTGAGATTTTTCCTGAATTGATTCACCAGGGATTCACTAGGCAAATTTATTATCTTGCATAGAATTTGAAGAAAGTGCAACAACAGGAGAGTAAAGGAAAAAAAAAAAAAAAAAACAACCATTGAATCTAGTCATTCAGAAACCTTGGTTGAGAATTACTTTTGCTAGAATCTACGTAGAAATAGGTGGGCATCTTCAAAGGTCTAACAGCCTGATGATGAAATCTAGCAGTGCTTTTTCCCTGTGAAACACATAGTAGCATTCATCACAGCCCACAAAGGAAGAGTGATTTTTGGATAGCCACACCTTAAATGCAGAAAGGTAGCTGGACATTAAAAATGCCAATGTGTAAATAACAGTCAAGTTCCCCTTCCCCACAAAAAAACAGAGGGGAGCGGTTAACAGAGGAAAGAGAAAAAGCGCCTGTCAGGTATAGTTGGAATGATTAAAAAATCAAAGCGTGATCTTCAGTGTTGCTTAAACTGGGTGTTACAGACAAAGCAGAGAGTCTTCTAATGACTGGTGGTGTGACCCTTGTGTGGCTGAACAATGGCTCTTCACAGAGGCTTTGGGATCTGTGGATTTACATGCTAGTGGAGTTTCCAGTGGACTTCCTGAACTTGGGGAGAGAGGTAAGGTGATTGTGACAGCCACGTCTCTATGGTAACCAAGGAAGCTACTTTCATCCCTAGGTGAGTTTCTTCTCTTGGAAATCCCAGCAAAGCTAAAAAGAGATTGTGGACTGCAGGGAAGAGAAGGGACAGCCATAACCAGCTACCACTCATCTACTGGAGGTCTTTAATATCCACCATGCTATTCTTCTGTATTAATTGGCAGTGTATTTGATTTGATCAGTTCTCTGATGCAGTAAATTCCAAGAAAACCAGAATTACAAGTGCAGATTAAGTGAGCAAATGTGATTACCCTTATATAAACAACTATGTTGGTAAAAATAAAAGTGGCAGCAGCTATAAGAATAAAAACAGTAATGGCAATATTTATTGAGACTCAGTGTGTCCCAATTGCTCTCTGTAGATTACTTTACTTAATCCCGACAGTAAACCCTCTCAGGTATACATTATCACTCTCTATTGAAACCCAAGCTGCTCCCTTCTGTGTGAATGGGCGTCTCTAATGCACTTTGCTGGTGATCTCCTTTAAGTCATTTGGCATATTTTCCCTTGATTTCTGAATTATGTGCTTGCTTATTTTTTTTTCTAGACTATAAACCTTGAGGGCAAGAACCGTAAGAGCAAAGTAACAATGCTTTTCATTTAAGTGGGAATCAATAAATACTTGCTGGATTGGATTGGATTACTTTTAATTGGGCAGTAGCTCGTAAATGTGTAAGAAAACCCAGGTTACTGAAGAGTTACTTAACAAACCACCGTTCAAAATCCAGGTGTTTTTCTGAGTCATCGTGACATCTATTTGACTCTATATTTAAGCCAATTTGCTCTTCCTAAGTTTCTGTTCAACAATAATTTGAAATTTTAACAGAATTATCACTCAATTCTATTCTAAGGGTGGGCTGACCAGGAATCTGGGCTTCTCCAGGTATGAAATGGAGTGCAGACCCCAAAACATATAATTTCCATGTAGCCAGATACAGATATACAAGGTTATGTATAATTGGTAATTAATACAAATATAACAAGTCATGAGGGAAATTTATTTTACTAGGATCAAAAATACTCTAACAAGCCTTTTTGAAGCTCTCTTCCTCATTATTACTGTCATTGCACAAATATTGTCTTCATTATTGTCTACAGATACTGATTACAGCTTTCAGTGGCTTAGTGTCATATAGAATATAGATTGCTTTCCACCTTATTGGAAAGCTGCATAATTAATTTGTTGACAGACAAAAATAAGAAATGAAGATAACTTTCTCAGAAATTTGGATGGAAGCAAACCACTTAACAATGTTAAAAATGTTATAGTCACAAATTATTTTAGTCCTTTTCTGTGACATCACATAATACCTTGAAAAGATATTATTTTTTCTTGTATTTTTTCAGATGAAGGGACCTGTGCAGGAAGTTTTCACATTGCTAGTCCAAAGTTAATAATTAGCTGATTTGGAAGCTAAAGCTAGAATTATGAACTTTCTTTCTGTATATAACTACAGCTCAGGTGAGGAGCCTGCTTCTCTCTCTCCCCCACTTGTGCTTTCCCCTTCTTGCTCTCTCTCTCTCAAATAAATAAATAAAATCTTTTAAAAAAATAGAATAATGATAGCATTAATTAGACCTGAGCCATCCTTAAATATATCATTTTCTCTAGAAATTCTTTATATTTCTAAAAATTGCTATTTCATACTGTAGCGAAATTATGAGTTTCGTGGCCAGAGAACCTTTCATTGCATGGGAACGAAGGGTGGTACAGGTATTTTGTTTGGGGTGTGTAGTATGTAAGCCTGATTCAGAACTGTAGAATAAGCCAGCTATTTTAGTTACAGCTACAGATATGGAGGGTTTTTACTCCCACAGAGATGAGAGTTCTTGAGATAAACAGTAAGGTAAGAAATAGAAATAAGAAGGAAAACTATAAGATGCAGTGAACAAAGATAAAAGTAATAAATAGTCTTGCTTTCACAAGTCCTAACAAAATGAGATCATCTGGCCATGCTTTTAATATAATTCAGTACCTATCCTGATGGAGAAAATCTACTTCTGTAACCTCTATTTCCATTTTTCCATCACATACATTATTTTAGAGAGAGACTGAGAAAGCACACACATGAGCAGGGAGAGGGAGAGAGAGAGAGAGAGAGAGAGAGAGAGAGAGAATCCCAAGCATACTTCCCACTGAGGGGAGAGTCCACTTTGGACTCCATCCCAGGACCCTGAGATCATGATCTGAGCTAAAACCAAGAGTTGGCTGCTTAACCAGTTGAGCCACCCAGGCACCCCTGGCAAATGCTGATTTTTTAAATTAAATTAAATTTATTTATTTGAGAGAGAAACAGAGAGAACACAAGCAGGGGAATGGCAAAGGGAGAGGGAGAAGCAGACTCCCTGCTGAGTGTACAGCTCAATGCAGGGCTCGATCCTAGGACCCCGTGATCACGACCTGAACAGAAGTCAGACACTTACTAGACTGAGCCACCCAGGCGCCCTGGAAGATACTGAATTTTGGTGAGAGGTCCCAGTTACCCTCCCTGGGGTCCTCTCCACAAGGCTGCTTGAGTGTCCTTCAGACATGGAGTCCGGCTTTCCCCAGAGTGAACAGCCTAAGAAACCAAGGTAGAATCTGCCTTTTATAAGTTACCGTGGAAGTCACACATCATCACTTCCACAGTATTCTGTTGGTGGCCTAGGTTAGCACTGGTTTACTGTGCATTTGCTTCAGCACAAGGACATAAATATGAGGAACCAAGGAATATTAGGAGGCATCTGGGAGACTGAATAACATGTTAATTGTAATCTGCCTTTACTCAGTATTTGGGATCTTTAGAATCCTTTAAAATCTCCCCTAATTATTTCTGAAATTATCTCACAAGGAACACAGAGTTCTTTTAAATAACATGCAATCATTGCTTTTCCCCCTTCTTGTGTTCCATTTCTGGCTTTCAGTGATAAAGTCTGCTACCCAGGCTTGAAGCGTACAAAATCTCATGAAGCCCTTTTTTCTGGCACAAATCCTGATAATAAATATGCGCTATGCAGGTGCCCTGCCGGGCTAAAGCCTCTCTGCTGTGCCAGACATGATGTAGTGCCCAATGTTGCTGACATCATGGAAGCCACCTGTTTGCTGGGTGCCTTCAGGGTGGCAGCCATGCCGTGCTGTATGTCCTCTAGTAGGTAGGAGAGAATCCCCAGTCAGCCAGTGTGTCATACCCCATTACATGAGCACAGAACTCCCAGTGATTTCAGGCTTTTTGATGAAAAAGCTCTTTCAAATGTTACCTGGTTCTTTCTAGCCTTGACCTGAGTCCTTTGGGGCTGACAGACTGGGCAATAGACACTATTCTATATGAATAATGACTCTTTCTCTCCAGTACTGATGATATTATTGGGCACAGATATGTGCCAGATTCTCTTCTTCCTTGTAATAGTTATTTCCCAGGGGGCTTGCTTTTCTCATAAAAATCTGCCTGTGGTAGACCTCTACAGCAAGAGTTTTAAAGCGCATTCAGTTTAGGTTCAGTTAGGACTCTTGCTATACTCCTCCAAGTAATATTCCTAAAAACTCTCTAGCCCCAGAAATGGACATTTTTTTTTTTTTTTTTTTACTGGAATAAACTGAGGGGTGCCTGGGTGGCTCAGTTGGTTAAGCAGCTGCCTTTGGCTCAGGTCATGATCCTGAAGTCCCAGGACTGAGCCCTGCATTGGGCTCTCTGCTCAGCGGAAAGCCTGCTTCTCCTTCTGCCTCTCACCTTGCTTGTTCGCATTCTCTCTCTCTCTCTCTCTCTCTCTCTCCAATAAATAAATAAAATCTTTCTAAAAAGGGAATGAACTGAGCTTCTTTCTAGGTTTGATTCTGAGAGATGCTGAGACTCCTTCAGTAAATGGTTGGGAACTAAATGTGTAAGCTGATTGTGTAAAAACTTTGCAGGAGTTTTGATGATAGAAGTAGCATAATCAACGTTGTCTGTCTTTGGCAACCTTACCTGTGAAAAGTTAATGCCTTTTGGAAGAGCCATTCCCTCCATTTCCTCACATTCCCTCCTTTGGGAGGCAGAGTAACTAAGGAGGTAGCCCATAGGCTTTGAGGTCAGACTGAGATGAAAAGCCAAATTTGTTCACATAGTAGTTAAATAAAATAGGTTGCACTACTAAATCTAATTTCCCTCATCTGATATTATACGGTTATTGTAAGAATTACATAAGACTGTCCAGGCCTGTGCTTTACAAATAAGTGCTTAAGAACATTAGCCATTGTCATAATTTTCAAAATAATTATCGGTGCTGGTCCTTAGTAAAGCTTCCTGGCATACTTCATAGCCTGTGACTCAGAGTCACCCAACCCTGAGCTGATGCTCCCGCATATATCTGCTGTAACATTTTCATCCCCCGAGTCAAATTCCCCTTTGGGATCTCCCGGGAATAAATAACTGGAGGGGTGGACCCCACTTACCCTGTCTTTACTGTGGGTTCTAGGACATTAGCAACAGGATTCTGCCTATGAGTCAGTTTCAAAGGCAGGTTATTCGGGTCCCTGGTAACATTCCGCTCTGCATTTTCCTTTTCTGGAGGTTGCCTTCTCCCCACTACTATTCCTCAGAATTCGTCAGTCCAAAAGACCGTAGAATTACATTTCTCAAGCGATAGTGCCTACATCACTTTGAGAAGGGAGATAACGGTAGCTAAAATTTAGATTCCTGGGCCACATCCAAACTTACTGAATCAAAATACAGGGAGGTTGGAGGCAAGAGTTTATGAATATTTTTTTTTCCAACTTTCTCCTAACATGGTTGAGATGCAGGGAACTTGTGCCCAGACTTTGAGTAGTACCAGCTTACTGCACAGGAGTTTGAGAACCAAGAAATCAAAACATCATGAACTAAGTCTTATCTTTAAGGACCAGGAAAAAATAGATCTAACATGGCTCACCAACTAGAACTGGACTTCTAAGATTTGACTTTTCCTATTGTCACATGCCCAGGGGGAAGTGGTACAGGTGAATCAGTTACAAAATGATTGATATTCCCAACTCTCAATTCAATGCATTTATTACACATGGCACTAGAGAAGGGCTTGATCATGAACCACTAGTATGGATGGCCCTCAAAGTTACTTCTAGGATGGTGCCTTGAAATGCTGGCTAATTTGGTAGCTATTCGAATGATTTGTGCTCCACCCCTCTTGGATGTGACTTATCCTAGTGTTAAAAATGGCTTCTTATTCCTCCTCCTCCTATTAGTATATGTAATAATTCTTTCAAATATTTTATTTATTTTATTTTAATTATTTGTCAGAAAGAGAGAGAGAACACAAGCAGGGAGAAAGAGAAGCAGGTTTCCTGCTGAGCAAGGAGACTGATATGGGACTCTATCCTAGGACTCTGGGATCATCACCTGAACCAAAGGCAGATGCTTAACCAACTAAGCCACACAGGCATCCTAACATGTGTAATCATTATGGGAATCTAAGGTGCTGTACATTTCTCCCCCTGTAGTCTAAGCCACTATGAAAACATTTTACTACAGCAACCATTGGCTTAAACTGAGCCCCATCTCACCTCCTATGATATGCCTATTAAAGATATTATCCCTACAACACAGAAGTAGAACTTTCCTGCATTCTGATATATCTTAAGAAATTTAATCCTTATGATCTTGTGAATTTCCATGATTTAACATGCCTATTTATACATAATTAAGCATCTCCTCATAATTTTAAGTATTCTCTGTCCTGAGAGAGTAGATGTTTTTTACTATGGGCTCTGCAGGTTTCAGTCAGTACCCTTCTCTTTGAACTCCCCATTCCTACCTCCTTTTACAATACCGTAGTAGAAAGCTCCAGCCAGGGTCAAAACGTGCCTCCCCAAAGACTGGCTAAGGCATTTCTGATCTCAGAAAAGAACACTGCTTTTCCCCCAGGCTTTCCTACTACCTCCAACAATATTTTTAATCTAGTTTTGTAGTGCCATGCCCAGGCTTGGAGCTCTATAAATAATCTCTTACAATAAACAGTAATCTCTCTGTGGCCCTGCCACTAGCCATAAGGCAGGGCATTCTGATCTTTGGGTAATCATTAACCCATGCTACAAACAGATGCTGTACTAGGATTACCAAATATTCACAGAAGCCCAAAGAATATAACTGCTGTTTCGTAGGCCATCTCAGCCTATGGATAAAAAAAGTCTTTATGGGGGTGCCTGAGTGGCTCTGTGGGTTAAAGCCTCTGCCTTCAGCTCAGGTCATGATCCTAGGGTCCTGGGATCGAGACCCCCATTGGGCTCTCTGCTCAGCAGGGAGCCCACTTCCCTTCCTCTCTCTCTGCCTGCCTCTCTGCCTACTTGTGATCTCTGTCTATCAAATAAATAAATAAAATCTTTTTTAAAAAAAGTCTTTATGGTATATTATTCTCCATTTTGGCTTCCTTTCGTGACTGGACTTTCTAGCCTTCCTTCTCTTAGGGGCTTATAAACAGATACCTCAGCTCTTCATTGTTGCCTCTGTCACTCCCTCCTTTCCTCCTCTGGCCCTGGTGTCTACAGTGGCCTGGATGACTCATGTCTGCAAGACCCTCCCTGGGCCCATCCCCACTGATGGGGGACGGCAGTGCCATTTCACACTGATGCCTGCTAGGGTCCGAGGTACTTTAGCTGCTCCAATAGGCCAGGAAAGGCCCTTCCCCATGGCACCATCACACCATGGGAGAGTGAGGCAGTGCTGCTTTGTGGTCAGTATGTCATCTCTCAGAAGTTTTTGTACACTTTTCGAGAAACACTGGTTTTGTTTTTTCTTAAGGCATCCTTGCAATTCTGTTTTGTTTTTGTTTTTGTTTTGTGTTTTGTGTTTTGTGTTGTTCAGATCAAGCAGTTCATTTAAGTGAAGTCCCAAACTGTGTTCACTCCTTTTCTGACGCTAGGGCTGGGCTCATGAACAACTGTCCTTAGGAAGAGTTCATTTCCAGAAGGCTATTAAGTTTCCAGGCAAGTATATTCTCAATGCAACCCCCTTATCAGTGTCATAAGTATACCCTGGATTTTTAAAGTCTTAGGGTAAACAGAGCTTTGCCTTGGGCTCAAATCCCCACCCTCTTTCCCAGCTATGCCTTTACTGACTTCTGTGAAGTACTCAAAATCCAACAGTTGAAAGTGCAGACCTGGGTAGTTTACTGCTTTTTCTTTTAAACAAGAGTGTAACGTGCTCAAGGCTGACATATTAGTTATCTATTGCTATGTAATAAATTACTGCCAAAACTAGTGCCTGAAAACAACAAACATGTATTATCTCATGATCTCTGTGAATCAGAGACCTGGGAGAGGTTAGGCTGTGTGAGTCCTGAGGCTGCAGGGAAGGTGTTGCCAGGGCTGCATTTACCTCAGGACCAGTTGGAGGAGGATCTGCTTCCAAGCTCACTTACAAGGCTGTTGACAGGCCTTGCAAACTTAACTGAAGGAATTAGTTCCTCAGCAAATGGTTCTCTCTGTGACGTTTCTCACAGTATTACAGCTCGCCTTTCTCAGAAAGTAGTCTCCAAGAAACAGATCAAGAAAGAGAAAGAGAGAGAGCAATGCTCAGAATTCCTATGCCTGGTTACATGGGTTTTGTGTGTATGTAACTTCTTCATTGTAAATTGACAATATTTCAGGATGGAGTCATTTTACTGTGTTTATTAGGAAATTTTAATGAATACTAGGCTAAAGTAGAACTTTTAAGAAATGGCACATGACAACTGTGTGACTATTAAGTTAATTTATTGCCATAACACAGAACAGCAAAATACCAAATATATCCAAAATAATTGGCTGTTTAAAAATCACATTTGTAAAGCAGTCTGTGATTAAACTGTTAACTGCTTGTCGGTTTAGCAATAACAAAATAGGGTAGTTTTATACTGAAATATTTTACAAAATATTTCTACCGAAAAAAAGGAGTTTTCCTGATATGATTTCTGAAAGACTTTGAATAAAGTCATACCACAAACAAGGTCATCAGATTCATGCTTCAACATTTATGCTTTCTGGTGGTAGACTAAATAATGCCTACCACCAGAGATGTCACTTCCTGATCCCCAAAACCTGTGATTGTTATTTTACACGGCAAAAGGGACTTTGCACATATGACCAAATTAAGGATCTTGAGGTAGAATTATTCTAGATTATCTGAATGGGCCCAGTGTAATTCTAAGAGTTGTCATAGGAGGGAACCTAGGAGTTGTCAGAGTAAGACAGTGATATCATGACAAAAGAAAGGAATAGGAAGATAAATTGAAAATGCTACATTATTGGCTTTAAAGATAGAGAAAATGGCCACAAGACAAAGAATACAGACAGTTTCTAGAAGCTTGAAAAGTCAAGTAAATGGATTCTCCCACAGAACCTCTAGAAGGAAGCAATCTGGCTGATACCTTGATTTAGTCTAATGAAATTGATTTTGAACTTCTGGCCAGCAAAATTGTAAGATAATAAATTTGTATTGTTGTATCTTCAAGTGATGTCTAGTAATTTACTACACCTGTGATAGGAAACAAATACACTTCAAAAGGAGATAGTGAGAGGTCTCTCAGCATTTTTACAAGTGTTTCATGATGGACTGAACATCTTGAAGGTTTTTAAGTAAACACGTATCCCAGTTCTCCAAATATAGAGAAAGACGTCGCTTCTAAATTGTTAAAGATTTAGACTGGAAGGAGCTTCCTCCTAAGGCAACTTGTCCCTCTTTCAGGTGGAATTGGACTCTGTGGAGGGCCCAAGCATCAGCCATGGCACAGATCCTTCATCAAGGGTCATAATGTGAAAGACCCTTGCAGCAATCCATTCCGGGATCCCTAGTGGGGAAGAGCCTGGGGAGCACAGTCACTACCATATAGGTAGCAACCCATGGATTTTGATAGATTATACAGGGGCTCTATCCCTAAAGATTATTAACGGTTATTATTAGGGTTATTAGGGTTAAATAGGTAGAAACTATGAAGTATAAAACATATCCATGTCTTCAATGGCCCAAGTTATTTACTCCAATCCCTCCTTAAAATATTCATTATATACTGAATTGACCATGAAATGAAATTTCAAACAAGTTTCTTGGAACTAATGTTAAAGAGAATGACTTGAAATATGAAAGTATTTATTTTACAAAATATGTATACTTCCCCCAAAAGCACTTCATACAATCTCAAAGAAGTAGAACTAATTTATGATATTAAATTTAAATATATCCTTAGCCACTGTGGGCTAAATTATTTTATTTAGACACAAAGACATTTTAGTATTTCATCTAGAGATCTACTTGCTCATGGAATATGAATATTGGATAGATCCCTTTCTTATAAAAGAGAGAGAGAGAGAGATCTCCAAGGGTGCCTAATAAAATCCCCAGAATTAAAAGTATGTGGCAGCCTTGGGGAACAGGTTAGTGATGCTATTAGGGAATGAGGTTAGCAGGCAGAGGGCATTTTCAGTTCATAACTGGGTTTTGTGTTTTTTTTTTAATTTTTTAATTATTATGTTCAGTCACCATATAGTAAGTACATCATTAGTTTTTGACATTGTGTTCAACACATCTTCTTTATCCATTATCTGTTGAAGAACATCTCTGCTTCTTCCTCAGTTTGGCTATTGCGGACATTGCTGCTATGAACATGGGATGCAGGTGCCCCTTTTTTTCACTACATCTGTATCTCTGGGGTAAATACCTAGTAGTGTGATTGCTGGGTCATAGGGCAGTTCTATTTTTAACTTTTGAGGAACCTCCATACTATTTTCCAAAGTGGTTGCACTAGCTGGCAGTGGCTTAGTTATAGCAGTCCTAACTTAGGAAAAGACTGAGCACTCAGTGCATGAAAAAGAGTCTAGAAGCCCAGCATGGAAATTCGTGCACTATCTCCAGGTGCCTTCCCCTTCTTCTAGTTGACATATCAGAGGTGGTGGGAGAGGGCCTTTTGAGGCTACTCTATGTCAAGGCAGGCACCCTGGTCCTGCATCTTCAGTATCGTGGTCCCGCTCATGGACATCTGCCTCACAAGGAGATAGGAGTTTCTGGTCATTAGAGACCTGACCAGAAGGTCAGGTGATATTATATGATACACAATCTCATCACTGTAGCCTTGACTATTGAGGCAAAGGCAGACACACTGAGTCTCTTCTGGGAAAGATGGGAATATTTTTTAAATGCTTTAACTGCTAAGTAATTTATGGGTCAGACTGCATAACCACCCAGCAAAGGCTTAGTTTTGCAAGACGTAAAACAAATAGTTGTAGAGATTGCCCTACATTCCCCATCTTTTCAATATAATATTCACTAAATACTATGGCTGCCTGCCAACCTGGTCAAGGACTGATGTGAAGGCAAAAAGGCTAGTAAAACTTCTTGCTGTAATTGCTTATTCCAGGACATTACCATAACCAACTTTGGCAGAGATTTCCCCCTCCTCCATATGACTTGCTGTCAGCTGGGTGGTGGTTGACCACTCATAGATACGCTGCCTTCATCCTGAGCCTTATATTCTGTTCTAGTCACTACAACACTCTTCACCAAGGAAATCTCCTTCTTCCATGTGACATATAGACTCCTGAGCTATCACCTCTCAGTTTAAGATTTATTCTGAAAAGCATTGTTCAGATTCTTTGGCTTTTACAGTTTCCTGTCTGACAACCTATAGATACCAACCTATAGACAGGTTGGTTGACAACTGTCAACCTGTCTATAGACAACCAAACCACGAGGTAGAAAGAGAACCCATTCAAACTGACCCCACAGTCAGGCGAGAAAAAAATGTGTAATATGTGACTAGAAAAGCAATTGTGAGTAGGAGTAGCTACATTATTTGCAAGGTCCAATGCAAATTAAAAATGTGGGGTCACTTGTGAATAAAATATTACAAATTTCAAGACAGTGACAGCACAGCGTTGAACCAAACATGGGGCCCTTCTAAGTATGGGGTCTTCTTGAACACACAGGAAGTCAGCTCTATCATTTTCCACTTCTCAAATTACCACTTCCCACTAAGGATTCAACAGAATATGTCAGGGCTTTCTACTCAGCAATCTGTGAGAAGCCTTAGCGTACCTCAACTGGAAAGGAGAGCAAAGAGATTATGGGATGGGAATCTGAGCCTGACCCAACACTGCTACACCTGGGTTGTTAGATATATGTATATCTATATAAAAGATCCTGATCTGCAAAGAAATTCCAGACACCTCCCATCTATTCTCAACTTGCTTATGCTTGTTCTAGTCTTTGTAGTTTCTGCCTTTCTGCCTCCATAACCCAGCTTTGATATCTGATTCTGGCATCCTCTCTTTGGTAACCATCCAGATGCACCCTTCTGACTTCTTAGACTCTAGTTTCTGGCACTGGTTACAGCTCTGCTGGCTCCTCAGGTTTTAATATCCCACATTTCACATGAGAAACTGTCTGTTCCCTCCCCTAGTTTTATGTCATCTCACTAGCCAGACCAACCCTTTTTCCTCTACTAGCTAGTGGGGAAAAAACATAAACAGAAGGTTCCCTATGTAGCCTTGACCTAGTAATTAACTTTATTCAAGAGTTGATAAGAAATCATTACCATATTCTTCCTTTACTTGTCTACCTCCTTGAAATTCCTTTTTTTACCTTCTATGATATTATACTCTCCTTTTCTTCCTCCTACCTCACTGAAGTGCCTTCTCTTTTTCTTTTCAGTCAGTCCTTCTCCTACCATTCTCCCTCTGCCATCTCCAGCAGCACAGCCACCATCTTCTTACTTTACTTTGCCATAAATGTTAGGGATGGTCGTGTTCACCCCTGAGCTCTTTTCTATGACCTTTTATGACATACCTCTATCAATTAATGATCTCCAAAATTTTATCTATCTCCACCTTCATCCCAATTTCAGATTTATGTATTTCACTGCCTTCTTCATGTATCCATATGTTTTGCCTATCACTAGGCACATATGGGTCTATTCGCTGACTCTAAAAAAGACTATTCGGGGTACCTGGGGTGATTGATTCAGTTGAACATCCTGGTTTCAGCTCAGGTCATGATCTCATGGGTCTTGAGATGGAGCCCCAAGTCAGGTTCCACACTCTGTGGGGGGGGGGTCTTCTGGGAGGTTCTTTTCCTCAGACCCCCCTGCCCAAATAAATAAACAAATCTTAAGAAAAAAGAAATTTTTTTATTTTATTTTATTTTTATTATAAAGAAATTTATTCCTTCAGTCTTCCCAGTCTCAATAAAGGGCACCTTCAAATTTCTTAAACCAGAAAATTGTTGTCATTTATTCTTTTCCCCTTTATCCACTGAATACAGTCTGTCTATAAGGCCTACTGGCTGCACTTCCCCATATATCTTTTATTAATGCACTTTTTGCCAAAGACTGCCATTATCTGCCTTATCTGGGCCCCATTAATTCTTTCCTGAATTATAGCAATCGCCTTATAAATACTACCGCCCAATATTTTTTCCCACTAAAATATTTTGTCCAAATAGGACCAAGGTAATCTTTTTAAAAATAAATTAGACAATGTAATTGCTCCACTTAGAACTCTCTAGTGGCCTCTGACTGCATTTAGAATGAAATCCAAATGCTTTACAATTCTTACACTTTCCTCTTCTACCTCAAGTCTTAACACGCTCCCCTTCAATCAATTTGTTCAATAACACTATATTGCTGTCTTTTCCCAATTACACCACAGGGACTTTGAACGTACTTTGCGTCATTATTGAAATATTTTTCCTTGATCCTCACATAGTTGAAACCTTGTCATTATTACCTCAGCAGAGTAATTTCTGGCAACCCTAGCAAATGTTGCCTGTCCTACCACCTGATTTTTCTTTATCATTTCCCCCACCTCTTATTTTCTTTTTCCCTTCCTTCCCTATTCTTTCTTTCCCTTTCTCTCCTTCCTTCTTTTTTTGTTTGTTTCTTTGTGTATGTGCATGTCTATGTTTTGTTTATTTGTTTATCAGGGAGAGGGCTTTATTCGCCTTGTCTAGCAATATGAGCATTTAGAAGAGCTAGCATGTAATATGTACTCAATAAATGTTTTCTGAACAAACAAGTCTACGAAGTTATGAGGGTGATCCAATAACATGTAGGTCAGTTTGCACAAACTCATAGTCCTAATCTGGCCACTGCCTATTTTGATAGGTAAAATATTATTGAAGCAACCATATTCACTTGTGTATAAATTGTCTATGGTGACTTTTGAACTACAACTGCAGAGCTAAGCACAGGCAACTAACACCAAAAGAGCTTGCAAAGCTGAAAATATTTACAATCTGCCTCTTTACAGAAAGTTTATTCACCCCTGCAATAACACATGCCAGGCCAACTTGTCATTCAAATTCAATGAAACAGACATTGTCTAACCTAAATGTGCCAAGGAAACAAAAGCCATGTGCCCTTTCTGGAGGTGGAGGGAACACTACTTGAGAAAAAATTCAGCTAAGCAAAGCATGATGCAAAATAGAGGATTCCAGAATTGGAGAAGTTAGGGCAAAAAGTTTTTGTGGGCAGTCTAAATCTATTTAAATATTGAGCTAAGACTAAAAACCATAACAATTTTTATTAGCAGGACATAAAATTTGGTAAGTGCAATAAACCTTAATAATAATAAAAATGACCAACAATAACCAAGGAGGGATACATATTATTCTCCTCAGTAATAATCACAGCAAGTTGACAGGGGTTCCATTTCTTAATGGGGAAAAAAAAATAGTCCTTTTCAACAAGTGCTGCTGGGCAACTGAATATCCACATGCAAAAGAATAAGGTTGGAGCTCTACTTCACAACATACGTAAAAATTAATTTAGCATGGATCAAAGACCTATTATGTTATAAGAGCTCCAACTACAGAACTCCTAGAAAAAAATACAGATAATATAAATTTTCGTGATGTTGGGTTAGGCAATGATTTCTTAGATAAAACACCAAAAGCACAAGCAATCAAAGAAAAAATAGACAAATTGGTCTTCATTGAAATTAAAAAATGTATCTTTTGTTTTTCAAGAATGTTATCAGGAAAATGAAAAGACAACCCAAAGAATGGGAGAAAACATTTGTAAATCACATATCTGATAATAGTCTGGATGCAGAATTTACATAAAGAACTCTTATAACTTAATAATAAAAAAACAATGAAATTTTTAAATGAGCAAAGAATTTAAATAGACTTTTTTTTTGGAAGATATACAAATAGCCAACAAAATCATGAAAAGATACTGAACATCCATAGTTATTAAAGATGCAAGGCCAAACCACAATGGCATATCACTTCACACACACTAGGATGGCTATAACAAAGTAGATAAATAATAACAAGTGTTGACAAGAGTATGAAATTAGAGCCCTTATACATTATTGGTGGGAATATAAAATAGTTCAGCTGCTTTGGAATACAATTTGGCATTCCTCAAAACGTCAAACATAGAGTTATCATGTGACCCAGCAATTCTAGTAAGTGGAAACAACCCAAATGTCCATCATCTGATGAATGGATGAACAAAAACAATGGATAAAAATGTGGTATATCCATAGAATGCAATGTTATGTGGCAACAGAAATAAAGTTCTTATAAATTATACAACACGAACTTTGAAAACATTGTTTTAAGTCAAAGAGGCCAGACCCAAAATTCATATATTATATGATTTCACTTATATGAAAAATACTTGCTTGAGCTTGTGATAGTCTACAAAACTGAACTAAGAAATACCATTTAATTTGTCAGAAAATGAATGAGTTCTGAAAAATTTAGTCATGATATAATAGAGACCCCAATCCCTATAGTTTTTTATAAATGTAATTGAAGCACTAGTCTCTGTCTTGGCCCCCAGTATGTAGTAATTTCTTTTTAATTTAATATCTTACTCAAGGAGTGGGACAGAACAGTTTCAGAGATTTCCACTCAGTGTTGGCCTTCTTCACTATGATAACTCTTACTGTACAGGTCAAGAATTCAGTGTAGATGTTACCCAACTGCCAAGAATATCAATTCTTATTATACACTTAGAGCCTGGGGAAATAATAACCAGGTGGTTCCACCCATAGACTCAACAGCCGCTGCAAACTTGACTTTAGTCAGGACTCCATTTACTACTTGGATTCCTATTAGTCCCTTCTTTCACAAGGAAAATATAATAAGCCTTGTCTTCTAGTGTAGATATGAACTCAAATAGTGTGTGCACGAGTTCTCATAATGTCTGGGTATTCCCCTTTCCCCAGTGAAGTAAGTGACTTTGAGCCCTTTCCTGGATGAACTAGGGGAATCCTTACAGTATATACTTACTGTGGTGTAGCAGGTCCCTCCTCTATCTGTTAATGGACTCTACATTTGAAAATCAGCTCAGGTCCAGAAACTGAACAAACTCTTGAAGTGTTTTCCCGTTCTTACCATCTTCTGGCTGTAGATATTAAGCAGTGCTCTTGCTCTCTGCCCATCTATTTTGCTCATATAGATGCTATCCTATATTAACCATCTCGGCAAATCTTCTTGCCTATCCTGCAAATCCTTCTGGTTGTTACAGTAATTGTGACTTCCTGGTTTCTGGCTGTAAGCAGTGCCCCCTGGTGTCTTTTACTTTGGTACCTCATAATCCACTTGGATTAAAATACTCAGTTCTGTGAGCTCCTCTCCTACTATCATTCTGGCCTAAAGAGAAGATCCAACCCTGAATTTCTCAGTGATGCCGGTACCTCTCTCACTAGCACATTCCTCATAGCCTTAGTGATGGGCTTAATCATCAGGTGGGTCTTCTGGCTTTACATAATACATCCATTCCAAGATATCCACCTCCCGAGATCTTATTCCTTTCTCTACCATACAACAGAGAAGTTCAGGAATTTCCTTTTCACTCAGCATAGACCTTTGTTTTGGGGGGCTTTTTTTGTTTTTGTCTTTGGTTTTCTCACATCTAACAGCTTCCTCAGCAGTGAGTTTGCTCCATTCCCTATGGCCCTTGCAGGGCATTAAATCATACATCCCGAGAAAGTACCATCAAGCAAATGAATTTTTGCTTACTCTGTCTTGTATTCTGGCCCCCTTAATCAAACAACCGTAAAGCCTAATCCCAGAGATTCTTTACATGTCCTGTAGAGCTCTGTGACTCTGTCAAATATATAAATTAATTCTTGTCTTCTTGTTGGTATATACTGTCTATCCTCCCCCATGAAGCCCAGCATTCCTTAGCTGGGATATACTGTGATTTAACCCTCATAATCAGATTGGCAGCTAGGAGAGGAGATGGGATAGCTATTGATGGGATAAGTATTGTATTGCTGGGGAGGCCTTTGTAGTGTCTTTCTGCAGAGTTCTTCAGGGAGAGCTAAGCCACCACTAAAAGTTCTGGGAACTTAGAAAGGTGTGCACAACCCAAATCATTCAGAGCATCCATCTAGTTATGTACAACATATGTTTCATGTTCCCAGGTGTGATACTGTGATTTATACTAAGAAATAAATATTTGGTTTTCATCTTTTTTTGGCACAGAGCTCCTAAAATTCTTGGACTTTCCTAAGTAATGAGAGAAATATAGGTGTCTTTTGTTATGTTAATTGAGTGACTTTTGGAAAGCACCTAAGTTTAGGAGCTGGTTGCTAGAACCAATCATGTAATTAGATGGTTGAAACTTTCAGTCTAACCACCCACCTCTTCCCACCCCCCACCTTGCACCCATACTCTCCTGCGAGGAGAGAAGGCCTGGAGGTTGAGTTCAATCACCAATGGTCAATGAGTTAATCATGCCTGTGTAATGAAACCTCTATAAAAAAACAAAAGGATGGGTTCAGAGACACTCTGGGTTGGTGAACATGTGGAGATTTGGGGAGGGTGACGTGCCTGGAGAGGGCTGGAAAGGGCAAAGAAGCTCCATGACTTTTCCCTTTATATTTCTTCCATCTGGCTATTCCTGAGTTATATCCTTTGTAATTAACCAGTAAGTTAGTAAAAAAAAATGTTCCTATAAGTTCTTTGAGGCACTATACCAAATTAATTGAACCCAAGGAACGGGATGGGTAGTCATTGAAACATCCAATCTTCAGCTGATTGATCAGAGGCACGGGTGACAGCCTAGACTTCTAAGTGGGGGACTAGGGGAGGCAGTCTTTGGGAAGTGAGCCATTAACCTACAAATCTAAAGCTGTCTTTGGGTAGAGAGTGTCAGAATCAAAGTGAATTATATGACACCCAGATATTAGAGAATTGCTTGAATGTGTGGGGCAAACCCTCTGTATACTGAAATTGGTGACCAGAGTCCTTACCAAATTTTTCTAAACAAGTTCTTGACCTTATCATAACAGACCTGCTTGGACTAAGTATTTAGAGTCTCTGGAGTATTATAACTCTATCAAATCTCATGTTAGCTTTTCACCAGTTATGAACTGAATTGTGTCCTCCTAAAATTCACATGATGTCCTATTCCTCAGTGTAACAATATTTGGAAATACACCCTTAAAGAAGGTAATTAAGGTTAAAGGAGGTCATAGGGGTGGGATCCAAATTACAAGTCATTATAGGAAGAAGAGATATCTCTCACTCTATGTACTCAGCACATGCACTGAGGAGAGGACACAGCAAGAAGGGAGCAGTCTGCAAGCCACCAAGAGAGTTCTTACCCACACCAACGCTGATGACATCTTGATTTTGGACTTCTAGTCTTCAGAACTATGGAAAAACAAATTTTTATTGTTGAAGCCACTCAGTGTTTTGAATCCTGTGATGGTAGCCTGAACACATCACCCCTGTCTGCTCTTCCTCTGCAAGAGAAAAGGGGCTTTGCATAAGATCCCAAAGTATTTAACTGTCTGTTAACCACCCTCATTCAGTTTCCTGTTTTCTCTTTGTATGGTGTCAATACGACCTAGTAGAAACCAGACAATTCCACCATCCTTGAAGGAGTTACTTCCAGGTGTCTGTCAAATACCTGAATCATTACACCAGCAAGGTGTTTCTTTATACCAGGACATTTTCTCTGCTAAAATCTTCAGCATTTAGGCTGCCGTCTCGTGCCAAGGAGTATCCATGCTATATACTTTACTTAAGACAAGGTCCTCTTTGTCAGCCGGTTAAGGAATGAGCCATTCTCAAAATTCATCTTGCCACCTAAATTCTTAGAAAAGTACTATTTGCATCAGTTCAGGCCTTTCCATAAGCAAGCATCAAGATAGGATTAGACATTCAAGAGGTTCATTGTTATCTCTGAAAGACAAAAGTGAAAGTAGAAGTAGATATGAAGAGGCTTCAGATCAGTATATAGGTTTGACAATTATTAAAAGAGAAAAAAGAAGAGAAGATTGGTTAGGACCAGCCTTTGAACGCAGTATAGTTCCAAGAAAGTCCTGGCCAGGCCAAGGGCAGACTTAAAGCACAAAATTGTTCTTGAAAGAAACTGACATTGAGTGTAAATAGTCTGGTTCTTATGTCTCCAACAGGCTCAGTCATTGATTCGTAACAGTTGGGGGAAAGCATTACCTATCATGGTTGACTCAAAGATGTAACAGCTGGGATTGTCAATCAATTATGCTCCCTCCATCAGGTTCTTTTGGAGGAGATCTGGATAGCCTACTTCCATGACTGCCTTAAGGTACATATTAGTACTTTGACTTGATTAAAGAGTGAGCAGAGATTCCGGTATTTTCTTGTCAAACCCTTTTCCTTTATTTCTTTCTCCCTGGCACTACATAATCCTGCCTCATTGAAGTTAGTAGGCTATGTGACTCAGTTTTGGTGATAAAATGTGTATTTCTTCTATACCTGAGCCCTTAAACTTCTAAGCAATTCTACACTGTCTTTCAAATTCTGAGGCAAACTTGAAGATTATGTGTTGAAGAAGCACCACAAGATGGAGGGAGAAATTGGGCCTCTGAATAACCACTTTGAGGAGAAAGGCCAAATTGCATTAGACTACGGGATGTGGGCAAGAAGCAAATCTCAACTAAATTAAGATTCAGACATTTGAGAGTTTCTTATTTTAATAATTAGCCTACCTTTTTTGTTCCAGCAGTCAGTTTACTTTCTTGAGAGAATTATTTTAAAATAAGCCATTTTTTAAAGTTCTGTTTTGGATTACTGAGCTAGAATCCTCATGCTGAAGTGTGTGTGTTGGAATGATTGAATGAAGAGGCAGTGGAACACAGAAACTGAATGACTCCTTATTCTTACCCACTTTAAAATAATAATGTTCTCCTAAACAACATTCTGTAAAGCATAGCTGAACTCTATTAAGTAAACAAGTAGAGTTCTTAATAACTAATGTAATACACACTTCTACATTTCTTAAGCAAATTCTTTGGGAATAACTTGCCAAAGGATTGCTCACCAGTATTCTCTAGAAATATTTTCCCAAATGATGACTACAATTTCTAGATGACATCCAAGCCATTCTTGTCAAAATTATCTCTGAACCAAAATATCATTTTTTTTACTTTTTTTTTTTTTTACTCCAAAATAACATTTCTTGTTTTCTCCAATGAGGTATTAGTGAAATAAGTCTTTCCTTAGTTCCTCCACAATAACTGGTGAATATTGTGTGCAATGTTGCCAGACTGTGAGAATAGTTCTAGAAAATCTTCCTAAGCTCAGTGAAACAGATACAATCAACTTAATTGCCATGCTCTTCTAGTTTTCAATATACAATGGCTCAATTATTTTGTATGATTTTGTATCAAGAAGCAAGTGCCAACCACATGTGAGGGCAAGAAAGGAGTTTCAGTCATCCAAAATCTATTGTACTTTACCTACTTACGAAATTAGAATCTTCACACTTTGCAAGTTGTCAGAATGGTATGTGTTCAGCATACTATAAAAGGAACAAAATCTGTTATTTTATTCTATGTTTTAAAAATCCTAGGTCCCTCTTACCTATCATCCTGAAGACATAAAATGTCTGTTAATACTAGTAATGTTTCATTGGTTCTACTTTTAGCAATTTCCTCCAGTAATTATAGCTAGGTTTACTAATTACTCTGCTTTAAGTTTTCCTTATTTCTTTAATGTGTTGTTTATATTTATTAGGTGCCTAATAAATACCAGGTGCTTTGCAAACATTGGAGAATCCTAAAGTAAAAAAGATTGGCAAAAAGCTTGTTTTTTAGTTATTAGTAAGACCAACCATAAGAAAAAAAGGAAGGAATGAAAGAGGAAACAAACATAAAAATATCAGATAATAACTGCTATGCAAAGAATTAAGACTGGAGGGTGAAATGGATAGTGAGAGTGGGCAGTGAGGCAATTTTATTTTATTTTTTTAATTTTTAATTTTTAAATGTTTTTAGAAGATTTTATTTATTTATTTGAGAGAGAGAGAGAGTGAGCACACAAGCAGGGGGGAGGGGCAAAGGGAGAAGCAGACTCCCTGCTGAGCACGGAGCCCAATGCAGAGCTCAACCCAGCACCCCGAGATCATGACCTGAGTCAAAGTCAGATACATGACTGAGCACTCACTGAACCACCCAGGCACCCTGGGAGAGAGAGAGAGTCTTAAGCAGGCTCCATGCCCAGCGTGGAGCCCAAGGTAGGCTCAATCTCACAACCCTGAAATCATGACCTGAGCCAAAATCAAGATTCAGAAACCTAACCAACTTAGCCACCCAGGTGTTACCAGTGGGGCAATTTTAAATATGTGGTCCAGGATAGACTCTCTGAAGGAGGCATTTAAGTTATAGACTGAGGCAGTCACGTGAAATCAAGGAGGGCTGCGTGACTTGGAGTAGATGGCAGGAACTGGTGGCGCAAGGGCTTTGAAGCAGAAACAAACTTGGAGAATTTGAGGACAAGAGGGAATGCTAGCATGATGGAGCATATATAACAAAAAAAAAAAGGGGGGGGGAAGCTGATGAAGTAGAAAAAGGACTTTTATATAGAACTTATATTTTTTAGATAGGTTTGGGTCTTTTATATAGAATTTAGATTTTATTCTAGGTAACCAACAATCCATTGAAGAGCTTTTAAGCAGAAGAATGGTATAAGCCAAATTATATTTCCAATGTAAAGGAACATTTTGTGGGGATTCTTAAACATGGGATCATTTGTGGATATTCACTGTCACTACCAAAAACAATACTAACAAAATCTTTTGAAGATAAGGGAATAACTTCTGACCTAACACTGTACTTATTCATTCATACATGACTAGAATAAGTTATGATAGTCTATAAATTTTGACAAATAGCTAAACTACAGTCAGTGTATACTGAGCTCCCATTTTCCACATAAGAGATTTAGACTACTTTGAATAAAAGAACATCCTCAAGATCTCATTATAAGTACAGAGGAGTAAAACCCATATGTTTTTCACCCCTCTTCTCAGTCTAACAACAATGGTAAACCCCAATATGCTTCATAAGAATTAGGGATGTCAATTGTTAAAAGAAGGAGGAGGAGAAGAAAAGAAAATTTTCATTAATTGACTCAAGATGCAAGTTAAAAGTACATTAGTCTTGTCTTAATTCAAACCACTTTAAACCACGACCAAAGATTTATCTAGCTGTTTTCATTTCTTTATGTTCCATTGTGTCTCCATTTACCTTTTCCTAAATTTGATGTGAGATTTTTAAAAATATCATTATTTTTAATTTATTTATTTGAAGGAGAGCAAGTACAGAGAGAGAGGGAGAAGCAGACTCCCCACTGAGCAGAGACATCCCCCCCCATGGGGCTCCATCCCAGGACCCTAAGATCGTGACCTGAGCCAAAGGCGGAGGTTTAACTGACAGCTACCTGGGCACCCTGATATGAGATATTTTTAACAGAAACATTATATAATATTAAGAAAATAAATAAGGAAAAAATGAGAATGTGTAAATAAGGATAGAAATGAACCAAAGATAAGAAAACACAGCAAACTGTAAAAGTTAGGGGCCTGGTTTTATCTTATTTGCTAGCTAATTGTTTTGAGGAACATTTGGGATTATGCAAACAAAGCATGTGCAGACGGATGGAAGATGTTCCTTTAACCATCTTAGTAATAGAACCAAGAGTAGATATAATTGCCATAGTGTAAAGCATCACAATGCCAGTGACATAGGTATATATCAAATTTAACATGGCAGATTGACTACAGACATTAATCTTGACCACCCCCCTGCCAACAACTTTAAAGTGACAGTAAATAAATTTTAAAAAGAAAGTGGGTAAAACAATGTAAGACATATTGGACAAAAAATGGCAACAAATTTTTGGAGGCCAGGGGATGGTCAGAAAACTGACAGAAAATTGAGAAAGCTACAGAAATACCATTGAGAATAAGCTAGTTTTAACCACAGAATGCACAGGACTTGGAAGTATCAACTACACTGAGAATGGATTAGGAGGTGTGAAAACACTCATTAAAAACCTGAATAAGAAGATGTTTGGACTTCTCTATTTTTAACTCCACCCCAGTGGACTAATTATGCTCAGCACCTCCATCATCCCCCTCAAAGTGTAGAGTTCCAGCAAAGGTGGGGGGCGTGAGATTTAAAGCAGAAGAGGAGGGATGATCAAGTAAGGTGTTACCAAGCAGTGGGACTCTCACCTTCCCTCCTGTGCACCAGAAGTAAGCCCTCACAGCTAGACATAACCCTGATGCAAGAGACCAGTGGCATTACTCACTAGAAAAACCAAGCAGGGCCAGATGAAAAACAAAAATGAAAACCATAGATATATTTTTTTGGGGATAGCTCAGTAAAGAAAAGCTGATTTTCATTACAGAGATGCCTACTTTTGATAAGCACCATCCACACATTCAAAGCTTACTATATGTTTCCTCACATGTAGGTATGAATAGGGAGATACAAAATTACCAGAGATATGACCAAAACCTCCACATATAAGACAGAATAAGAAAAGACACAAAAAGAAAAGGGAAATCAAGAACATGACAACATAAGAAACAAAAGAAAACTGCAGAATTTTACAATTAATATCCCAAGATAATATGGGATATTAAAAAAGAACATTTATTAAAAAATAGTAAAATTTAGAGAACAAGAAAGAGCTTTTCAAAATTTGTGTATGTATCTAAAATTTAAAAATTGATTTATAAAAATCAAGAATATTTTCGAGAAAGTGAGGCAAGAACTCCATTAGATGGAAATATGGAAAGAAAGAATAAGTAAATAAGAAGACAATTTTAGGAGGTTCAATATCAAACCAATGGGAGTTCCTGAAAAAGAAAACAAATGGACAAAAAAAAAATTAAAAAATAGAGGGGAAGATTTTTTTTTCCTAAAATAATATAGGCACACATAAGAAAATTTTCTAAAATGTAAAGACATTAGACTCCCAATTGAAAGGGCTAACTAAGTGTTACCACAATGAATTAAATGAATTAAAGCCCCTAATTAAAAGATATCACTGTGAAATTTCGACACCAAAATTGGGAAAAGAATTTAAGAGCATGTACCCACAGCAGTGGTTTTAGGAATACAAAGGATTTAGGAATCAGAATGGCACTAAATTTGAACTACAAAGCTTGAGGTTAAAAAATAATGGAATAATGTATTTGAAAACAGGAAGGAAATTATTTTTAAGTTAAATTTAACCCAAAAGTCAATCAAGTGAGAGTGTAGAATGAGGATATTTTCTGATATGTAAAATATTCACACTTTTAATGATTAAAAATCCTCCTAGGTAGTACACAGTAAAAAGGGTAGAAACCAAAACAAAAGAGATGCAATTCCAAAAAATAATATGCAACACACAAACAGAAGGGAAAGAAGCTCCTGGGTAATAGCAGTGCAAAAATGTAGAAAGCAACAACTTTGGATTTAGATAGAAGGAGAGAGAGCTCTGTAAGAGGGCTGTGTTGTAGGAGGCAATGTTTAACTCTTGAACAAAAAAATTCATTGTTCAAAAAGGAAAATGTGATCACTTGACAAAACTGGCATATAAACTGTGTTTACCTTAGAGAAATCGAAAATTTATGTTCACAGAAAAAAAACCTATATAAAAATATTCATAGATGTTTTATTTGTAATAGCCCCAAACAAAAAATAACCCAATGTACTTTAACAAGTAAATAGATAAATTGTGGTATATCCATACAACAGGATGTTATTCAGCAATAAAAAGCGCAAAGTATTGATAGAGACAACTGGGATAGATCTCATGGACATTATGTTGAGGGAAAAAGCCAATCCTAAAAGATTTTACTATTTATAATTCCATTTATAAAACATTATTTTTTTGCACTTCTCAAGTTAACCTTGATGGATGTTACATTCATAAAATATTGGAAGAAGGGGTGTCTGGATGATTCAGTTGTTAAGCATTTGCCTTCTGCTTGGGTCATGACCTCAGCTTCCTTGGATTAAGCCCAAAGGCAGGCTCTCTGCTCAGTGGGAAATCTGCTTCTCCCTCTCTGTCTCCCCACCCCTGCCCCGCCCCCGCCCCCTCCATTCCTGTTCTCTTTCTCTCTCTCTCTTTATCTCTCAAATAAATAAATAAAATCTTTAAAAAATAAAATTAAAATTTGGAAGAAGAACTAGTAATCCATGTTGTTTTATACTTTTTTAAAAATTTTTAATTCCAGTTAGTTAACACAGTGTTATATTAGTTTCCGGTATACAAAATAGTGATAACAGTTCCATACATCACCCAGTGCTCCTCACAACAAATGTACTTCTTATCCCCATCACCTGTTTAAACCATCACCCCATCCTCCTGTCCTCTGGTAACCATCAGTTTGTTCTCCATAATTTAGTCTGTTTCTTGATTTCTCTCTCCTTTTTTTTCACTTTGCTTATTTTGTTTCTTAACTTCTGCATATGAATGAAATCACATGTAATTTGTCTTTATCTGACTGACATATATGACATATATTTTGGTTAGCATTATACTTTCTATCTCCATTCTTGTTGTAAATGTCAATATTTCATCCCTTTGTATGGCTAAGTGTTACTGTGTGTGTGTGTGTGTGTGTGTGTGTGTGTGAGCTTTTTATTATGGTGCTGTCCCAGTAGTTTATTTTTTGGTTTTATTTCCCTCGCCTGAGGAGATACGTCTAGAAAAATGCTGCTATAGTCAATGTCAGAGAAATTATTGCCTGTGCTCTCTTCTCAGAGTCTTATGATTTCAGGTCTCACATTTGGATCTTTAATCCATTTTAAATTAATTTTTATATATAGTATAAAAAAGTGGTCCAATTTCATTCTTTTGCATGTGGCTGTCTAGTTCTCCTAACACCATTTGTTGAAGAGACAATCTTTTTCCCATTGGATATTCTTTCCTACTTTATTAAAAATTAACTGACCATATAATTGTGGGTTTATTTCTGGATTTTCTATTCTGTTCCATTGATCTATGTCTATCTTTCTGATAGTACCATACTGTTTTGACTACTACAGCTTTGTAATATAACTTGAAGTCTAGAATTGCCTTTGCTTTTCTTTTTCAAGATTGCTTTGGCTATTTGGGGTCTTTTGTGGTTCAATACAACATTAAGGATTATTTCTTCTACTTCTGTAAAAAATGCTATTAGTATTTTGATAGGGAATGCATTAAATGTGTAGATTGCTTTGGGTAGTAAGACACTTTATAATATTTGTTCTTCCATTCCATGAGCATGGAATGTCTTTCCATTTCTTTGTGTTGTCTTCAATTTCTTTCATCAGTATTTTATAGCTTTCAGAGTACAGAGGTCTTTCACCTCTTTGGTTAGATTTATTTTTAGGTATCTTATTATTTTGGGTGCAGTTGTAAATGGGATTATTTTCTCTCTCTGCAGTTTCTTTACTGGTTTATAAAAATACAACAGATTTCTTTATATTGATTTTGTATCCTGTGACTTTACTGAATTACAGTATTTTCTTGAAATGACAAAATTATAGAAATAAAGAACAGATTAGTGGTCATGAAGGATTAAGACTGGGGCTAGAGTGTGGTTATAAGGGTTAACATGAGAGAGTTTTGTGGGGGGGTGTTGATGGAACAGTTCCGTATTTTGATGTGATGGTAGTTACACAAATCTATAAAAGGTGATAAAATTCCATAAAATAATACATAAGTAATGCACGTCAAAGCTGCTGAAATCCCAGTTAAGGTCTGTAGTTAGTAGTTTTATACCATTGTTAGTTTCCTGGTTTTACTCATTATTTAGATGTTAGAGGTGAGTAAGTTGCTATCATTGGGTGAAGCTGAAAAACTAAAACACAGATACTCTCTATACAATTTTTGAAACTTGTATGGGCACCTAAAATTATTTCAAAACAAAATATTTGAAAAAATATATTCCTCTCAAAGACTGTTCCCAGAGATTCTGATTGAGTAGGACTGAAGAGAGAAACACAAATTTGTATTTTGGCAAGCTTACCAACTGGTTCTCATCAGCTGTCACATTTGAAATCCCTTCATAAAATGCATGATGTTCTCAAAAGTTCCTTTAACTATGAAGACAACAGCAAGTTCTACACAACAGTTTCTATAATGCTTCTTATTGCAAACTGAAGTTATCATGCCAAAGGACAAATAACAAATTCACAAGGGGCCAAAACAGTGTATATCTCATCCCTGGGGCATGGCTTAATTCCCAGATAGCAACCAGATGAAGATTAGACAGCTTCAGATCTTTCAAGCATCACTCTATAAACATTATTTAAACATTATTTCTTATCCTTAAACATCTCAGAAGATGTCAATTAAGGGCAGATGAACCTGATTTGATATTACACTAAATGGAGAGGAAGGGTGATATTCTTTTAAGAGTATTACAGAAGATCTCTACTTGAAGAGTAGTCCTCCCACCTTCAAACACTGATGGGCTGAAGAAACATATGTTTAAAAAAAAAAAAAAGACCAAGATTTTAATAAAATCTACATAGAAATGTATGAGTAATTGAGGCCTGAGGCATTATCTTTTAATTATAAGGAGTCTAAAATGTGGTTTATGTTAATGAATATCAACTGAATTCAATGGGAAAGGTCTATAATGTGGTTAAGGCTCAACACTTTTTTTTAAAATAGATTTTTATTTATTTATTTATTTGACAGAGATCACAAGCGACCAGAGAGGCAGACAGAGAAAGAGGAGGGGAAGCAGGCTTCCCCCCCCAAGCAGAGAGCCCGATGCAGGGCTCGATCTCAGGACACTGGAATCATGACCTGAGCTGAAGGCAGAGGCTTTAACCCACTGAGCCACCCAGGCTCAACACTTCTATACCGCCTGGTTAACATCAACTTTTACCATTTTACAAGCATGAAAATTTTATTCTCATGAAGAGAATGACTAAGTCTAAATATTTTCTCACAGTTATTTTGTTAATATAAAATTAGATGGCTAATATTAATTATAATCTCTTAGAACTTTCTCTAGCATATATATTGTAAGGAAAGAAGATAACCGTTCATTCAATAGACCCATTTTTTAGCATCTCCACTATATATCAGTTACTATATTAGATACTGAGATTCAAAAATGAAGAGTATGTTGTTTCTTTCCTTAAGATGCTGGCATCTATTGGAGTGAGAAAATATTAAACCTACAACTACAGTATATCAATTTATTATTGTTTAGGTAGTTTCTGATCTGAATCTTGAAAGCTGAGTAGAATCTAGCTACATGAAGAAAAGACAGAACATAAGAGAGAAGAGATTATGCAAATGCATAGAAGAATTCGTGTTGATGATGTGTTCAGGTAACAGTGACTCTATCTGAGGTAAATGATGCATTTGGGTGTACGTTTGTGAGCCGCAGGATAAGTCCCCAAAGCCAGATCATGGGGAGGATCTTTTCAATGACAGTCTGGCCTAAAAGGCCACCTTGAAAGCATTCAAGCATTTTGAAAAGAGCTTCTAAGTAGTAGTGTTGATGCTGGATTATAGTATGATAAAATAAAAGGCAAAGAGAAAAATGAAATTATTGAACTTAGAAAATGGTTTGGGGTGCAGAAAATTTATCCATTATGATTGTTCCCATTGTCATCACAACTTATACTGGTTTTCACATACTGGAAAGCCACTCATTTTTAAAGCAGCTGAAATTAGTCAAAATCCCCCAAATTTATCACATTACACCTATACTCAAACCATCTATATATAATAATTTGAAGGAAATTCTTAAAATTTCATGTGCCAGCCAAGTCTCTGTTAAAAGGAAAACAATTGTCCTTTGGATTGGAAACACCATCTGGATCGCTTCAAACCTACCAAGCACTAAATGCAGCACTAAAACGCCTAAAGTCTGAAATTTATAAGTAACAACAACAAAAAAAAACCTTAAAAGAATTTTCAGATCTTTAAAAACTTCCCTCCAGTAAGGCAGTTGGCATTTTCTGGACTGCCCCTGCGTACAGTAAAATGTCATGTGACTTTCTAGAAGGGATATTGTGAAGATTAACAAGATTGTGTTTTAAGGTTTTTCAGGTTCTTCCAAGAGTGAAGCTCTGTGAGTTCAGGTATAACATTCATTTTTCACCGCAGAGTCATTTGAGTCCCAGGGATATCAGAGTAAAGCAAACCCAACTTCCTTCCAAGGATCTTACTACCTACATGAAATAGTTAAATAATATTCAGTAGAGAATTAGAACTATTAATGTTTGAATTATTGAGCAAGAACCGTGCTAAATAACTGTGTCCACATTACTTGTAGATGTCTTGAAAGGCCCTTAATCATAGAGAAAAGGGTTTTTAGGGCACCTGGGTGGCTCAGTGGGTTAAGCCTCTGTCTTCAGCTCAGGTCATGATCTCAGGGTCCTGGGATTGAGTCCTGCATCGGGCTCTCTGCTCAGCAGGGAGCATGCTTCCCTTTGTCTCTCTCTGCCTGCCTCTCTGCCTACTTGTGATCTCTCTCTCTATCAAATAAATAAATAAAATCTTAAGAAAAAAAAAAAAAAAGGTTTTTACCCATATCAGGATAATGTAGGGATTTCCTCATTGATTATTTAGGTTGAGGGAAGGAAGAATTAGTTTTTCAGGTAAGAATAAATGTAGATTAAAAATGAACTTTTAAAGTATGGGCAAATCAAATTTATTTTAATCAATTCAAGCAGTCAGTAATATGTATCCAATAGTGCTTGATGCAAGTGTTCTGAGAAGTTACAAAAAAGCAGTCAATTCAACAAAATAATCAGTTACTTGGTTTTTTGGAGACTCTTGAATTTTACTGGTAAAGATATTATATAGACACAGGTATATTCATAAGCAATGGAAATATTACCTGGTATTTACTAATAATACTGTTCATAAGGGCTGTGCCAAAGGCTGCTAAAAGTGAATATCTGCCATTTTTTTCACTTCTGTTAATTTATTCAAACAAAATTTATTGATTATTACCTGACATAAATCCTTTTGTAAATAGGTTGATATGGCCTACCTTGTAATTCCTTTGTTCATTCAAACATTTATTTATTAATACCCGGACACAAGGGCAAATACAAAACAAAGTAAGCTATAGTCAATGTCCTTAAGGTCTTTTTACAATAGTGATAGGGTCATGTATGTAAACATATTATAAATTCATCTTACATATAAGGTAGAACAGTAATTAAGGTGTATAAATAACATAATGAAGGCTAAATGCTAAGTCGAGTTCTCAAACCTAGGGACCTTTTAGAATCACCTAATTTTTTTTTTTAATTTAAATATAGTGCACAGGGCACCTGGGTGGCTCAGTGGGTTAAGCCTCTGCCTTCAGCTCAGGTCGTGAATTAGGGTCCTGGGATTGAGCCCCACATTGGGCTCTCTGCTCAGCAGGGAGCCTGCTTCCTCCTCTCTCTCTGCCTGCCTCTCTGGCTACTTGAGATCTCTCTCTGTCAAATAAATAAATAAATAAATAAATAAATCTATCTTTAAAAATAAATAAATAAATATAGTGCACAGCTCCTCCTTCTGCCAATTCTGGTTTAATTGGGCTGAAATGGAAAACTAGAAGGTTTTTTTTTTTTTTTTTCCAAAGCTCTGCTGATTCTAATAAGTATCCAAAGTTGAAGAAAACCTGTTTGCTTAAAAGATTGGAAAGAGACAGGTAAAATATAGTGTTGGAATTGATTTAACTCCTGAGAAATCCTATGAGAGACAAGGGAAATTCCTAAGGATAGCTACTATGTAAATTGAATGAAATATTGTAAATTTATTCTAATGATTCAGAGGAAGAAAGAAGATCCACTAATAATATCCATATAATATCCTCTCAATCCATGATCCCAAAGCTAGGACCAGGTAAAACCAAAACCTATGTGAATATTTACTCTTGGGGTCTCATTCTCCAAGTTCTTCCAATTATTCAAGCATATAACTAATCAAAGCCTCTAAGGAAAGTTTCTGCCATATGTTATATTGGAGATAAGAGTGATCATGTGAAATGTTACATTCAAGGGCCTGCCTTTCAGAGCAAACTGAAATCCCAGGCATCACCAAGAAGAGTGGTGATTTCCATGGCACCCTCAGACCTTCCTAGCCATTGATGTACCAGAAGACAATAGTCTACACTGATAGCATATTCCATCAGGAACTATAGTTCTACAATTTGGAGTTCTCACTCAGTTTTCCTTAGTAATAAAAGCAAATAAAATAAAAACACAAGGGTATCTCTATTTCAGAGTTTTTTGAGAAGTTCAACTTCCAGGTATATGTTTGCATTAGACTTACTGTGTCCACAGCTATGAGGAGAGTACAAATCAGGTAAAGGTGATCTTTTATTGAGCCAAGCAAAGAGAGGCTTAACATAAATAAAACCTTAGGACTAAAACGTACTATATTGAAATTCCCAATCACGACTTACCCAGAAAAGTCTGAGACCAAAGTTTTACAGCCTTATAAAAATATTTTCTCAGTAGCATCACGCCTCTATGTAATATTTTAAAGCATGCCTAGTCGTTTGGATTCAGCACAGCTGGAAAATAAGAATCATCTGAATGAATAGGTGAGTTTCTTCATCAGTGGATTTTAAATATACCTAGGCATCTACCCTTTTTGCAGCTTCAGGCCTTGGATTCAAAGCATGATTCTGTTTAACACTCTCTAATTGATAAACTTAAATACATCTTTAGCATATACAAAAAATGTATACAGCTAGAATTTTCATCAAACACCCATAATGTCATTTTTCTAATTCAAATTGGCTGTGCACCAACAGCTTATTAACAAGGTATTTTCTTGCTGCTTGGGGTGTTAGGGCAAAACATGGGGTATGTAAATGTGTAGGTAGAAGTTAAGGAGTATTCCTTAGAGCTAACATGCATGAGTAGTCAAAACAAAATCTTTTAACTATAAGTTTTATTCATAGAAGAGATAATAAAGATGTGCTTTTTTTTTTTTTTTCCTTTTCAAGAGAGATCATTGTATAAGTATGTTTATTGTTGGGTCATCTCATTGTTTATCATTGGCCTTCATGAGGTGTTTAGTTTTATTCCTCATCTATTGCTATAAACCTCACTTTTTTTTTTTTTTTTTTTTTTTTTTTTGCATTGCTCATATAACCCATACTTACTAGTACCACAGCATCACCACCAAAGGAGACACTGGGAGGCTGGAAGTCTGTTCCCCAAGCAGTTATGATCTCAGAAATCTCCCAGTTACTCAAAGCTGCTGTATAAGGAGTCCCATTCGGTGACCGAAGCAGTCTCTTTTATTGAGCAGAAGTGTCAATTCCTTGAAAACAGTCAAGGAATAACAGTAATAAGACAGAGTGCAATTACTTATATAGTGAGGGATCTTTTTTACTAGGTTAGATATCAGCTATAGACAGTATGTGGCAGCAACAACCACAAAGAAAAGACAAAAGATGGCAAGGACACTTGGTCCCACCCTACTGCTTCCGATTTCATTATTCTCCAAAGATAGAGACAGCCATCAAGGGCGGCATCTTCTGAAACAAAGGACAGAAATCAATATCTTCCTGAGCAGGAGGCAATGTCAATATGATATCTCAACCCCCCTTCTGAAGATGGCAAAAAGTATTTTCTCAACAGCTGCTGAAATCCATTTTGCCTCATTTTCATAAACAAAGAAATGGTAGTTTCCCTTTCCTGACTACACTCTTATATGTGGTTGGCTTTCATCCCTTCTCCTCTTTTCTGTGCCCAAGCAACAGTCCAAACCCTCAAATTCATCTTTGTATCCACTGGGCAGTCACAAGGCAGGCGGACACAGGTGTTCCTCAGGTCATTATTATCGTATATTATATTAAAGATTGTGAGGATAGAAAAAACTCTATGTCTTAGTCTATTGGGGTGTCTATAACAAAATACCACAGACTGGGTGGATTATAAATAGCAAACATTTATTTCTCACAGTTTTGGAGGCCAGAGGGTAGAGGGTGTCAGAATGGTAGTGTGAGGACCCTTTCTCAGGTCCCAGACTTATCATTGTCTCTTCTGGTAGTGGAAGGAGTGAAAGGTTTCTCTCTGGTTTCTTCTATAAGAGAGATCCCATTCATGAGGACCCCACACTGATGATTTCCCAAGGGTCCCACCCTCCCTCCTTGTGGGTTAGGGTTTCAACATATGAATTTTGGAGGGACACAAACCTTCAGACCACAGCACTATGGCTTCTTAAATGTTTGGGCTCTCCCTGACTTTAGTAATAGAAAATGTGTGTCTAATAAAATAGCAGATATGAGATATTTCATATACCCAGGGCTTGGGTTTTTTTAAGTCTTTTGTTTTATTTTGCAATGTTGGTGAACAACATTGCCTTGAGTAAGTATGTAGCATATGTATGTAAAATAGAAATGGATTGGAAACCAAGTATATCCACTTCATAACAGAAGTTGTCTTTGGGAAGGGAAGGAAACTAATGGAATGACAGGGAGTTGTTTGAGAAGACTGGCTAAATTTGTAATGTCTTGTTTCTTTAAAAAATGATGGGGCAAATATAACTAGTGGTATGTTTTAATGTTGTTTGTTATGATGGGTGTTTTTTATGTTGTTCCTTCATTTTTTCTGTATCTTAAGACCTCAAAAATATTAAGAAAACAAGACTATTAGCTAATCACATGTCCATTGTGCTATCTCTTTTTGAAGGAGATGTTTGCAATTAAAATACCCATCCTTGCTGCTCAATTAGCAGTTGCACCAAAGAAACCTTCATTGGGTATTAATCAATTCAAGATCACAATTTTAATGTCACTAGTCATCCTGCTTTTAAATAAATACATTAATATTCAAATTCATGTGTAAGTGCCCCATATATCTGATTAACTGAAAGTTAGACAAGCCTTAATATATGCAGAACACCATTCATGTGCTCTAAAAAGCAAATGAAGAAGCTGGAATAAATAAATTATGAGTTATATGTGTCTGTCTTTTATGGAAATGAAGAAAAATTCCCTCCGGAAGAACCCAGATACTTGGCTGTTTTCATAATTTACAAGGTATAGTGCTAAATACTATACCTGGCAAAGCATCAGTAAGGATAAGAATGAGTACATTGATCTATAATAGTAAGTTATGAATAACATTTATATTACATATATGCATCACACAGAGTAACTGCATGTGTATAAAATGTCTTTGAGTACTGTATTGTTTATAAGAACTTTCCAAAAAGGATCCCCAAATTATTGATGACTGTTTACTTTCAGCCCATGAATCATTTCCTGAAGATATTTTACAATTGTGATTCAGCTGGGCTTTTAACGGACTTATTTATTTTTTTGTTTCCTTTTTTAAAAATCACCATTTCTGTTTTCAGATTATTCACAGGTTTGGCCCCTCTCATGGGGTAACCACCAGACACATCTGCTGATTTCTCCCCAAATGACGATAGCAACAAGAGTGCACTTACAAAATAAAGGCCAGAGAGAGAGGGAGTCTTTTCAAAACACAACAGGGAAAATCACCCGAAATGAGAGAAATGAGATAACCAGCAGATGCTCCAGAATATGGAAGTCATCTGTAAGCATTTAGCAGGATGGAGAATGCTCAAACAGTTCTCCATTTGCCAGACGCCCGAAATAGAGACAGATGAGCTATTTCTCTGAACTTCGACAGCAGCACCCGCTGAAAAAGCAAACCCTTTCTGCCAAGGGTCACTTGTCGAAACTGTTGACTGTAAATCAGAGTTCTCCATTTTGGCCTTATGGTACCCAGAAAATACAGCCGAAATGTTCATATGTGCGTCTTACCTGCGGCAGGAAGATGATCATCCTTGGTCGCTGAAGGTCTGCAGGGATGGGGACAAATTGTTTACATGTTTTGAACAAAGACACCTTTTCGGAAACCCACATGTTGTATGCACTGTTTCTTATCTTTCCTTGGCGAGTAAGAAGTGTTCCTAAATGAAATAACCCACATTTCAACTGCATTGGTAAACAGTGGTAAGGATATTTAGGTCTGGAAATGGTCATGAAAAGGCCCTTTATGTATTTTTTTTTCCTCCCGAAAATAATTACTGCTGCAATACACCGTGTCTTTTAACCTGTTTTAGAAGAAAGGAATGTCTTTGTGTGAAGTGTGTTATCTGGAATCCTTCTCCTCATATTGTTTAGATCATGAGTCTGGGTTTTTGGGTTTTTTTTTGGTTTGTTTTTTATTTTGCACTTGCTCTCAGGGTGTCTGAAACATTTAAAAAAACAGTGAGTATTCAGAACTGCTCATGCTGGCAGCGGGTGCCTTACAGTTTGCCATCATGTAAATATCAATTTTGCTTTCATTTATGGAGCTGAGCAGAGATAAATCCCAGTAGCATTGAAAGAGATCTCTAGATTTCAGTTTTCCTCATTTCTGTGTGTGGCCTGACCAGTCAACCCCAAGCTTCTCTGTTCCTCTTCATCCTGTTTAAACTCCATTACTCTTTTCCTTTAATTTTTCCAGCTCTCTCAAGAAGCTAGGGGGATCTCTAGTGGGGATAGAATATATTCTAGGCCAGTGGTTCTCATGCTGTGGTCCCAAGACTCGCATGGAAACAGACTTGGGACTGCTAGAAATAGAGATTCTTTATATCTCACCTATTGAAATAGAAACTCCAGAGTTGAGGTCCAGTAATCTGTGTTGTAATCAACCGTTCAGGTCATTCTGACACACACCAAAAAATTTTTGAGAAACGCTGATCTACACTGCAGTGCAGAATTTCTCTTAGGAAGTCTGCAAACCATCACCTCTGGAAAACTCCACCAGTTTTCCCCCACGGAATTCCCTATGTGAGAACCTGAATATTTTCAGATGCCCTTTTTGCGTCTAAACTATGGTAATCTCCAGGTATAAAAGGAATCCCATTTCAATTATGCCTGGTGTCAATGTTTGGAGTAGATAGTGATGGATTAATTTGCATTAAGAATTTATCCTGGATCAGCAAAACAGATTAAACTATAGCCCTAACGACTTCCAAAAATGACACTTCTTTGATTTTTCTCCTCCACTAATGTATACCAAAAAGGAGATTTTAAAGCCTTGCAGAATAGCAGAGCCAGCTGTGCAGAAGACAGGCACTCCAGTGGGTTGATGAATGGATTACACTTGCCAGTGAAGTATCCTTATTGGTGGATAAAGACAACTGATTGATTACCTTCCTTAATGAGTTTTGATTCTACTACTCAGATGAATGAGGCTTTGCAGGATTTTTTAGATTATATATTTTTTAGATTACAAAAGAATGTGTGGTCAAAATATGCAACTGAAGAACTACGAAGTCAGGGTTTTATGGCATTTCATCTAAAAACCGGTAACATTGCAAACACAAAGGAAGTATCAAAAGGGATTTTGTGAAGTGGCAAAGTTTATGAATCACCTCAAAATAAAAGTACTGAACTTACCTTAAGAAAATACATGACTGGGGCTCAGTGAGTTAAGCCTCTGCCTTCGGCTCAGGTCATGATCTCAGGGTCCTGGGATCAAGTCTCACATGGGGCTCTCTGCTCAGCGGGGAGCCTGCATCCTACTCTCTCTCTGCCTGCCTCTCTGCCTACTTGTGATCTGTCAAATAAATAAATTTTAAAAAATAATATTAAAAAAAAAGAAAATACATGACTGCGTATTTTGTTGTTGTGCCTCTGAAAGGTGTGGTTGTTAAGCTCTGTTGAAAATACTTCTTTTGTGTCACAGAAATTACATTCTTTTTTTCCCTCCTCTATGCAGCCTGTAGCCATGTAAGGCCCCTCCCCACACCACATCTGTAACCTCTGGAACTCAGGTCAGAGAAAGGGGAAAGATTAGAGGGAAGACTGGCCTGTGAAAATGCCTAAACGTGAAAGGGCTCAGTCGTCAAAATCAATCAGCAGTCCCTTTGCTTTCAAAATGGGAACAATATTTACTTTTTTAAAAAAAGATTTTATTTATTTATTTGAGAGAAAGAATGAGTGGGGAGAGGGGGCCAGAGGAAAAGGAAGAAGCAGACTCCCCACTGAGCAGGGAGCCTGACATGGGGCTTGATCCCAGGACCCTGGTATCATGACCTGAGCTACAGGCAGGTGCTTTACGGACTGAGCTACCCAACAAGATTTGCTCTTTATTCAAGAAACTTCACCATCAAGTATTGTGGCAATGTCTTTCAAAATGAAAATGCCATTTGATTCTGTATTTCTCATTTTTTAAGGCTTGAGAAGACCACATTGTTACTTGGAACTTTCCAGATGCTCGCTGAGTTCTGGAGTTGGTGGTCCAAAGGTAAGCTCACCCCCTCTCATGGCTCAGACCCATAGGCTCAAGCTGTTTCCTCCAGGACCCCATGCAGGTCACAGGCTCAAAATCCCTGAAAGTTTCTTAGCAGGAGACAGCCAGGCAGCCAAAAGAATTTCTAGGCTTCCATGATGCTTAGAATATAATATACAGTGTTTTAGCACAGAAATGATACCCTTAATTATTATGAATACACTTGAATGCCTGCTCTTTGCAGAAATAACCTCAATGCACTGAAACAGTAAGAACTATTACACAAAATACATAAAAAACATTCCTGTCCAGTTCAGGAATAATTTGCCCCTCACTGGGAAGAACAAAGCAATAGGAATGAAATGGCATTAGGATGTTACAAAGAGGTGCAATCACCTCAAGTCAGGGTGTCAAGAGCCACTGCTTTGCACCAAATCCACTTTCTATACCCTTCAACTGTCTGAAAAAAGAGAGCATGCTATGGAGACTGTTATCTGTACCTCTTGGGGACATTAATGAAACATGAACAAATACAATAGGCATTAAAAAAATATATAGGCACTGTTTCATTTTTCAATTACTTTTGACAAAATAGGCTGGGCCACACTCTAAGCTCAGAAATGTAGTCCTTGTTGCAAATACAGAGACATTCCAGCCTAAGAATTAATCTGAATAGTCATAGAAAGGTGAAAATTCACAGGGAATAATTTATATCCTTCTCTTCTACACTAGAGGTAAATCAAGTATCACAGAAATTCTGCTCTAAATAAAAAGTGAAAGTATTTAGCATTCTAGTTTGGTGGTTTTTTAAAATGGTATTTTTTTCCTTCACCTCTTTAAGTCCATCCAAAATTCAGAGCATTTATACACACACACACACACACACACACACACACACACTATGCACACACACTGCAGTGTGTGTGCATAGTGTGTGTGTGTATGTGTGTATGTTTATAGTATACACACATAGTATTTGGTTGCATATTAGCAACTAAAATCCCTCTTGTGAAATAAGCGTTCCTCAGTAGGACACTACATCACCTAACAATACTCCGGTGTTTCCAGAACATAACATTATGTTCTGAACTTAGAGCTATGTGAACAAATTCACACCCAAAGGAAAACCAGCAAAGTGCCTGGCCTGCTTCCAGTTTCACTTTCCTCATTGTTTTGCAGGAATGAAGAGCAATTTTGTGGTTGAAAATGAAAATGTCTTTTCCCAACTGTGATCAGCTCTTCTGACCTGGCAGAAACGACTTCAAGCCTGTGTCTTTCAGGCCTTGAAGTCTTCTGCCTCAAAACAATTTCTGCTCAAGAGGATGCTCTCTGGAAGTTTTAATGCATCTCAAGTCCTGGTCTACATTTTCTGCTTGATATTACCTTGCTTTCTTGCATATGCAACTTCTTACTAGAATTTCATAAGTTCTTTTTTATCCCAAGGCTTCCCAAGAGGAAATGTACTATCCAAGGATGGGACTTTGGGCCACTTCAGGATGTACGGGTAAGAGTTAAGACTAATCAGGTCTTTGAGTCAAAGTACCTGTAGGGCTATGCTCAGCACAATATGGTCCTCATATAGCATAAAATTCAGACAGTTCAACTCAGGTCAAAATCAAAAATTCTGATTGGTACCAAAACTGTGCTTTTGTCTCTTTTATATGTTTTATTTTATTGTCACAAAATAGGGGACTATAGAAGGGAAAGCCACCACTCTTGGATTACAGTACAATTTTTTTAACAAATTATGTAATCACTTTGACTGATTTCACATTAAATATTTACAAAGCAAGGTAGTTACATAAAAACAAATGGAACTAAGCTTTGGAGAATTAGCTGCTAGAATCTTATTTGTGATTAACTGAACTGTTTGACATTGGTATTATGTAAGCAACCTCAAAAAGAAAACAGTTAACAATAGATAAGTTACTGGATGGAAGTGTTTCTTTTTTTTTTTTTTTCTTTAACATGTAGAAATGGAGGAGTGAATTAGTTAAGAGTTCTATGAAAATGATATAAATATGAATTTAAATTAGTGATAATTATTTAATCTAATGTGTTCTAAAAATAGTAACATTATTTCAATTTTAGCAATTACAGATGGAGTTAAGTATATATTTTAAATTCAATTCCATTTAACAGAATTCAAATTTGAAATTGTCCCAAATCTCTAAAGTTTGAGATCATTCAAAATGTGATACTTTATTTTAAAAACTAGACAAAATCAATCCAAATCTATAGATTATTAAGATTTGGAGATGATAAAGCTAACAACAAATTTATCCTTTCCACCATCTCTCTTTTCTTTACATGCCTCTCTCTGCTGGTCCACGCCTTTCAGTGCTTAAATGTTTTTTTTTCAAAGTAAAAGATTCATAGTGGGTTTTCATTTCTATTTTCATAGGCTTCTTTGGTATCTTAAAAATCCTTTAAAAGAATATCTGACCATTTTCAGAGGCCAAACATTTTATATTGCTTCCCCAGTCCCCAAAATTAATTAATATCATTCAGTACCTTGTAAAATGAAGAGGTAAATAAATGGTGCTGTTATAAATCCAAACAAATTATAAAAATTATTAGATTCTCCTCTTACTAAAAAGGATGCAACTACTAGTTAAATAACTTGAGGAATTGAGCTTGAGTTATTTTAAAATATGCTGAAAATTGTAATAGATCTATTGGCTTTTTGAAAGAAGGAAGAGCTTGCTTGGACCTCTTGACTCTCACCTCTATTAGCATATATATCACTGCTGGGCAATGTATGCAACCTACAGAACTTAGCAAAATTTTACCCTGTAGAATAAAGTAGAAGCTGAAAGAGAAATAATGCCTATGAATTTTCTTGCTTTTTGTATTATGGAAAGTTCAGCCATAATAGGTCCCTCTGCAGTAAGAACAGCTACATGTATAGGATGGAAAGAAAGGTTGTATGTCAATCATCTCTCTCCTTGCCTCTCCTAAAATGTCAGAAAATTCTAGAAATGTGAAGCCAGAAGGGATCTTCAAGATCACTTAATTGGACTGCACTGTTTAAAAAATTATGGGAATTAGACCTGCATAAATTAATTGACTTATCCAAGGTCATACAACTATGCTCTGAGAATCAGAAATCTAGCTTCTGAACCACTTCACATTTTAGAAGCAGAGTAGGACACTTCCCAACAAAGAGCCAAAGACAGACATCATCTAGTTGTACCATTTCAATAGGAAATGGTGCTGTCAGATGTCTCACGTCTTCTTCATGACTACTGTGTCTCTTCCAGTTGGCAGAAATAGCAAAACAAGAAGGAACACAAATCTATTCTTTCATCAAAGTTTTTAACTTCTAATTCAAATGACGGTTTTCACCTCTAGCTTAAAAGTTAAAATTTAGCAATTTTGTTGTTAATTTAAAAGTAATGGAAAATATTACTTTGCTTCTTGCAATCTCTAAACTTCATACACAAGACTTCAGGCCTCAGGGATAAATTACCAGTCGCTCAATATGTTAATAATTTATAAAGCCAAATAGCTTCACACCAGGATATTGGGCAGGCAAAATCCAAAGAACGTAGCTTTCTTCATTTATTGCATACCATGCATCACATCACTGACAAAGATATTCACCTTGAAGTCAAAGGGTAAAATAATAATAATAAAAATACCTACTACATGCTCAATTTCTATGTCAGGCCGAAGATGAGGGGATGAGTAAGGAAGAGACCTTCCCCTCAGAGAGTTTACTTTTGAGCAGGTGAGACACAATGGCATGCACACAAATGACCGCAGTTCAAAATATGGCGCTTCCATTAAAAAAAATCACAAGACTCTAAGAAAGTTAGAGCTTTCTAGGGAACGGGAAAAGCATTACGAAATGAGTGGCCTGTGAGATAAAACTTGGAAGCTCCCATAGGCCTGGGATTGGCAGGGAAGATGGAAATGGTCTAGGGCTGATGTTGCCTGAAAGCTGCCTCAGACCCTCTCCTGTGTTCTTTGTCATTGCCTCTGTACTTTGGTCAGAACGTTTCTTCTTCAAAGAGAGTTACCTGCCCCCACCTCTCTATTCCCTCACCTCCTCCATTATTTGGAGAAGATGGTGAATCAATATCAAGGGCTGAACAGCTTTAGAAATGTGAATAACTACTTGCCAAAGGCTATACCCCCATCTCTGCTTTTAGTGCCCCCCCACCAACACCCCTCCAGTGCACCCCTTGCCTAGCCAATGGCTGCACCCAGAGCAGCTGATCAATAGCGTTATTCATTCATTCATTCATATATGTTTACTGAGCATGGACTAAGGTGAGACATTATGTTAGGAGGTAAAGGATAGGGACAAAATTAATGTGGTCCTCACATTAATATCTATAAACTCCACAGAGTTTACAGATATTTAAATAAGCAGCTGCAACAATATGGTAGATGTGATGACAGTGGAAGCATGGGGTGGTGCTGTGGTACAAGGCAAGGACACCTTCCGGGCTTCGCAGGGTCCAGAGAGTTTTCCACAGAGAGTCACGAAGTATGATAAGGAGTTGATAGGTGCCGTCCTGCAGCAGAAGCAGGGAACTGCCGTGACTCAGGAAGCAGGAAGCGTGTGTTTTTGCAGTGAGGCCCCTATGGAGGCAGTGACCAGTGGGAACATCAGGCAGAGTGATGCTGCCCAAGTCTTGCGAGTGAAAACCTCACAAACGCTGTGAGACTGTGAGTTTACTGACCGAAGGTCGAAGGAAGGGGAGAGGGAGCTGAAGTTTTCCTAGGGTCTGTGAAAGGAAGGTCTGCGGGCAGATTGGAGGTGGGGAATCTATTAACTAAAGGGAAAAGAACCTGAGATAAAAGATGGGGGATTGCAGCCTTTTGAAGCTCTCTACTTGCTAATTATGACCCAAGGTCAATCCATCAGAAATCAGAACAGATAAAGCTTCAAACTGACAGGACTTGTTTTCATGCAAATGTCTCTTGAAATGCAAACTAACGGGGAAAAAAAAGAGTAAGAAAACAGGGTGTGAAAGGCAGCAGAGTATGGCAGCAATTTCTTTATACAAAAAAAAAAAAAAAAAAAAAAAAAAACCCTGAGAAAGAGGTGGGAAAAATAACTCTTTCCAGCAGATTGCAAAATCTATGCCCTGTAGGTTATGTTCATCTACATTTTCTTTAAATTCCATCCTTTGAAACATTACATTCTTTTAAAACATCCCAAATAGAACAGACCTTATGAACATCTTCACTTTATAATTTTAACAGAACAGGGACTAGAGCCCGCCAATGCAAAGGAAATATTCTTTAAATAATGGGATGATGGTTCTGCGAAAAAAAAGCAGTATGAGGTGTCCTGGTTAGGGGCTTAGGCGGAAAAAAAAAAAAGAGAGAGAGAGAGTGAGAGAGAGAGAGAGAGAGATTTAAAGATAGGGTACTTGACTCCAAAAATGGTGTTGTGAGACTGAATATTGTGGGCTAAGGAAATGTGTTTTGCTCTGTTCTGTTTAATTCTGAGGTTAAAAGCAGTAGTCAAACCATGACAGCGAGGAGCTTTCTTGCTCTGTTATATTACAGCTCACTTATTTCCCTCCAAATATTAAACAATGCCAAAAAATCTTTTAGTTCTTTGGGATGCGATCCATTTTCATTTCTCTCTTGTCCTTTTTTGGTTGTGAGATGACAGTTTAATATTCCAGGCTCCAAACCAGAACTTGGCAAATGGATTTAAAAAAAAAAAAAAAAAAAGGTTAAATGCCGTAGGGAAGAAAAAAGGTAGGCAATTAATTTTTCACAAGAAACTGTAAAACTGGTGCTAAGATGACTATGTTTATTATCTATTTACCTCATACAACTCTTGAAATCTTTCAGAACACCATAGCATGTAGGTAATTTTACTAAACTTAGTTAACTCTTGGTTTTACAGTATGAAAATTCACATTTATTATCTTCCACTTCAGCATCTTTTTAAGAGTTGATATGTAATTATCTGAAATTAAGTGCAGCATTGTGCAGTGACTAAAAACCCAAGTTTGAAGACAAAGATAAGTTTCAATCTCACTCATGACTCCTACGTTATGTCCCTTTGGGACCATTACTTAACCTCTCTCAGTGTTAGTTGTATCATCTTTAAAAGTGGTATATGAATAATTCTAAATTCAGCATGCTTTTCTGAGGATTAAGTAATGTAAAACAGAGCTGATGCATATGAAAGAGTGGATACATATAAGCTTTGAGTAAATAGGAGCTCTTGTTAGTATTGTTTGATGAATGTTCTTGTCCTGACGATTTAGAAGTTTCCTTGGCCAAGGTCACCTTTTTATTCACACCAGTAGTTTTCTAGGTATTTCTGGACTTTATTACATTGCAAATCAATGTTAATCTGAATATGTGGACAACATCATAACCAGCTCCAAGAATGAAACGTCAAAAAAAAAAAAAAAAAAGAATGAAACACGTCATTTTACTTGAATGATGCGACTTTGAATATACCTAACCTGCTTAAGAGCTGGAAGTTGGTCACTCAGTCCACACTCAGAAGTTGCCCCCTCACAGTCCTGTATGCACATTTCAAAATACCAAACAGAAAAAAACTCATTTGCCAGTTGTCTTGCTTAACACCAAACATGGTAGGGAACGCAGTCTGTTGGTGACTGAGTGGCTTCAGGGCTTTCTTTCCAAATGCTAGTTTAAAAAAAAAAAAAAAATGACTATGGCCAGGAGAAATTCCAGTTCTGAAAATACTATGCACCATTGACACATTTGTCTTTTACTTAGGGAAATGTTACGTTTTTGAAGTACATTTTGGGTGTAATGGACTTGGAAAAGAGTTCTAAGATGAACTTCTCATGGTTGTTTCATTCCATCAATTTGGGACATCTATTTTATGTGTTTGGCCTTTGGGTAGCTGTGGGACTGCAGCAAGGATTGAAATGTAGCTCCAGACTCATAGAGATTACAGTTAGAATTGGGGGTAGGGGCATATGAGGGGGAACATTGAGAAATTAATAGGCCTTGCTAATGCAGTGTATATAATACATTCTGTAAATGAGAAAATGTAAAATAGTATAAGAATACATTTGCATTTGATTTCTGGCAAGATGTCGAATAATGGTAAGGCTTTAATCAACCAGTCAATGTACATTAGTTGAGAACTAGTGTTAATGATTCGGGAATGGTTTGACAGTGGGAAAGTGATGTTTCTACTGGACCCCTCCCTGGCCACATCAAGTAAGCAAACAATCTAAACAAAAATTGCAGTTTTTTAAGCAAATGTGGCTTTAGGCTGACTTCCCGTGGCACCTTCACTCTCCTGTGGGCTGTCATTTTAAATCCTTTCTGCGTAATCAAACACACCATGCTGTTGAGACTTCACCGTGAAATAAGAAAAAATAATTATTATAATCTAATGCCTCAGTCCCTGAAAACTTTTGTTTATAATTTTACTTGCAGAGACTAGTAAAATCCCAAACACAAAATCAAATCCTCAGCACTAGGGGAAATGGAGAACTCTTGACTAGCTAAATATTCACTATCTCTAACAATAGATTTTTGAAGAAAATATGTCAAATCATATTCAGTATTAACTTAGTGCTACCTCTTTGGAAGTTGTGATACCATTTGTTTGATCCAAGTTTGTTTCATAGCTTCTGGTCATCTCTAACTATCTAAGTCCATCCTTGACAGTTTTTCAATAAATATAAGGGACGCCAATGTGGCTCTGTCGGTTAAGCATCTGCCTTTGACTCAGGTCATGATACCAGGGTCCTGTGATCAAGCCCCACAGGCTCCTTGCTCAGTGGGGATCCTGCTTCCCCCTTGGCCTACCACTCCCCCTGCTTGTGCTGGCTCTCTCTCTCTCATTCTCTCTCTCTCTCTGACAAATAAATAAGTAAATCTTAAAAAAAAAACAAAAAAAAAAAAACAAAACACTTATGAGATGGAAGAGGGTGGGCGTGCCTGGCTGGCTCAGTTCGTAGGGATTCAACTCTTGATCTTGGGGTCATGAGTTCAAGCCCCATGTGTAGCATAGAGTTTAATTAAGAAAAAAGAAGAAGATGGGGGGGGGATAAATCTTAATTATGCTGCTGATCTTTTCTGTGAAGTACTCTATAAATATGTCAAGAAGCTATTCATACAAGAGGAGACTTACTAATGATATTCTTATGATTCTTTCATTAAAACTAGAGAACAGTTCAACCCCTCCCCACTCCTTTGTTCTTGTTAACTTTCTGATCCCAATCAATAGGACAAGGTTTGAAATAAAGGTGAAATGATTATGAAGTTGATGCATATCTAAATATATGTATATACCCAAAGTATAATCTCTTTAAACAAACCTAAATCTTCTTTGAAGCAGGTAATAGTCAAGTTACAAGAAAAATTTATACAGATAATCACACATACATGCACACACATACACACACAAACACACACACATGCTTGGTGAAGGACCTAAACTGGGTTGGAGAAAAGTAGAAAAATTTAAGGAATCAGTTACTCTTTATCAAGGCCTCAGTTAAGGAGCTCTCTTAAGAAAAGAAAAAGGAGGGAGGTGTGTGCACCTGGGTGGCTCAGTCCTTAAGCATCTGCCTTTGGCTCAGGTCATGATCCCAGAGTCCTGGGATTGAGCCCCACATTGGGCTCCTTGCTCAGTGGGAAGCCTGCCTCTCCCTCTCCCACTACCCCTGCTTATGCTCCCTCTCTAGCTGTGTCTCTCTCTGTCAAATAAATAAATAAAATCTTTAAAAAAAAAAAAAAAAGAGAGAGCGAAGCCGTCTTTAAGTCCATTACATGAGGGACAAAATATGCAGTGCAATGATTTAAAAATTAACAGCAATAAATCTTTTGAAAACACTCATTAATTGAATAGGGCAGTGGAATATGTGGAAGCCAGAAGAAGTTAATTTTATTTTCACAAAGGTCTATTTAAAAATGAAAACTTAAAAAACTTACCTATGGACATACCATGCTGAACAGGCCTGATCTCTAAAATGAAAGCCTACTTTGACATCAGCATATGTTCCACCTTTGTGCAATATCTAGAAGAGGAAAATATTGTATTTAATAGAGTTACAAAAGTACCCTTAAAATACCCACATGGTTTAAAGAAGTGTTTGTTTAGATCAAGTCAGAATAAGAGAGTATAAGTGGGACATTTTGGGACCCAGGTGAGTCCAAATGATTTGAGAACTGCTGCATTAGAGCAGTACCAAAGAGGCAACCAATGTCAGAGGTGCCAGATGCTTATGTATTGCTTCAGCCTCAAGACACGCTTGGGTTACAAGATTACACACAAATGAGGTGAATCCAATGCACCATTTGAATTTCAGCCATACTATAAAAAATAAAAAGTACAAGTACTCAAGAATTGGTAAAACTCAAAGTTTTGCCAAAAGGAATATCAGCTAAGGACTTAGAATAAAATATTTGTTGCTCCTGAACTAGATTGAAAACAGAGAGAACTGAGTACTCCAGATGAGACTTAAATTATTTTTTCATCAACAAATACTCATTCTTATTAATTTCCAACATTTTACTTGATGTAAGGTTACAGCTATGATGCTGTCATGCCTAAACATGCTTCTGCCTTCGTGGAACCGAAAGTCTCATTTAAGTCTTTAGTAGCACTATATACACTATGTACATACACTCTCTCTATAGATACATACACTACACACACACACACACACACACACACACACACGTGTGTGTATATATTCTTTCCTCCTGGATGTGTGTGTGTGTGAACCTTAGTCAATACCTTGACTATGCAACTATATCTTATTGGGTGAGTTAGAGTTAGAAAATGGGCAGTTATGCATTTTTTTTTAATTAGAAAATCAGTTCAACTTTCTGAAGCCAAATACAACGTACATGACACTGTGCTAAATTGTAAAAGAACATTCACCCAAATTCAATAAACAAACAAAAAGATTGATTGGCTACTCATTAACATAAATAGGAACCTCATTTACTTGAACAAAAAGTAACTTTTAAAATATTGAACATTGGGGCTCCTGGGTGACTCAGTGGGTTAAGCCTCTGCCTTCAGCTCAGGTCATGATCTCAGGGCCCTGGGATCAAGCCTGCATCTGGCTCTCTGCTCATCAGGGAGCCTGGTTCCCCTTCTCTCTCTGCCTGCCTCTCTGCCTACTTGTGATCTCTGTCTGTCAAATAAATAAATAAAATCTTTTAAAAAATAAAATAAAATATTGAACATTAATATATATCATGAAGGAGATGTGGCTTCTGGCATAGAGGGGGTCAGAATCCAGTGAGAGAGACCAGTAACAGAATATGGAAGGAGGGATAAATTTTGCCTAAATATCCAAGGAAGTCCTTCCAAAGATGCAACATTTTGGCTGAGACTTAGAAGATGAATTCAGAACCCCATGCATAAAAAAATAAAGTTCTAGACAAAGGGCAGAGCACGGAGGACATATATAACAGAGAGATCTGAAAACATCCATGTGGCATGACTGGGAAAACACTGATTGAAGAGAAGAGTAAGGGAGAGAGAAAATAAATGTTTTAGAGATGGTTTTAAGGATAGATTTAAAATAGCTTGAATGGGGCACCTGGGTGTTTCAGTGGGTAAAAGCCTCTGCCTTCAGCTCTGGTCATGATCTCAGGGTCCTGGGATCAAGTCCCGCATCAGGCTCTCTGCTCAGCGGGTAGCCTGCTTCCCCCCACCCCCGCCCCCGTCTGCCTCTCTGCCTACTTGTGATCTCTGTCTCTGTCAAATAAACAAATAAAATCTTAAAAAATAATAATAATAAAAGAGCTTGAATGACAAGCTGAAGAATATGGGTTAGATTCTATGAAAAAGGAGGAATCATTTAAGGTTTTTGAACATAACTATTCCATGATCATAGCTGTGTTTTAGGTAGGATGAGTGATAAGATGGACTGGGAAGAGAAGAAAGGGAGAATCCACTATCATGAGGGAATAGTTTTCCAGGTTAGAGACAATGAATCCTCACCCTGGGTCTGAGACTAGTAAACCTTCAAAAAATACTTGTTGAATGAGTGAAAAAAAAATTAATGTAATTAAGTGACAGTGGGGATAGATTTAAGAGTCATTACCTAAATAAAACTTATGTGATTTGGGAAGAATATGATGGAGGAGGTGAATGAGCAATAGGGAAAATTAATGATTCCAGGGTTTCAGGATAAGCTAAGAGGGTAGGTTGTGTTGCCATTAACTGAGTGTGGAACTAGGTTGAGAATGTGGTTATAGTGATGGTGAGAGGGTGAGAGATTAACAACATCTGACAACATATTGAGTTTGGGCTGATATCTTTATAAATGTACTACACTAGGTATGGAATCATTATATGAAGGTTAGAAAAGAAGTCATAGCAAGAGAAAGAGTTGGATATCATCTGAGATTAGTCAAGGTACAGAGAGCTTGAGATTATAACAGAAAGCAGTATAGCATGAGGAAAAAAAAAATATGACTTTCACAGATTGGGTGCCCAAGGAAGTGGTATCTGAGATGGAGATTAGCTAGCATGATGTTTATTAGGGAGAAGGATTAGAGTCAACACTTTGGGGAAAAGAAGACGTCAAGATGTAATATAGTTTCAGCAGAAACTTCAGCTAATCCCCCAGGGTTTTCTGACTATGGTATGAACCTTTATAGTTGCCCCACGTTGGAACAGAGGCTGGGCCTTATACCTCTGTACCCATCAGCCATTGGAAATGACTGTCCTGGGAACTAGGCATGATCTTTGGCTGGGTGACTCTCTTCAACTGCAGTAACTCCTAAGAGGTGCTAACAGTGGGGGTCTGTCTTCTATTCGTGCACCCAGCAGCAGGAGTTATAATTACTTCTTACCCAGAAGGTGTTCTTGGTGGCACATCACATATATGCCAGGATGGGTAAGCACAAAGTAGTGTAGGAAAGCCTATACTGAAAGAAGGGGATGGTGAAAGATGAAATAGAACAATGGTTTCTGGAGGTAAAAGAACACTAGGATACGGGTGCACTTTGGAAGCCAAGATTCAAGAAGGAAGAGAAACACAACAGATGTACTATCTGAAGGAAGTTTAAAGAGCAAGAAAAGAACATTGAAATTTGGCACAAAAATGATTATTTTCTTTTAATGTTGCTATGGACAAGGGGAGAAAATAGAAGAAAATAGAGAATTGTGTTTGGCCCAAAGTAATCATCGTTGAAATCACAGAAGCAAAGGGGAAGTCAAAATGCTAAGGAAGAAAATAACAGGCAGCAAAAGAACGTGTTCTCTTTCTGTTCAGAAGTTCACCTGCCGTTACTAATCTCCTACTCTGACTTGATTTCCTCCAACACAAGAAGTAAAAATGCTAAATCCTAGAATAGCAGACTAATTAAATTGGCTCAGCAATAGGTTCATTTCATATGAGAAAACCCATCTGATGAAAAGAGTTTTCTTTACTCCTGTGAATTTGCTGGTAACAGTCCTCTTGAAAGACTCCAAGTTATGTTTCATTCAGGATGTTCAAGAAATGCTTTCCTAGATATCCATTTAGAGCCCTAAAATTCTCTAAGCAACTTTATGGTCTGACAAACTTCAAGCTATTTTCCAGATTAAGCTTTGGATAGAGTGAATGCCTTTGTCTGGTTGGAAGCCCAGTTCTATGGAAAGGCATAAATAAATACCCTTATTTAAAGTCACTGAAAGCCTGACAGCATTCTTGACAGCATATTGCTAAAAACAGCCCAAATATCTTCAAAGAAAAGAAAAAACTTTTCTTCAAAGAAAGATGAAAAACAAAGAAACATTTATTGACCAATTATTACACTCAAGACACTTTTTCAGATGTTTGCATACAGGATGCCATTTGTCTTCACTCCAATTCTGTGAGCTATCCCCTATCTTATAAATAACATTTTTGTGTTTCAGTTTTCCAAATAGCATGCCCAATATTACATACTCTATAAGGAATAGAACTAGGATTTAATAAATGTCTGAATGACTGATTATTTCATTCATTTGCATTATTAAACATCTGTTTTTGTATTATTAGAACTCAAATCATTTGATAGCAAAGCTCAATCCTAAATTTTTATCTTCATGATTATTTTCATTTTTTGTGTACTTATTTTTATACATCGTAATGTTTTAGAAACACATTTAAAAAAAAAACAAAACAGCACAGCTGCCTGCAGTGGTAATTCAAGTTACATGAACGAAATGACTCAGGTGGTCACCATTGTTCCATAAGGTGCAGCTGTTCCATAATGCACTTTGGGGGGACACCAAGAATAGTGCCTGGAGTGGTGAAGACTAATACATATTGTTTTTCAAGTGACGTATATAGCAGCTGTTCCATAATGCACTTTGGGGGGACACCAAGAATAGTGCCTGGAGTGGTGAAGACTAATACATATTGTTTTTCAAGTGACGTATATAGCATAAAATAGTCACTCTTTATTGAGCGAAATTGGTAAGATTTTTTTCTCTTTTTTTAAAAAACATTTTTTTCAATGAAAACAATTAGAAAGATTGAATAAATCATAGTATGTTAGAAAAAGGTAAACTAGCAAAGAGAAAACAGAGATATCTCACTCATTTTCCTACCTGTCGGCTATAGAACTTCTGTGACAAAGAAAAAGGTGTTTGGGGACCAAGTATATATATTCAACTCATTTAAATGATTGGAGCATTCACATAGGATCTGTTAAATTAATTAATTAAGGTAGCCAGTAGACTAAGATGGTTTTAATATGCCAGTAGTCTTTGCAAACAAACTGAAACCTAAGCCTGTAAATGCCTCAAGTTTAAAAAATGAAAAACTAAGGACAACCAGTTACAAACAGCCAACTAAGCTTTTCCAAATAATGTCACCTCTTAAGCCATCAAATAAAGCTTTCAAATAAGCCAATCAAATAATGTCCTTACTTTGCTTCTATGTCTTCTGTAGACAAGTCTTACCCATAGCTCCTGGAGATGGAGAGCTCCTGACCTCTTCCAGTTTGGTACTGTCTCATTCGAGCCAATTTTTGCTCGAATAAGCTCTTAAAATTTTATATGCCTCAATTTATCTTTCATCAGCTGAATGGTCTCTAATTCAATTTTTTTTATATTTACATGTTGAATAACAGAAACCTGCTCCTTTTTTAACATCTACGTAGTAAAATTATGTAACTCTCCATGTAATGATGCTTTTAAAACATTTTATTCAGAACTAAATCTGAAGAATGAATTGCTGATGGAAAATACGTTGTATTTTCAAAGGAGGATTTTGGTATCAGTTGTTGCAAATAGAAATGAGTTAGCAAAGTCTATTCTTCATAAGCTTTATGCAGAAATGTTTGACCTCTGGGTATTTCTATAGTACAAAAAAGTTGATAAGTTAATATAATATCTATTTTTGGAAAATATGTGGTACATTGTACCCTATTATTCACCAGGGATTTTTTTCAGTAACACCTGAACACATAGAAGTTAATTCCAATAATTGAAAATATTAAAAAAAAGAAAATATTCTTCTGTAAAGAAAGTTGAATGTATAATTCTACATAATCCTGAATTCACACAAACATTTATATGTATGTCTACTTTGGATAATATACAAGAATTGGCTAGTGTTGATCAGCAATTTAATAAATTAATAGGTAGTACTTACATTAACACATTAATCTCCTAATTATCTGTTCTCTTCACAAATGCTTAAACTAGCTTTTAAAAATGTTTTAGTGCTTCATAAAGGTAAACCAGGAATACTTGAACAGGAAATAGATTAAGGATTCATCCTATAGATGAACAGCTGTATTTATGATCAAATATATAACTCAATATTTTTCCCCAGGGAATGAGACCTATTTGTAGAAGTTAGGAAAAAAAATTCTTGGCTCTGTCTACTTTGACATAGACAATCTGTCACCAGTACTTGCTCTAGGAAAATAAGCATATCTGATCAGTGAAGCTCTTTCATTATTTTATGTGTAGGTTGACAAGTAGAGGAGGTTAAATCATACAGCTAGAAATTTTAACTATATATATATATGTATATATATGTATATATATATATTCTTTTATGAGGACTGGTGGTGAGCACTCACTGCATAATTACTTATAGAACTAATAGTAAAGGAGAGTTCAAAAGTATACATTCTAGTATAAAATATTATAATACTCTATGTTTGACAGTGTAGATATGACAATTATATATATATATAAGTATATTATATATATAAGTATTTTTTATACACAAACACACATACATATTTGTTTTTTAGAGAGAGAGAGAGAGAGGAACACAAGTGGGAGGGGGGGCAGAGAGAGAGAGGGAGAGAGAGAATCTTAAGCAGTCTCCAAACTCAGCACAGAGCCCAACTCAGGGCTTGATCTCAGGACCCTGAAATCATGACCTGAGCCTGTATCAAGAGTCAGATGCTTAACCGACTCAGCAGCTGAGGTTGTCCTATGGAACAATTATATTTTAAAAAAATAGAATGAGGAAAACAAATAAAAAAAATTGTTTTTTATAAATAAAGTTGGTGGTAACAGTATTATCAGAAGACAATAATGCATGTGATATTGAATAAAAGAAATGAGAAATTATAGGATACTCTAATTCTAAGATCCCCTGTGTCCTTGAGAACTAGTGTTTCCAAGGAGAATGTGAAAGGAGATACAGATGGAATGTAAAACAGATTAAGTAAAAGTTGTATTCTAAAATTTGTATAGCACATATTAGTATGAGTTCATGAGATATTTTATCTTTAATATGCACTTACATAATATATAAATTATATACATATACATGCATGTATATAATATATATATAATGTATTAGCTACGTCCACTCATTTTCTTACTTTAACTCTGCCCACTGAAAAGCTCTAGAAACAATGGTCTATCCAACTGCAATGAGCAAGCTAAATATTGTACGCCTCCCAGTGAAAAAACAGAATACCTGTCGGCAGCCTTGCCAAAGGATCAAACTGGGGTATTTGGGATAACTATTATGAGTTCCGCTTTGACATGCTGTGTGCTACACAAGTGGAAGAGCATAGTAATCATCTGAAAATACACTAAAGGCCTTATAAGATTAGAATAAATATTTGAGGGTCATTTTTATAGTGTGGCATTTGAAACAATAAAAATTAATGAGTTGTATATTGAGAGAAATAGCAGAAGTCTAAGGTGTGAACTCTAAGAAATCAAGAATCAAAATATGGAGGTATTGGGGAGATATGTAAAAGAGATAAAGGGGTTTAAGAGAGCAGTTATTGTAATGAACACTGAGTAATATATAAAAATGTGGAAACATTATATTGTACACCTGAAACTAATGAAATGCTACATTCATTATACTTCAATAAAAATAAATAAATAAACAAAACAAATGTTAAAAAGCAGAATCAAAACATAGATAAATAGGGACGCCTGGGTGGCTCAGTGGGTTAAGCCTCTGCCTTCGGCTCAGGTCATGATCTCAGGGTCCTGGGATCGAGCCCCACATCAGGCTCTCTGCTCATCAGGGAGTCTGCTTCCCTTCCTCTCTCTCTGCCTGCCTCTCTGCCTGCTTGTGATTTTTGTCTGTCAAATAAATAAATAAAATCTTAAAAAAAAAATAGATAAATAATCATAAAGAAGATCCATTGAGCATTTCAGAGGAGTGAGAGAAGCAATAAGATCATAGGGGTCACATGAGGAGAAAGTTGAAAGAAGCGAACTTTGTGAGATACCAGTTTTCAGCCGAAGACCTAAACATTCAAGATGTAGTCATCAGTTCCATGGCCTTACTGCGGTGAAATGTTAATAATAATTGCACCTTAAAATTGCTAAAACCAAACAGAAAATGTCAGGAACCTCATCTGCACTTTAAATTTAAGTAACTACAAAAATAAAACCTTTGCAAATGTACACTGTGGAATTATTAACATTCTCATTTTCTGAAGGAGAAAGCTGATACACAGAGATATCAAGTGACTTTGGAAATCCAAGTTAATTGAGAATGAACCTTTTTTTTTTAAATTATTATCATCAGGGTCTTCTTAGACCTTCCTATCTCTATGATTTCAGATTTCGATTAAAATGTTAAAGTCCTCCTATGTGTATTTATCAGTAATTGGTGTCCACTTAAAAAGAGATTGAAAATTCATAGCCTGATTCTATGTTTTGAGGAAACATAAAAGAAGCATCATAGCAAGATGGACAACAGAGGGTGCCATCCACTTTGTGCATAAGATGCTTTTACTAATCATTTCCTGAATCGTTACTAAGTGATGCTTCATAAAATTCTTGGCAACTGAGCGTTTTAAACTGCAACAGATGTGAAATGGTGAGTAATATACTTCCGTATTTTTCTCCCTAAAGGCAGTTGCAATTCAAATCATCAAAGTCAAAGCAAAGGCAAATTGACTATACTTAATTAAATGTTGATGCCAATGGAAAGCCTTATACAGTATCTGGAGATGTTAACAAAGAAAAGCTTGCAAAATGAAATCAGCAGCTACTTGGTGTTAACTGATTTCCAAGTCAAGAAAGAGGGGCACAAGTAGTAGGCCAACTTCCATGCTGATAGTTAACAACTGACTTCCAGGGATATGTCATTCTTGAATAGTGGCTTTGCTAATTGCTTATTTTAGATTTTTTCCGTTGAACAGAATTACAGATTCCTCCTACAATTTCCTAGGAAAACATTTACTTAAACCTTCCTTGACTTTTCAGTGCAAGAACAATAAAAGGCAACACCTTCTGGTACTTAAGTTGAACACAATGCTTTCAGCAGAGTCGTTCTATATTTGCAATAAACTTATTTCTCACGAAGGATCAAAATCCTCACATATGGAAAAAGTGACCAGCCATTTTCAATATGCTTTGTGACAGATGCTTTCACAAGCAAAATGAAGCATGGAATCCACAGGTTTCCAATGAAGAACTTAACCGAGAATAACGTGAACAGCTGGCCAACTTTCTGATTCCCCCAAGAGGCACATCTCAGAAGGCCATTGCATCGTTCCTGCCTCCCTCCTAACCTTCCTTCCACTGCCACCGAGCCCCTATCAGGTGCATGCAAACCAAACACTGGAATCTAAAAATTATTAGATTCTCTGACCAAGACCTGATGTTCTGGGAGCTTCCTCAGAACTTCTGTGAACATTTTTTTGGTCTGAGTATGTAAATTTTATATTATCGATTATTTCAAAGCAAGACTGTTTATACCTCCAATCTTTTTACTTTTCAAAGCAAACATTGAATTTCTATATTGTTATTTTCAGATTCTTCCAGACATATAGCTCTATATACCAGTGATATAGGAAACTCTTCAGGAAATAGATCAGAGGTTCTCAACCTTTCTATGGATAAGATTTTCTTTTTAATATCAAAAAACCTCAGACTCTGCTTATGATAGTAGTTGTATTTTTTTTTTTTAGATTATTTATTTATTTATTTGACAGACAGAGATCACAAGTAGGCAGAGAGGCAGGCAGAGACAGAGAGAAGCAGACTCCCCGATGAGCAGAGAGCCCAATGCAGGGCTCAATCCCAGGACCCTGGGATCATCACCTGAGCCGAAGGCAGAGGCTTTAACCCACTGAGCCACCCAGGTACCCTGATAGTTGTATTTTTATTATCAGGTGATTAAGGACTTACAATGATGGTAAAACATTACAAGGATCCACTTTTGTTTTTTAATTATATTTTATTTATAATATCAACATCTGTATGCACTTGGAAAAATAACATTTATTTCATAATACTGAGATTTTTACCCATATATTTGCAACTATTATAAAATATTAAAACAAGAATTTTCAAATATTATAAAATATAACTCTACCCTCTAATTTTACTTTTCCCTTTCTATTCTTAAGAGCACCAATATGATTTTCCAGAGGATGCATTTTTATCTTAAGATCTTTCATGTTTCAGAAGAAGACTCAATAGAGACAGAAGCATTATGGTCAAAAGTAAGGCCATTTTCATAAGGAAGATGTGGTCCATATACACTATGGAGTATTATGCCTCCATCAGAAAGGATGAATACCCAACTTTTGTATCAACATGGATGGGACTGGAAGAGATTATGCTGAGTGAAATAGGTCAAGCAGAGAGAGTCGATTATCGTATGGTTTCACTTATTTGTGGAGCATAACAAATAACACGGAGGACATGGGGAGATGGAGAGGAGAAGGGAGTTGAGGGAAACTGGAAGGGGAGGTGAACCATGAGAGACTGTGGACTCTGAAAAACAATCTGAGGGTTTTGAAGGGTGTGGGGGTGGGAGGTTGAGGGAACCAGTTGGTGGGTATTAGGGAGGGCACGTATTGCATGGAGCACTGGGTGTGGTGCAAAAACAATGAATTCTGATACGCTGAAAAGAAATTAAAAAAAAAAAGTACTCAGAAGAAAAAAAATGGATGAGTATTAACTACTTAAAGAAATAGACCAAAAATTCTCTGTAAATATGTGATTGAGAATATTTAAGGACTCTGAACTAAAATAAATAGGATGTAATCTTAGGGAGTCAATAAAGAGATGTAATGAATGAGAAAAACTAAAAAAAAAAAAAAAAAAAGTAAGGCCATTTTCTTGCTCTAGTCCAGTGGCTCCACCGCACTTACTACAGATCCAAGCTGAAAAGGCCAGAGGATCCTTTAAGCTTCTTCAAACATGCTGCTTCTCCTGTCTCACCAATTGCAAGTGATGATGTGCATCATTCATACCCTGGACACATCCAAGGTCTCTTGACCCACTCGATTCACCCCGCAGTAACGCCTACTACTACTTTCTAGGTGAGCCCCTATTTTCTCTGCTGAACAATTACAGAGTTGTTTTCCTCTTCCTCGGCAGAGGCTGCATGCAATCACAGATCCCAATTCACATGAGTAAGTCCTTCCCTTCTACCCTTCTCACCTCCTGCAGCAAGTCTTCACTACGTTGCTGATCACGGGAGACTCAGAGCAAATGTAACTTCCACTGTGAGGTTGCCTCAGTATCTCTAAAAGTATTTGCACTCATGGAATGTACACTTCAAGTCACTTATACAAGTGATTTCAAAACAATATAATCTCTCTGATTGCCCTTTGCAAGCAACATAGGGCAGGAACGGTATAATAATTATTATAGTATATTCAATGGCTGTCCTTCAGTGGTTGCCAACAAATGTCCCCTAGCCTTTAACAGCTCTCTCAGATTGTATGAAATCAAGCTCAAGGAACTTAGGTTTATCAAAACCCTTAATAAGTGGCTCCAGTCTATATTTTTCATTCACATCTCTCTACCACTGTCCTCGTGCCTGCCTGCACTTTGCCAGAAATTACCAGACATTTAAGTCACATGACTTTATTTTTTGTGAAGTTTTTTCTTTCTTTCTTTCTTTCTTTCTTTCTTTCTTTCTTTCCTTCCTTCCTTCCTTCCTTCCTTCCTTTTCATTCTTTTTGCTTTCACAGAATGCTATCATCATTCAGTTGATATATTTCCTATGATACCTTACTGATCCTTATTCAACTTCATCCCCTGATCTTTCTATTGAAGTATTCCTCATCTTTTATGTGTAATTAAAATATTATTTCTGTGGAAACATCTTTAATTTACCAGCCAGAATTAATTGGCTTTTTTTCTCCTCTGTCTCAGAATACTTCACATACACTTCATTTAAAGCAGAAAATACAGGGTAGTCTGTGCCTTACTGTGGAAACAGATAAAGCCCGAAATCTCAGCAGTTAGCCCAGTAAAGCTGATTTCTTGCTTTATAAAACCTAATGTAAGTCTGGTAACTTCCCAGGGTAGCCGTTCTCCATCAGATGACTTCGTTAGTCACCAGGTTGCTTCCAAATTTTGTGTCTGCTATGGCAGCATGAGGCTTCTTCCTCAATCATTTCAAGAGGGGAGAAGACACTGGAAGGCTGTGCAGGAACTTTTGATGCCTCAACCCAAAAGTGACATGCTCAGAATCCAGGGGTAAAATCAGGCACGTGATCCCACTTAATGCAAATAGGCCTACAAGAAAGGATGACTGGCTATTAGTGAGCACTCATGTTAAGTAGCAGAGAGACTAACTTCCTTCATAGATATGGTGTCCTTACTTGTCTCCCTTTGATAGACTGTGAGTTGCTAGAGGGAAACGTCATTATCTTCTTCATTTCTATACCCCAGAACTTCAGCCAGTACCATGCTTTGAGAATGACGTCAGAGTTACTGTTAGAGTGGAATTAAATCACAAGGGAAAGAAGGTTGTGCTTATCTCTGAGGAGAAGAAACAAATTCTGTTCTTCCTCAGGTACCCACATGATAGAGTCTCCCTCTCATATTCGGAGGCAGCTTAACAATTAACACTCCCTTCCATTCCGTTTTGAGCTTTAAACATTCTTTTTTAAAGAATAGCGAAAGTTGCCACATGAAGTACAATAGTGGTTTTGTTACTTTCTGAATATTTAGATTCTGCACGTATTGATAGTGCCTAAGCGGTCCAAGATATGAACTGTATAACTCCTATAGAGAGAAGGCTTTGGAGAAATCACCCAAAATCTACTACATGGCCAGCTTGCTTGAGAAGTTTGCCCTTATTTTTTAAAATAGTAATTATATAAGCTTGTCACAAACATATTGTGTCTACATAAAGAGTCCAACTTACCCAAATTAAATGCAGAGGTGTTTTAATGTCTATCCATTGACTCTACCTTTGTATCACATATTAAAATATAAAAATTATGATAATTAAGAAGTGATAGTGTTTTAAGTTTGCTAAAAAGACAGTGACAATATAGTATAGGAGAAAGTGCCCCAAATTAAAAATGAGATGACTTGATTGTTTAATGTAAAATCCATCACAGTAGCTTGTTTATAAAAAGGTAGGTATTGTTTAAGTTTGCTTCTTAACCACCAATCTGTAACAGCAGTAACTGTCATTTATTGAAACTTTATTATACTACTACTGACATTTATTTTTTTTAAAGATTTTATTTATTTATTTTGGAGAGGCAGGCAGAGAGAGAGGAGGAGGAAGCAGTCTCCCTACTGAGCAGAGAGCCCGATGCAGGACCAGATCCCAGGTCCCTGGGATCATGATCTGAGCCAAAGGCAGAGGCTTTAACCCCCTGAGCCACCCAGGGACCCCTGACATTTAATTTTTAATATAGGAATTTGTATAGGTACCAGGCAGTTTCATAGATGCTTTATAGATTTCATTTATTCCTTACATAAACTCTTTGAGGCTGACACTATGATTATCTCTATTTTACAAACAAGGAAATTGAGGCAGAGAGAGTTTAAACAGTTTGTTGTTCAAGGTTACATGGCTACCACTAGATTAAAGCACCGTCTGACTACAAAGTCTGTACTTCTACCACTATGCTCCATTTTCTTGCCTGTATCTCACTCATATTATCTCATTTAATATAAAACATTGTGGTGGTTTCAACTGCAAGAACTAGAGTAGCCAACTAAACTGACTTAAACAAAATGGGTGTGTCTTATCTCAGATAAAAGAACTTCTCCAGGGTGGTGATGTCATCAAAGGTTCAGACTATCTATCCTTCTGCTCTGCTATCCTCTGTGGGTCGGTGACCCTTCTCCTCTTGGGAATGACCATACCAAGCAAAGAAGACCAGCATGTTTGTCCATGAATACCTTTTGGAGAGGAGACAACCTTTCCCAGAAGATATTCTGGTATTTCTCTCAGCTTAGTGACCAGGACTGGTTTGAATAAAGGAAGGCTCAGAACATGAGAATCTGATACTTGGAGACTGTAGAAGGAGAGACAGACTCTAATAGAAAATGTGTATTTGTAAAAGAGGGAGCATGTGCACAATGGAGGGTGGCAAGCCAGAGAAGATGGTGGGATGGTTATAGGTAAGCGATCAGCAGCAAGTAGTAGCATAGGTAAGTATTACTTATAGGTGAGAAAGCAGACTTCAAGAAGTGAAAAACTTGCACAAAGTCACTGAATTGTTAAGAAACATAATTATAGGGCGCCTGGGTGGCTCAGTGGGTTAAGCCGCTGCCTTCGGCTCAGGTCATGATCTCAGGGTCCTGGGATCGAGTCCCACATTGGGCTCTCTGCTCAGCAGGGAGCCTGCTTCCTCCTCTCTCTCTCTCTCTCTGCCTCTCCGTCTACTTGTGATCTGTGTCTGTCAAATAAATAAATAAAATCTTTAAAAAAAAAAAAAGAAAAGAAACATAATTATATTTAAGTCCAGATTGTGGCAAGACAGTGTGAACTCCATCCACTACACGATACCGATGCCTTCTTAACCTGTAGTCTTTGCCATGATGTTTGCATTCATCTGATTCACTGGCGATTGATGCTTTGGTGTGCAACTGGGTACCTTCACGTTATATCCAGCTTCCTCTTCTCACAAAAGTCATCTTAGCTTTGATTATTATCTGAAACGTAGGCTACTTTTTGTCAACATATCATTCAATGTTGTGGCTCTTGGTATTTTTTAGTTCCTAAAATCAAATCCTGCAGTAACTTAGAGAAGAAGATCAGGCACAAGATCAAGGTACTTATTCAGCATTGCCTTTGCAACCATGACTGATGCATCCTTTGAATTTTAAAAAGAACTCTGCATGAACATGAAACAGCATAGAGGGTTAAAATAAGTTTTTTATTTGTTTTTTTTTTCTAAAGTCACGTCATAAGTTTATCAACCTAACAGAATTTAAGTGCTTTTGCTTCCAGACTTTTTAAAAAAATATTGTTACATAATTAGAACCATAATTTATATTTACATTTGGTATCCTTATTCTTTACTTAATGTTCCAATAAAAATACTATTATGCTTGCCATATGCACTTCAAAATCATCATTTAAATATGCAATCTTTCATCAATTAGATGCATTGTACATAATTACTCCCTAGTGTTAGACATTCAGTGTTTTCCATTGTTTTTGCTATTATAACCAATGTGTGACATACATCTCTGGGCATATTTCGAATTATTTTCCTAGATCAGATTCCTAGAAGTAGAATGACTAAGACTAATGACTAAGGTTTGTTTTTGTTTTGGTTTTTTGTGTGTTTTTGTTTTGGGGTCTTCATGGATTCTGCCAAATTACTTTTGGAAAGGATGGGTCAGTTTACAGTGTGATTAGTAATGTATGGAGGCACTAAATTTCCTGGGCTCTCACCCTCAGTGGAAAATATATTTCTAGGTCAAGACATTAAAATGAGCCTTCATTTTGTGATGCAAGAAAGAACCACAACACTCTGCTAGCAGCTCATAGTTTAGGGGGAGACAAAATAAACACAAATATCAATAAAGCACTTGTGGATAGAGGGACAATGTAATGAAGGAAAAGTGTCCTGATTATTGTGGAAGCTCAGAAAGGGAAACAGCACTTGAAATACCTCTTTGAAGAGTGAGGAGAAGAAAGATGGGTGGAGAAGGCATGGAAATTCTGGGCATGATCAAGAGCACAGAGGGTTGAAATGCCAGGGCACGTGGTGAGATGTACAGCTTAAGGTTATAGGAGAATCAGGTGGGAGTCAGAGAATGGGAGAGAGAATCCTGGTGAAGGAGAAAGCATAAGATTTTGGACATCACATGACATAATAAGAAGCTTAGGTCTAATCTTGCAGGTTTGGGGGAACCTCTATGTGGTTTTAAGGAAAGGGTGGATGCGATACAAACTTTTTAAAAAAGTAGTGTTTTTCAATGTGCAGTCTAGAACTGTAGCATCAGCATCTTGTGGGAACACAGAAAGACAAATTCTTAGGTACCATGGGACACTTGCTTGGTAAAAACTCCAACAGTGGAACCTAACAATCTATATTTTAATAAGCACTCAAGTGAGTCTGAGGCCCAATAAACAATAAAGTTTGGGAACGACTGCCTTAAACTGACATTTTGGCAGATGAGTAGGAGGTAGCTTTGATGGGGTAAAGTTGAATGCAGGAAGGCCAATCAGGAGGCTGCCACGAAGGTCAAGTGGAAAAATGATGTGTCCAGAACTTGGTCACTGAGATTGAAAACTAATCAGGTTTAAATGAATTTCTGTAGGAAAAAGTAGACAGATTGGGAATTTTGGGTTGAGGAGAGAGGAGGAAAAAGTAGACAGATTGATAATTTTGGGTTGAGGAGAGAGAGTCTCTTCAGAGATAGACACAACTTCTTTTTTTTTTTCCCCCTCAGATATACAAATTCTAAAGGGGCAGCCTGAAGAAGAAGCACTCTTTAAGAAAAAGAAAAGATATAGTCAGGGAGGTATGAAAAGGAAGAGGAGGGTAAGAGCCATGGAAACCACAATATAAAGACTCCAAAGCATATACTGGGCTTTACAATTAGGGCACCATTTTTAAGCAGAGAGAAAGTAAGATAGCATAATCTTAAAGATGAAATTAGACTGAAGGAAGGGAAAGAGGAAATGAGATTTGAAAGCATGCAAGAAATTGTGGTGTAGTACTATGTTGGAGAATGCTGAATGTTAAAAAATAATAATAATAATAAGAGTTAGATCCTGAGGTTGGTAAACATTTTCTAAAAATACCAGATAGTAATATTTTCAACTTGTGGGCATGTGGTCTCTATGGCAAAGATGCAATGATACCATTATAGGGAAAAAAGCATCTATAGGCAATACACAAATGAATGTATGGCTCTTTCCAGTAAAACTTTAAAAAAACGGGCAGTCTGTTGGTAAAGCATAATTTGCCAGTTCTTGCTGGTTTCACTGCAGCATGTGGCACAAGGCAGAGAGAGTGATAACATTGGTCATAAAAAGGCAATGGTTAGACGATTGCGGTCAGAATGAAGGAAAGTTTTATTTTTCTTTTATTTGTTTGGTTGTGTTGTTTTTAAGATGGGAACATAATCCACATATTTACAGGCTGGAAGGAAAGAGTATGTAGAAATGAAGATACTGGAGGATACACTTACTCTTTTTTATTTTTTTTTAAGATTTTATTTATTTATTTGACAGACAGAGATCACAAGTAGGCAGAGAGGAAGGCAGAGAGAGAAAGAGGAAGGGAAGCAGGCTCCCCGCCGAGCAGAGAGCCTGACGTGGGGCTCAATCCCAGGACCCCGGGACCATGACCTGAGCTGAAGGCAGAGGCCCCAACCCACTGAGCCACCCAGGCACCCCTACTCTTTCATTTAACCATATTAACTCAACTCCTACTATGCTCCAAGCATTATTCTAGGCACTGAGAATAAACAAGACACAAGGTCATTGCTCTCAGGAAGTAAAAATAGGAATCAGCCAATAACACAGAAATAAGCATACTAGATGATAATAATTGCCATGAAAAACAATAAAACAGGTGATGCAATGGAGAGAGCCAGCTGGTTATTCTAGGTTTACAGTAGGAAAGTCTTCTCTGAGGCAATTGTATTTAAGCCTTGACATGAATGACTAGAAAATGGAGTAGAGAAAGGTGGTACCTAGCGAGACAAGTAACTAACAAGGCAGAAGAAGAGGGACCAAAGGGATAAACTGAGTTTGAATGGTGAAGACCTACTCATCCTGTCAGACAAAGAATAGGTGGAAATGCTGAGCTTAATTTAAGGTCAGAGATAGAGACAGTGAGAGGTTGAAAATTCATCATGAGATTTGATGATGAACCAAGAAACAAAGTTATCCAACTAGAGTGGTTAGGATGGAGCCAAAAAAAAAAAAAGGGTTTGAGTTGACTAGTGAATAATTAGGTGGTGAGAAAAGGAAATTCACCAGAGTCAAATAAAGAATGGGTTGTGACAGTGAAGGTCCACCTGTATTGGATACATTTATGCAAAATGTCTGCCTGTAGAAACACTTCCAACATTTTCAGAAAGACAGATTTGTGGCATGTTCTGTAGAGCATGTGGTGTATTTCAGACACATTTAGCCTTGCCCAAAGAACTATATCATTTTGTATTCAAAGATTCAATAGTACAGGGTACAGATTTCCCAGAGAGATCTTGAGTGATCAAGAGAGTATTTTTTTTTAAGATTTTATTTATTCATTTGACAGACAGATCACAAGAGGTATGCAGGAAGAGAGAGGAGGAAGCAGGCTCCCCGCTGAGCAGAGAGCCCAATGGAGGGCTCGACTCCAGGACACTGGGGTCATGACCTCAGCCAAAGGCAGAGGCTTAACCCACTGAGTCACCCAGGTGCCCCTCAAGAGAGTATGTTTTAAGAAACACATTCAACACTAGGAATTATGGAAGCAATTTACATCACCTAGCTTGGTTATTCATAATTATTGAAAGATAGTGCAATTGAGGCACTATATAATATTTAAAAAAATATTGGAAGCCACTGGTTCACTGGAGCATGTGCTACAAGGCAGAGAGAGTGATAACATCTGTCATAAAAAGGACATAGTAGAAAACTCACAAAATCTGAGAAAGGGGAAAACCAGTGTTAAGTCCAGAGTCGGGCAAATAGGATAAAGTGGGAAAGCAGGCCTTAGCCAATGAGAATGAATGCCAGAGTTTCATACTCTAAACACTAGGGGCTATTTGGGTTGAAAGAAGACATAGAAAGCCTGATACTGGAACCAATTTTTAAATTTTTTTTTAAGAAGGTCACTGAAGACTCTGTTTTTTTTTAATATATGTTTTTTGATATTTTATTTATTTATTTGTTAGAGAGAGCACAAGCAGAGGGAGTAGCAGGTAGAGGGAGAAGCAGGCTCCCCATTGAGCAAGGATCCTGATGTAGGACTTGATCCCAGGACCCTGTTACCGTGACCTGAGCTGAAGGTAGACACTTAACCAACTGAGCCAACCAGGCACCCTGGAACATTTTAGCTAACTGGACCTTGGGAGTTGACCCTGAGTTGTAGCATCCTAAAATTTTTAGTTCCAAGAAAATCAGGGATGAGATTTTATTTATCCAAGTGTAAGCTTGGGAGGAGTTGAAAAGAAAATCCTAGAGATGAATTCTGAGGAAATGTTGAAAAAAACTTTGGGCATACCATCAAAATAAGCCAAGAATCTAATCAGTTAAAGGAGAGAAGGAGTATTCAAAAACTGAGCAAAGAGAAGTAAAACACAAAGAAAAAGGTTTTAAGGGGAGGGTGGTAAATTATAAAAGTTACTTTCTGTTCTAGTGAGAGTAGAGCAACTATGGATTTTTTTTTGGAATGTCTAAAGTCTTTTTTTTTTTTTTAAGATTTTATTTATTTATTTGACAGACAGAGATCACAAGTAGACAGAGAGGCAAGCAGAGAGAGAGAGGAGGAAGCAGGCTCCCTGCTGAGCAGAGAGACCGACTCAGGGCTCAATCCCAGGACCCTGGGATCATGACCTGAGCCAAAGGCAGAGGCTTAAGGCACTGAGCCACCCAGGCGCCCCTGGAATGTCTGAAGTCTTGATGTCACCAGGAAAATAGCCCTGACTGTGCATGAGTGGATCTAGGATTCATCCCAACGTCTCAAAGATGCTGTAGTCACCACTAAAGAAATATTTCCACTCCTAGTCATATACAAGCCATAATTTATTTTTAGACCCAGCTGGTGCATTGAACAAGAGCTATCCCTGTACAGTTTTCATGGTTCCTCCAGTATTTAGATTAGGGCTGATGGTCCTGCTACAAAAAAAGGAAGTGAGACAAGGACAAGGCAATGAATGGCAATCAATCACAATGATCACACATTAAGACAAAATTAATGATTTTAGGTAAGAATTTCTGTTACTCCTAGGATTTTCTTTTTTTTTTTTTTAACTCCTAGGATTTTCTATTACTTGATTGAGATTTCCTGCCTAATCTAGACTATAAATGATATATCAAATTTCATTTACATGTCAAAAGGACACAATTAAAAACCCTATATAGTGCTATAGCATTGATGCAACAGAGTATTCCATCTAAAATGTGTTCAATGGAATATTGGTATCATGAGATATTAATGGATATAATGAACCAAAAGGATTCTGTGATCAAAATCCATGAGAAACACTAGGCTCCATAAAATTAAACACTGCCTTTATTGCAGGACTTTTCAGAGCCATTGATACGCTAATTTTGCCATGGCTTTCTAAAGGAGGCACATAGAATAGAGTAGTTATCACTATTACTTAACTATGGGACACATTTTGAAAACGTGGTTAATGGAACTAGTTTTCCATAGAACATACTTGATAAAATCTTTTACATTGAAGGAGGAAAAAAAAGGATTATTAAAATCTATTCTAAATATCCCCTTCTTTTCTATAGCATCAGTGTATTGCTCATTCAAGATGAAAAATCCTAGAGAAAACTTGGTTCACCCACAGAGATATATACAAGATGTCTGTAAAAAGCCTTATTCATAACAATCCTACCTAAAAGTCCATCAACAGGAGAGTGGACAAATATGTTCTGATATATTCATACAAAGAAAAACTATACAGCAATGATAACACCTCACACAGCAACACAGGTGAATCTTAGAAACACAACATTTAGACAAACAAGTCATGTTTCAGAAAACTACATACAGTATAAAATCAAATATTCTTGTTTAGGATGCCTAGTTACATGACATAACTACTTTTAAGAAACAAGGCAATGGTGAACACATATTAGCGTGATCAGGGGAGGCAAGGACATTGAATAAAAAAAAGAAGCACACAGATAGATACAACAATAATGATAAGTTACCTAGTTATTATTGGGGAATTATTCATGGGTATTCATTTTATTTTTATGTTTCATAATACACATGTGTTGTGGTTTTCTTTTGTATTACCGAATATGTACTATAACTGTAATTTTAAAAAGCGCATACTGGGGCGCCTGGGTGGCTTAGTGGTTTAAGCCTCTGCCTTCAGCTCAGGTCATGATCTCGGGGTTCTGGGATCAAGTCCCGCGTTGGGCTCTCTGCTCGGCGGGGAGCCTGCTTCCTCCTCTCTCTCTCTCTGCTTGCCTCTCTGTCTACTTGTGATCTCTCGCTGTCAAATAAATAAAATCTTTAAAAAATAAAAAGTGCATACTCAACAATCAATAAATATTTATCTAATAAACAAAATTATTAAGCCAGCTGGGATACAAAGCAACAGAACAGCCTACTAGACATTAAGGTGGTTACTAATGACCAATGTCTAGAGGGATGTTAAGATCATAAAAGCCCTTGCAGGGCATGGATGGTGGCAGAACCTAAAAAAGACAGACTAAATTTTCTGCCAACTCCCCCCAACCCCACCCAGGTCTCAGACAGAGACCTGGAATATTTAAATAAAATTAAGAAAAGTGATATTTCACACACACCTGGATTCATTGGTCAATATTCATTCTTAATACATGTTTTGCTTTTTAAAATAGTCAATGACTGTAGAGCAAACCCAATACCCAGTGGTATAAGGTATTGAATTTGACAATAGAATCCCAACACTGGAATGCTTTCTGGATGTCAACTTTTGCATCATCATGGTGTGTTATGATAAGATAAATTACTGTTTGGATCACTAAACCTCTTCCCCTTTTTGTAAGATGGAGATGTGTTCAGCCACAAAAAGCTGGGTAATGCTGGGACTCCAGCTATTTACTCAAAGAATAGGAAACCACAACAGAGCTGTATCATAAACAAAGGAAGGAAAACATTTTTGCTATTGCAAGCATCAAAACTTCCAAAAATGTCTTTTTTTTAAATTAAGATATAATTGACCCATAACATTTTATTAGCTTTAGGTATAGAACACAAGGTTTCAATATGCATACATATTGTACCATAATTACCACAGTAAGTCTAGTTATCATCCTTCACCACACATATTTACAAAATTTTTTTCTTGTGAAAAGAACGTTTAAGATCTACTCTCTTAGCAACTTTCAACATGAATAGATCTTGAGGGCATTATGCTAAGTGAAATAAGTCAGTCAAAGAAAGATAAGTATCATGATGATCTTATTGTGGAATCTTTCTTTTAAAAAAGTGTTTGTTATTCATTCAGTAGAGATCTTCAGTATCCAGGCTCCCTACTCTACTGGTTCTTTCATTGTTTATTTTAGTTTAGTTTAGTTTAGTTTAGTTTAGTTAATTATTTATTTATCTGAGACAGAGACAGAGTGTCTGAAAGAGTGGAGGGGAAGAGGCAGAGGGAGCGGGACAAGCAGACTACCCGTGGAGCAGGGAGACAGGAAGGGTGTGGGGCTCAATCCCAGGACCCTGGGATCATGACCTGAGCCAAACGCAGATGCTTATAACCCCTTAACCAATGATACCCCATGTAATGGTTCTCAAAATGTGCTTTCCTAGACCGGTAACCTCAGTGTAACCTGGGAAATTTTTAGAAATTAAATTCTTTGGCTTCACTACAGACCTACTGAATTAGAAAATATGAAAGTGGAGCCCACCAATCTCTGTTTTATCAAACCCTTCAGTTAATTCTGATACTCATAAGTTTTCATTTCTACTGCCCTAGAATAATTGAGAAATTCTCACATAAAGGATAACACTTTATTGGTTATATTATTTTAAGTAGGGCATCTCTGTGGTTCATATATGTTTTTATCCTTTCCAAACTTCTTTTTTTTTTAAATTTTTATTTATTTATTTATTTTTTTTTAATTTTATTTTTTATAAACATATATATTTTTTCCCCCCAGGGGTACAGGTCTGTGAATCTCCACGTTTACACACTTCACAGCACTCACCATAGCACATACCCTACCCAATGTCCATAACCACCCCCCTCCCAACCTCCCTCCGCCCAGCAACCCTCAGTTTGTTTTGTGAGATTAAGAGTCACTTATGGTTTGTCTCCCTCCCAATCCCAACTTGTTTCATTTACTCTTCTCCTACCACATTACCCCCCATGTTGCATCTCCTCTCCCTCATATCAGGGAGATCATATGATAGTTGTCTTTCTCTGATTGACTTATTTCGCTAAGCATGATACCCTCTAGTTCCATCCACGTTGTCGCAAATGGCAAGATTTCATTTCTTTTGATGGCTGCATAGTATTCCATTGTATATATATACCACATCTTCTTTATCCATTCGTCTGTTGATGGACATCTAGGTTTTTTCCATAGTTTGGCTATTGTAGACATTGCTGCTATAAACATTCGGGTGCACGTGCCCCTTCGGATCACTACGTTTGTATCTTTAGGGTAAATACCCAGCAGTGCAATTGCTGGGTCATAGGGTAGTTCTATTTTCAACATTTTGAGGAACCTCCATGCTGTTTTCCAGAGTGGTTGTACCAGCTTGCATTCCCACCAACAGTGTAGGAGGGTTCCCCTTTCTCCGCATCCTCGCCAGCATCTGTCATTTCCGGACTTGTTAATTTTAGCCATTCTGACTGGTGTGAGGTGGTATCTCATTGTGGTTTTGATTTGTATTTCCCTGATGCCGAGTGATATGGAGCACTTTTTCATGTGTCTGTTGGCCATCTGGATGTCTTCTTTGCAGAAATGTCTGTTCATGTCCTCTGCCCATTTCTTGATTGGATTATTTGTTCTTTGGGTGTTGAGTTTGCTAAGTTCTTTATAGATTCTGGACACTAGCCCTTTATCTGATATGTCGTTTGCAAATATCTTCTCCCATTCTGTCAGTTGTCTTTTGGTTTTGTGAACTGTTTCCTTTGCTGTGCAAAAGCTTTTGATCTTGATAAAATCCCAATAGTTCATTTTTTGCCCTTGCTTCCCTTGCCTTTGGCGATGTTCCTAGGAAGATGTTGCTGCGGCTGAGGTCAAAGAGGTTGCTGCCTGTGTTCTCCTCAAGGATTTTGATGGATTCCTTTCTCACATTGAGGTCCTTCATCCATTTTGAGTCTATTTTTGTGTGTGGTGTAAGGAAATGATCCAATTTCATTTTTCTGCATGTGGCTGTCCAATTTTCCCAACACCATTTATTGAAGAGGCTGTCTTTTTTCCATTGGACATTCTTTCCTGCTTTGTCGAAGATTAGTTGACCATAGAGTTGAGGGTCTATTTCTGGGCTCTCTATTCTGTTCCATTGATCTATGTGTCTGTTTTTGTGCCAGTACCATGCTGTCTTGATGATGACAGCTTTGTAATAGAGCTTGAAGTCTGGAATTGTGATGCCACCAACTCTGGCTTTCTTTTTCAATATTCCTTTGGCTATTTGAGGCCTTTTCTGGTTCCATATAAATTTTAGGATTATTTGTTCCATTTCTTTGAAAAAAATGGATGGTACTTTGATAGGAATTGCATTAAATGTGTAGATTGCTTTAGGTAGCATAGACATTTTCACAATATTTATTCTTCCAATCCAGGAGCATGGAACATTTTTCCATTTCTTTGTGTCTTCCTCAATTTCTTTCATGAGTACTTTATAGTTTTCTGTGTATAGATTCTTAGTCTCTTTGGTTAGGTTTATTCCTAGGTATCTTATAGTTTTGGGTGCAATTGTAAATGGGATGGACTCCTTAATTTCTCTTTCTTCTGTCTTGTTGTTGGTGTAGAGAAATGCAACTGATTTCTGTGCATTGATTTTATATCCTGACACTTTACTGAATTCCTGTACAAGTTCTAGCAGTTTTGGAGTGGAGTCTTTTGGCTTTTCCACATATAGTATCATATCATCTGCGAAGAGTGATAGTTTGACTTCTTCTTTGCCGATTTGGCTGCCTTTAATTTCTTTTTGTTGTCTGATTGCTGAGGCTAGGACTTCTAGTACTATGTTGAATAGCAGTGGTGATAACGGACATCCCTGCCTTGTTCCTGACCTTAGCGGAAAAGCTTTCAGTTTTTCTCCATTGAGAATGATATTTGCGATGGGTTTTTCATAGATGGCTTTGATAATATTGAGGTATGTGCCCTCTATCCCTACACTTTGAAGAGTTTTGATCAGGAAGGGATGCTGTACTTTGTCAAATGCTTTTTCAGCATCTATGGAGAGTATCATATGGTTCCTGTTCTTTCTTTTATTAATGTGTTGTATCACATTGATTGATTTGCGGATGTTGAACCAACCTTGCAGCCCTGGAATAAATACCACTTGGTCTTGGTGAATAATCCTTTTAATGTACTGTTGAATCCTATTGGCTAGTATTTTGGTGAGAATTTTTGCATCTATGTTCATCAAGGATATTGGTTTGTAGTTCTCTTTTTTGATGAGATCCTTGTCTGGTTTTGGGATCAAGGTGATGCTGGCCTCATAAAATGAGTTTGGAAGTTTTCCTTCCATTTCTATTTTTTGGAACAGTCTCAGGAGAATAGGAATTAGTTCTTCTTTAAATGTTTGGTAGAATTCCCCCGGGAAGCCATCTGGCCCTGGGCTTTTGTTTGTTTGGAGATTTTTGATGACTGTTTCAATCTCCTTACTGGTTATGGGTCTGTTCAGGCTTTCTATTTCTTCCTGGTTCAGTTGTGGTAGTTTATATGTCTCTAGGAATGCATCCATTTCTTCCAGATTGCCGAATTTGTTGGCATAGAGTTGCTCATAATATGTTCTTATTATTGTCTGTATTTCTTTGGTGTTAGTTGTGATCTCTCCTCTTTCATTCATGATTTTATTTATTTGGGTCCTTTCTCTTTTCTTTTTGATAAGTCTGGCCAGGGGCTTATCAATCTTATTAATTCTTTCAAAGAACCAGCTCCTAGTTTTGTTGATTTGTTCTATTGTTTTTTTGGTTTCTATTTCATTGATTTCTGCTCTGATCTTTATGATTTCTCTTCTCCTGCTGGGTTTAGGGTTTCTTTCTTGTTCTTTCTCCAGCTCCTTTAGGTGTAGGGTTAGGTTGTGTACCTGAGACCTTTCTTGTTTCTTGAGAAAGGCTTGTACCGCTATATATTTTCCTCTCAGGACTGCCTTTGTTGTGTCCCACAGATTTTGAACCGTTGTGTTCTCATTATCATTTGTTTCCATGAATTTTTTCAATTCTTCTTTAATTTCCTGGTTGACCCATTCATTCTTTAGAAGGATGCTGTTTAGTCTCCATATATTTGGGTTCTTTCCAAATTTCCTCTTGTGATTGAGTTCTAGCTTCAGAGCATTGTGGTCTGAAAATATGCAGGGAATGATCCCAATCTTTTGATAACAGTTGAGACCTGATTTAGAACCAAGGATGTGATCTATTCTGGAGAATGTTCCATGTGCACTAGAGAAGAATGTGTATTCAGTTGCTTTGGGATGAAATGTTCTGAATAGATCTGTCATGTCCATCTGGTCCAGTGTGTCATTTAAGGCCTTTATTTCCTTGTTGATCTTTTGCTTGGATGATCTGTCCATTTCAGTGAGGGGAGTGTTAAAGTCCCCTACTATTATTGTATGATTGTCGATGTGTTTCTTTGATTTTGTTATTAATTGGTTTATATAGTTGGCTGCTCCCACATTAGGGGCATAGATATTTACAATTGTTAGATCTTCTTGTTGGACAGATCCTTTGAGGATGATATAGTGTCCATCTTCATCTCTTATTATAGTCTTTGGTTTAAAATCTAAGTGATCTGATATAAGGATTGCCACTCCTGCTTTCTTCTGATGTCCATTAGCATGGTATATTCTTTTCCACCCCCTCACTTTAAATCTGAAGGTGTCTTCGGGTTTAAAATGAGTTTCTTGTAGGCAACATATAGATGGGTTTTGTTTTTTTATCCATTCTGATACCCTGTGTCTTTTGATTGGGGCATTTAGCCCATTAACATTTAGGGTAACTATTGAGAGATATGAATTTAGTGCCACTGTATTGCCTGTAAGGTGACTGTTAATTGTATATTGTTTCTGTTTCTTTCTGATCTACTACTTTTAGGCTCTCTCTTTTCTTAGAGGATCCCTTTCAATATTTCCTGTAGAGCTGGCTTGGTGTTTGCAAATTCTTTCAGTTTTTGTTTGTCCTGGAAGCTTTTAATCTCTCCTTCTATTTTCAATGATAGCCTAGCTGGATATAGTATTCTTGGCTGCATGTTTTTCTCGTTTAGTACTCTGAATATATCATGCCAGCTCTTTCTGGCCTGCCAGGTCTCTGTGGATAAGTCTGCTGCCAATCTAATATTTGTACCATTGTATGTTACAGACTTCTTCTCCCGGGCTGCTTTCAGGATTTTCTCTTTGTCACTAAGACTTGTAAATTTGACTATTAGGTGACGGGGTGTGGACCTATTCTTATTGATTTTGAGTGGGGTTCTCTGAACCTCCTGGATTTTGATGCTTGTTCCCTTTGCCATATTGGGGAAATTCTCTCCAATAATTCTCTCCAATATACCTTCTGCTCCCCTCTCTCTTTCTTCTTCTTCTGGAATCCCAATTATTCTAATGTTGTTTCGTCTTATGGTGTCACTTATCTCTCGAATTCTGCCCTCGTGGTCCAGTAGCTGTTTGTCCCTCTTTTGCTCAGCTTCTTTATTCTCTGTCATTTGGTCTTCTATATCGCTAATTCTTTCTTCTGCCTCATTTATCCTAGCAGTGAGAGCCTCCATTTTTGATTGCACCTCATTAATAGCTTTTTTGAGTTCAACTTGATTAGATTTTAGTTCTTTTATTTCTCCAGAAAGGGCTTTTATATCTCCCGAGAGGGTTTCTCTAATATCTTCCATGCCTTTTTCAAGCCCAGCTAGAACCTTGAGAATCGTCATTCTGAACTCTAGATCTGACATATTACCAATGTCTGTATTGATTAGGTCCTTAGCCTTTGGTACTGCCTCTTGTTCTTTTTTTTGTGGTGAATTTTTCCGCCTTGTCATTTTGTCCAGATAAGAGTATATGAAGGAGTAAGTAAAATACTAAAAGGGTGGCAACAACCCCAGGGAAATATGCTTTAGCCAAATCAGAAGAGATCCCAAATCGTGGGGGTGGGGGGAAGGGGATAAAAAGAGGTTCAGAAAGAAAAAAAAAAAAAACAAAGAAAGAAAAAAGAAACAAATAAAAAAAGAAAACCAATAATGAAAAAAATATATAAAAAGGAAAAAAATATATATATATATTAGATAAACTAGTTAAAAAACGTTAAAAAAGAAAAGGGTAAAAGTTAAAAAAAATTTAGCAGAAGAAGAGAAAAAAAATTGAAAAAGAAAAAAAATTAAATTAACTGCAAGGCTAAAGAATCATGGGGAGAAAGCCATGAGTTCCGTGCTTTGCTTTCTCCTCCTCTGGAATTCCGCGGCTCTCCTTGGTATTGAAACTGCGCTCCTCGTAAGTGAACTTGGTCCTGGCTGGGTTTCTTGCTGATCTTCTGGGGGAGGGGCCTGTTGTAGTGATTCTCAAGTGTCTTTGCCCCAGGCGGAGTTGCACCGCCCTTACCAGGGGCCGGGCTGAGTAATCCGCTCGGGTTTGCTTTTGGGAGCTTTTGTTCCCTGAGCACTCTCCGTAGAGTTCCGGAGGACGGGAAGGAAGATGGCGGCCTCCCAGTCTCCGGCCCGGAGGAGCCGAGGGCTGGGGGCCCCACTCCTCAGTGCGCCCTCAGAGAACAGCGCCCAATTACTCCCGTCTGCCTGGCCTCCAGCTGCGCTCCGAGCTCACCGAGCCTGCGACCGGTTCAAGGTAAGCCCGAGCTGTGAGCTCACTCCTCGGTTCCGTCTCTGTAGCCGGCTTCCCCGGTCTAATACCTGTAAGCTCTGCGACACTCAGACACCCCGATCCTTCTGTGACCCTGCGGGACCTGAGGCCACACTGGCCCCACGTGGGCTTCACCCCAGTTAAGCCTCTGGAGCGATGTCCCTCAGCGGAACAGACTTTTAAAAGTCCTGATTTTGTGCTCCGTTGCTCCGCCGCTTGCCGGGAGCCGGCCCCTCCCCCCGGGGTCTATCTTCCCGTCCCTTTGGATTCACTTCTCCACCAGTCCTACCTTTCAGAAAGTGGTTGATTTTCTGTTTCTAGAATTGCTGTTCTTCTTCTCTTCGATCTCCCATTGGATTTGTAGGTGTTTGCAATCTTTAGATAAGCTATCTAGCTGATCTCCCGCAACGTGAAGTAGTCTCAGCTGCTACTTCTCCGCCATCTTGACTCCTCCTTTCCAACCTTCTTAATTAAGAGTTTTCTAGAATAGCTTTCATTCCAACAATGACTCAAATTTTTATCTATCCCTTATCTATTTTGCCAACTAAACACGGTGGTGTGACATGTGATTTCCCCAGGAACCACTGAGGAGTATTGTGCAGACAAGGGTAAAGTAGAATTTTTGAAACAAATTTAACAATAAATCAAGTTGCTTGCATGCTTTTTCCCAAAATCTCAGATCTTCTGGGTAGAGGGGAAGAGGTTTCATTGCTGTTTCCTCTAAGAGGCCAGTGAGAGTGTAGAATTTTCTTTCAATTGTTAATAGTCCAAGTGGGCTCTCCGTGAGAAGACTGAGGCAGTCTGGGAACAAAGATGAGACCCAGCATAATGTGGTATATCCTCCTCTCAAAAACATTAAAGATTGTCCAAAGAAAATACAGACATTTGGGTTTTTTCCATATGTAAAAGAGATCTCCCTTTTCCTCAGGAGCCCAGGCTTTGCAGAATAATTTATATAGAAAATTGGGAATTCCATGAGGAAAGGATACAAATAATTTACAATAGAGGGAGAATATGAATAAAAATTCTTGCCAAGAAAAGTTGACTTCAAGGGATCTATAAACAAGGGCTCTTAGGACACTTGAAATACTACTTTAAGTTTTAAGAAGTTCTCAGAAGTTCCAAAGAACTCAGAAGTTCTAAAGCAATGATACGAGAAAGCAGCATGGGATTTGTAAGTATCTGTGAGGTAGCAAGAAGGAAGGACAGAATAGTGGGCAGAATATAAACGAGCGATTTGACAATTAGTTATGTATTACTTTAAAACATCTTCCTACTTTAAATCTGTTGTTCTTGACAATGTTATTATTCAGCATTAGTGTGTGCTCGAGCTTTGTGTTCCCACTAAACTAATAGGCAAAGACAACACTGCCATGGATATGGTCTTTACCTGTCATCACAAAATACTCAGAGAAAAACTAGAGTTGTGTGAATTTTTGCAAATTGAATTATAGTGTTCCATAGCTAAAATGCTATAGCTGAGCAATAAGTTCCAGTACAATGTCAACTTCAGATACTTCATAGGCCTTAAGGTCAAAGAGATGACTATCAGCCTCACTGATTATTATCAGAACTGCCATTTTCTGCAATTTGAGGACATCATTCTTATTGCAGCTGTTTTGAATAAACCCTCTGGAGCTGAAGAGCAGTCTGGTCCCAGGTTATTTAGAATGCCCTAAAATTGTAGGACATTGGAACTAGAAGTTTAAAATCCATCTTATGTCATGCATCCATTGTGTTGATTAAGAAACTGGGACTGCCAAAGTCACACAGTTACCTGAAAAAGCTGGAATTGAAGAAGAGATTGTGTTGATTCATATCCAGTAAAAACGAAGCCTCCCCCCCTCTCCTCCACCATGGCTTTTACTACTCCCCATTTCTCATGATGTTCTGGACACAGTATAATGGCTAGATTCCAAGGGCTGGTGTCCCTAGAGAACCAGCAGAAGCTTGTTAGCCCTTCATGACCTAGCTTCACAAGTCATAAAGCACCACTTCCACCATAGTCATCAAGATTCAAGAGAAGAGAAAACAGGACCCACCTCGTGAAAGAAATGTGACAGTCACATTGAAAGAAGAACATAAGGGATAAGAGATATTGTTGCGATCATCTTTGAAAAACACAATCTGCTGCAGATTACACATGAACCGCTAATTTTTTTCCCCTCTGGAAATTTCACTCAAACAATAATAAATTGATTCCCCACCTGAGGCATAAACCCACCAGCACAGGGAAAATGAAAAAAAGAAGCAAACGCAACAAAATTTTAGAAGCTGGGAAGCAGATGTTTAACTGGCAAAACACTTCAGAGAACCCAGAAAACTGAGTCTTAAGCAATGGGGAAAGTTTCAAACTCATCAGATTTCTAACACAGAATTTGTTAAGAGCTAAAGATGTGGTAGCATCAGATACCATAATAAGTAAGTAGAAGGAAAGAGCTAGAATAAGGATTTTAAGAAGCAGTCAAATCTCCAGATTCCCCTTCCCAGATCTGGGCAGCCAAATGCCTGCACCTCCTAAATGCTTGCCCAATAGTGGAGGCATGTTCTTAAAGGAGTGAAACAGGGAGGGCATAAGACACCTTTCAGGGTTGAAGATAGAGATAACATGATTTGAAAAGGGCGGTCAGCTATGAAAACTGATGACTCCAACCTCCCGCTCTCCCTTCCTAGTTGGTTTCCTGATTACTAGTAGCTAGGCCCTCACCCTTTAAACAGAGGACTAGAAACACTTTCTCTGGGAATCTGATGCCTTCAGGTTAAGATCTCTAGAGGTCAGGAAACTAAAAACTTAGCCGCATCATCCAACTGTGATGTTCACAGTTGACAAGATCCACTCATGTCTCAGAACTTCCAGTGAACTTTTCTGGTCCCCTAGAATTACCAGATATCTGAGGGAAGCCTGCCCCATGCAAAGTAGGAAAAAATAGAAAAAGCAGCTTGGAAGAAACAGTGTAAAAAGGAGAGAGCTTTAAAGATAAATGTATTATTAATATCCAGTGAGATGTACAAGGAGACATTGCAACTATGGAAAAAAAGAACGGAATGTTATAATACAAGAAACATCCTGAGAACCAGAAGTGCTCTAGCACATTAAAAATATGGTAGAAGATAGGTTTAAACAATCTTGAAGCAAAAACAAAACAAACAAACAAACAGGAAAAGTAGAGCAAAGTGCTACGTAGATGGTAATAACTTCCAGGTCATTTGACTTGGAAGGAGTTAACGCATTTGAGCTGGGAAACTGAAAAACATAGATCTAATGAAACTGCATCAAATTAAAACCTAACAACTAATAAGAAATAAAAGCATCTCTAAACACCAATTATCAAAGGCAAGAATATAAAGAAAACATTGACTTCATTTGGCATGACAAAAACAAGAGTAGCGAGAAATAATTTAAATAAAGAAATCAAAAATACCAAGAAAACCAGAAGATCAATCCAAAAGGTATATTAAAAAAAAAAAAACAAAAACAAAACAAAACAAACGTGTTCCAGAAATGAAAAACTGGGAAAAAAAAAAGAAAAAAAGGAAAAGATTATTTTTTTTTTAATTCTAAAGCTTCAGGTTGAAAGACCCATTACCTGTCTAACATAATGGATGCAAGGAGACCTGTATCATAGTGTGGGATTTCTATACTTCAGAATACCGAGGACAAAAAAAAAAAAAAAAAAAATCAGAAAAATATATATATATATATATATATATATATATATATATATATGCAGCAAGCTTCTAGAGAGATGGGTGGGGGAAAGAGAGGATAGAGAGAGATTGGAGTTTATCTAAAAAGTACTAGGAATTTAAATGGCTTCAAATTTTTGGATGCATCTGGGTGACTCAGTTGGTTGAGCAACCAACTCCTGATTTCGGCTCAGGTCATGATCTCAGGGTTGTGAGATCCAGCCCTGTATGGAGCTCTGCACTGGACATGGAGCCTGCTTAAGATTCTCTCTCTCTCTCCCTCCCCATATCCCATCCTCGCTCATGCACTCTCTCTCTCTCTAATAACAACAACAACAATAATAAAATGGCTTCAGATTTTTGTCAGCAGCAACTTTGGAAACTGGGAGCAGTGAAAGTCAAAAGAGAAGTACCTTCAGATTTCTGACGGAAAATTGGTAGAGAATTCTGTAACAAGATGAACTATGAATAAGATAGAATTAAAGTAATGACACTTTCACATAATACAAAGTCTCAGAAGTCCCCCCCGCCCGACACACCCCATACATCCTATCTTGGAGCCCCTAGGTGGCTTTGCTCTACCAAAAATAAAAGAGAGAAGGAAAGGAAGAAGGAAGGAAGGAAGGAAGGAAGGGAAAGACAAGCATAACAGGACAGAGCGCAGGGAAGAAAAGGTGAGTCCCTAGGATGGTGGTGACAGAAGGTCCCACAGCAGCTAGGTAACTGGGCACAGAAGGGCAAGCAGCCCAGATTGTAGCAGGTCAGAGGGCTCAAGGAACTACTTCTGGAATATTACCTTAATACAACACTTGATGCACAAGAGTTTGTGGTTAAAGAGATGATAAAGAAAACCAAGCAAAACTAGAAGGGTTTTTATTTCTTAGAAAAATTTAAACTTGTGCCCAAAAGGAAAAGTAATACAGTTTACTAAATGGAGCAGATGTGATAAGTATTTACATAGGCATAATAATGTAAAGAATGAATCTAGATCTATTCAAAATGACCATATACCTTTAGCAGGCTGATGGAAAGATGGGAAGGTAACCCTATTTTCTAGGTGAACAACGACATTGCAGTAGCGGGAAGTCTATAGATTATAACCCGACCTTGAAAGATCAAGACATAGCATTCCAAGTATGTTGCTAGCAAAAGGGCAAGACGTGCCACGAAAATCAGTTAAAAGTGGTTTTGTCTGGGGAGGGTGGTGAGGAGTTGCTGTTTTTCTTAACAACTTTTACAAAACGTTTTGACTCTTCAATCTACGTACATGCATAACTTTGATAAAAATAAAGAAAAATATGGGTCTAAAATGAGAGAGCAGCATTCAGCCAGGAATGACCACACCAGCTGATTCAAAAGTGTAGGAGTTGAAGCCTATTTCCAAAATGGTTTAACCATGTTGGGAAGGAACTACAAACTCTCAGAACTTAGCTTCCGGAGTTCTTTATTATCTGGATCTGTGTTATCCTGGCAGGAATCTTCTCTTTAAAAAATGCACTGTTTATATTTTCAACTATTTTCAAGCCTGTTTCACCATTGTATCTTCTTAATTCTTTCTCATATTATTATCAAATAAGCATTCATTGGCAAGCTGCATCCAAGGCAACCCATGAACTTGAAAGCAGCCACATATAACTGATGATGCAAGTCTATGTCTTACAACAAGGATGGATTTTCTTATCTAATCATGTAATTATGAAATTTCTAAGTTATCCTATAGGGATAATAATGCACTTGAAAATAACTCTTCTTGGACATTTCTTTGAGGAAATGTACATGTTTCCTTAAGTCTCTCCCTCCCTTTAAGACTATTACAAATACCCTTTTCTGAAAGCCCCCCAAAATTCTGCTTCAGTATACTTGGAACAATCTAGTTTTTGAACATCTTAAGGCAAATGGGATATTCAGTTTCAATTTCAAATTTTAGAAATACTTACTTTCCCAAATAACAATAAGCTAAATGTGAAATTGTGGAGTTGTATATTTTGCATTTATGTTTCACCCAGAATAAAATTCCTCTTACTAAACTTTCTCTATGCCATTTCCATATTAGCATTCTGGTTTGCTTCAGCTCAGGGTATTCCATTTCTCTTGAAAACCCTGTCAGTAACTGTTCATCTCATACCTATGAGCATACCTTCTGACTGCCTGCAGCCTGATTGATCCATTCATTTTGACCATCTTATCAAACGTGCAGAAGCGATAATAAATGCAACCCACATGAAAAAGCTGTTTATCCCCCCATCTGATTTACCTGCAGAGATTAGGCACCCTCTGTGTCAAATGAATATCATCCTCATTTTCCAAAAGCAATTTTAATATGTTTACTATAGTGGCTATTCTGCATTTCCGAACAACAGAGAATCTGGAAACCTGCTTTAGGTTGATATATCATAAAAATGGGCATCAATTCATTCCCTCCTAAATCTAACCCACTATTGTTGCTGAGATTTTCATTTCTTTGCTTTTCACATGACAGATTTAAGTGAAAGATAATACAAAGCCACATAAAATATTTCACCACGTTAAACCTAACTCCCTAAGCATACCAGGAACTCTTGCATTTCCTAGAACTAGAAACCATTACCTTACACTTCTTGTGATTTATTTTGAGATTATATTTTGTGCGCCCTGCAAAGAAAGCATTCAGCTGCTTCTGAAGGCCAATTGGGGTTTGAGAGATTAATGAATACTGAATCCTCAGTCTTAAAAAAAGAACAGTCACACAGATGTTAAAAACATTTTGGGCATGAAAACTATGCCAAAGTCTCAGCGATATCATAGAAATGGATGCTAAATACTGAAAGGCTATCGTCCCAGCATCCTCTCTTCTGAAAGATTTGATTATAACCGAGCATGTATCCTTCAACCTGTAAATTATTAACTATAGCTAAAAGGGGATTGAGGAAATTTCATAGTGACTCATAATCACTCCTGATATTTGATATTTGCATAAATAAACGCTTGGAGATTTAAATGTCATCTTGTCCATATGAAACAGAAGGTTGAATTTTGATCTAAATCATCCTATTCCAACATGTCTAGCAAGGTCTGTACTGGGCCAAAAGCTGGTTAATGTGAGGAAAGTGAGAGAAAGCAGTAACTGCATGAGTAAACATGCTTAGAAGGAGACTTTGGCAAGTTAGATCTAAAAATGGATGAGAAAAAAATAGGAGCAGGAAATGAGAACAAAATAGAAAGAACATTGCAAGTTATGGTATAACCCAGAAGGTCTAGAAATACTCATTGCCTATCTCTGTCCACGTCTTTCTCAGTGACATGTCTCTGTTTAAAGATCGCTGATGGGTTGGGTGTAGTATATAGATGACACACTGAAGAAAAAAAAAAAAGTATGTTTGAAAAACGATCCAAATCATTGTTAATCGGTCATGTACATCAATAACGTGTGTGTGTATGAGTGTGAGAGCACTTGCATATGCGTATGTGCCCGCCCACATGGATACAGATCCACTGTCCCAAAGTATGAAATGAATAGGACATTTGCAGCCCCCAAATACAAATAACTAGCCCCACAGTGAGATCCTTAGCCATCAGCAGATGCTAGGGAGAAGTTACCGCACTCAGAAGATTCCAGAATCTATAGTCACAAGCTGCCTGTCATAAAGCTATAAACCAAAAAAAAAGATAATCTTTAGAAATAGTTTACCTATGTGAATGACAGTTTCCAGCTTTATACTGCAGATACGCAAAACAAGTAAAACACTACATTTTGTTTTACTTTTCATTTTCTTTTTCATGATCTTTTGAAGCTTTCTGTTTTCAGTTTCTAGCAAGATCTAGTTTAGGTTTATTCTGACAGTGAAATAATTAGAAATAATTATAATTTAAATGTTTTCACTTTATATTGAAGCCTAATTGTTTAATAAATATGTTTCATGTTTATTGTATTATCAGGAATTAATCCTAATCAAATTTCAGGACAAAACATATACGAGAAAGGGCTATGATTTTTCAGATTTCTGAAACTTCCCCTCAAGTTAAATTTGTAAAAAAGATTTCTTCTTGCTAATTTTATTCAGTTTTTAAAATCAGGGTGGCCGTAACATTGAAATTTCATAAATATTTTTGAAAGCATATTAACAGATTTGTGGTAAAGTTTAGAGATAACAAAATACTATACTTAAAAAATATAGAGATTGGTATTACATATGTGCACACAGATAAAAATTCAAAATTTCTGTTTGTCCAGTGCATTAGTTCCTTATGCCCCAAAGTTTAACTCTTTAAGTGAAATAACTTCCAAGTCACTAGAAAACATTAGCATCCAGAGCATTCTATTGTCTACCAATGCTAGTTCTTCCACTCATTTAAATAATAGCAATGATTGGGGTGCCTGGGTGGCTCAGTGGGTTAAAGCCTCTGCCTTCAGTTCAGGTCATGATCCCAGCGTCCTGGGATTGAGTCCCGCATCAGGCTCTCTGCTCAGCAGGGAACCTGCTTCCCCCTCTCTCTCTGCCTGCCTCTCTGCCTACTTGTGATCTCTGTCATATAAATAAATAAATAATAGCAATGAGAATAGCTAATAAACTGTGGCAGACAGAATTTTGGTTCCTGTAATCTTTACCACCTCATGTGTCTGTAAATATGTTGTGTTTCATGGCGAAGGAGACTTTACAGATGTAATTAAAGTTACTAATCACCTTGATTAGAGATTTGAAATAGGACTATCCAGGGGCCTCTGGGTGTGCACAGTGTATTCACATGAGCCCTTAAAGGCAGAAGAGAAAGGCAACATAGAGAGCTGTGGTAGAAAGTTCAAAAGCACAGGAGACTGAAAGTACGAGACAGTGTCAATGTGCCATCACTGGCTAAAAGTGGAGGGACCCAAATGTCAACGAAATAGGAACCACAGACCTACAATAATTAAGAACTGATTTTGCCACTCATCTGAACAAACCAGGAAGCAAATTCTCTTTCAGAGCCTCGGATAAGGGCCTAAGCCAGCCAACACCTTTACTTGAGCCTTGTACATCCGCCAGCAGAGAACCCAGTAGAATTTATCCATTCTCTGATCTACAGAACTGAGAGATAACAAATGGCTGTTTGTTTAGATCACAAAGGATGTGGTGATTTGTTACAGCTGCAGTAGGAAACTAATACCTAACCACAGAGCACTTACCATGTGCCAGACACTAAGTAAGCATTTCTGTATATAAACTTATTAAGTCTTTACAAAAAAGCCTTATAAGATGAATGCCATTTTTTTTAGACAACGAGAGTAAGACACAGAAATTGTAAATAAACAGGGACACAAGTAGTAAATGGCAGGCCTAATTTGAACCCCAACAGTCTGACTCCAGAAACTATAATATTACGGTTGGGCTGTGTGAAAGTGAGGTTGGGCTCAAGCAGATGTGTGAAATTAACTTAAAAATCGAGGGAAAGAGAATGAGAAGGATTACATGGGGAGAAGAGAGGAAACAGAGATTATGAAAGGCAAAACAGGTGGCTGTCAGAAAACTGGAGGGAAAAAAATCAGAATTCCAACTGCTTTTGTCTAGCTTCCTGCCACCAAAACTAAATGATTCAGTAATGACTTACTTATGAAATTTTGGATGACTCCCCATGAGTTGGACTATTTTTATTATGGCTTCTGAGTCAACACATATATTTCCCTGAAATAAATGCATCACAGCACTGGATTCCACGGTCATGTCCTATCTGTTCACATGTCTGAATCCCCCAGTGGACTCAAAGCTCCTTTAGGGAAAGGACTGACTTCCACATTCCGATCCCTAACATTTCCCATACTTCAATAAGGAGTTTGTAAGATAAATGGGAAAAAATGGAACAAATTTGTGAACTCTAAAGCATAAATTTTTTGTTTTGTTTTGTTTTGTTTTTAGTGAGGCTTATTATCTCGTTCTTCAAGTGTCATTATTCCAAATTACTTTAACTCATAAAGCTAGGAAGCCAGTTACCAAATATATTTCCTCCAAAGACTTCTGACATGTTGCAGCTGATCCAATTGGAAAGCGCTCTCAATATTTTTTTTATTTTTTTATTTTTTTCAATATTTATTTTTGATGCCTGTGTAGAACTTCCTCCATAGCTCATATAATATATAAATAAAAAATTCAGTCCACTAGTATACTGACATCATCAAGGCAGAGGGTAGGACAGACCTGAATCATTCCATGAGTTTCCTAGGTGTATCTTCACATTTATATGAGACCTGGATGTTCCTCATAACTTTCCCTACAACAGGCAGCTACAAAAGTTAACTAAAAAAAAATTTTCATTGTAGTTATGAGACTTGAGTTCTAGCTAGATACTTTTGACATACAGGAGATAAAAATGGACATATCTGTTGTGCTTTCTATATTTAAGATGTTTATTTATTGGTTTGTGATTGCCATTTCTTACTGGCTTACACACTGCCCCCCTTCTGAGTTTGTTCCTGCTTAGACATCCTTTCTTTTTTTTTTTTCTTTTTCTTTTTCTTTTTTTTTTAAGTTCTTAAATTTTTTTTTTCCATAGGGGAAGGGAGGGAAAAATAAAATAAGACAAAATCATAGAGGGAGACAAACCATTAAGAGACTCTTAACTCTAGGAAACGAACAGGATTGCTGGAAGGGAAGGGGGTTGGGTGATGGGTAACTTGGTAATGGACGTTAAGGAGGGCACATGGTATAATGAGGTGTTATATAGAGCTGATGAATCACTGACCTCTACCTCCGAAACTAGACATCCTTTCTTGACAATTCCTCTATCTTCTTCAAAATTCTTCCCTCATCCTTAAGCTGATATAATACTCCACCTGTCCATCTCCTGTTAAATGAATCTTTTGGATTTACAACTTGACCTAATTTTTCAGCTTACCTAAATCCATTTTTTATTGTTGTTTTTGGAACCTCAGTCACACTGTTTTGATATGTTGATCTATAATATATTCTTATCCATTTTTATTATAAAAATGATGTTTCTATACAAAGAGAGTCCAATCCTTTCTCATTGTTTTTATATAAAAGTTTCATTTTTATTACAAATTCTGTGTACATATACTCAGAGACGTTCCTAAGCTCAAGGTAAATGAAGTGATATTTCCTCCCACTATACTTACGATCTTTCCTTGCCTAAAGTCTTGCATTCATTATGGTATTGCCAGTAACTATGACAAACCCTGAAATTTCAGTTATCTAATACAATAGAACTTAATTTCTACCTAGGTCTAGCACAGTTACTCCTGATGAACAAACAACTTTTATTTATGTGGAAGTCAGAGACCTGACTTCCTTATTGGGAACAAGCCATCCTTATTGGGAACACGCCATCTCTGAGGGCTTTCTCATGATTTCTATCTAGCCAGCAAAAAGAGGGTGGTGCGTATAATTTCTGCTCCATTCCATTATCAAGAATCAAACACAAAGCCTCATCTGGATGCTGGGGTAGCTGGGAAGTACAGTCTCTGACTTAGCAGCTGCTTTCAGTGATAATTCTACTTTGGAGGAAATGCGGGGATTGGTGAGCATTGGAATGAATGAATGAATTAGAAAACCAGAAACTAATGTGGCCTAAGGATCAAAAAGCAGGCACCAGAACCAGTTTCCTCCTGGAGGAGGAGGACTTTTCAAAAATACCTAAAAATAGTCCAGAGAGAGAATGGGATAGGCATAATTTGTGGCTTACACACAAACAGAAATTATACAGTCAAGTAAAACTTATCAAATTTCTTAGCATTAAGGAGAGACTTACATAAGTTACCTATAGATAAAGATTGTATTGCTAGCAATCACACAATCTGGAATAAGTTGAGAAATTGCCTCATGAGGCAGGTAGTCATGCTACACATAAAGATTACATAGAAAGAGTATAGTTGTGGGGCACCGTGTCTCAGTCAGTTGAGCATCTGACTCTTGGTTTTGTTTCAGATCATGATCTCAGTGTCATGAGATTGAGCCCCATATTGGGCTCCACACTCAGCATGGAGTCCACTTAAGATTCTCTCTCCCTCTCCCTCTGTCTCTGACCACCCCTGCTCTCCCCACTCCTCTAAAATAAAAAAGTAAATCTTTGAAAAAATTATTAAGAATTATACAATTATAAAAAAGAAAAAGAAAAAGTGAGATGTTTAACCTTATAATAATAGCCTGGACTTCAGTGACGAACTTTTTCCATGTTCATCTAGAATATCAGCAGAGTCACTGAAGGCAGTTGGTCTACCCCTTGGGTAACCTGGCATCGTTTTACCGTTTTGTCTGTGTACAGTTAGGTGAGTCTGAGGTAACAAGGCAGGGTTCACGTGCAAAATGTTCTTCTTTAGCCATGACCCTGAGTACAGGAACTTCTACCCTTAAGAGATGGCATGTACTTGATAGGCTCTTCAGACTTATGGGTCCTCATTTAGTCTCTTCAGTATGGGATGCAAGGCTGACACAGAGAATGAGTCCTGTATAAAGGGAGCCTCCTCAGAAGATTCTGCTCAGAGAATTTCAAAAACATCTAAAGTGAATCAATAGATAAATCTCCAGAGATACTTAGGCATGAAATTGAAGAAATGTTTGTCAAAACTTCCAAATATCCATTATAAATGACAAGTCCCCATTACAGAAACTCTACTGGTATAAAAAGATGATTTAAGTCAGAACAGTGGGTAGAAAAGTGGTTAGATAAATTTTAATACGAGAAAAAGCAAGGTAATGCACTTAGCCATAAATTATGCAAACTCTTAAGTACAAAACAAAGAGTTCTGAGCTAACAGTTATGATCAAGAAAAAGGACTTAGGATGTGTGGAAATTGTTTGCATTGGTTGCCATGGTTTTGAAAGTAAACCAAACATGAGGTGTAATTGGGCAATTTTAGTTGACAATGGGGGAAAAAATCAAGTAATTATTATTTTCCTCCTATAAAATTATGGTGTGTCCATACCTGAAATCCAGCTGTAGCAGCCATTGGGTTGTGCTGCCATCCTTTCAAAAGAGAATCTGCTGGGAAGGGTGTGTTCTCTGGACAGCCGATGATGTTGTGCCATATAATCCACCACAGCCTTCTTGCTGAGGCCGTGCTATTCCTAGACTACGTATGGCCAGTGACAGAGCAGAGAGGTGGTTGTAGAGCTCCGCCATTCTTGCCCGAAGTGGGACCCCTCTGACAGGCTGTCTTTTCTCTGGGGCTACAATTCAGCCAGCCCAGTGCCTTCTCAGAGCTGCATCACATTGTGAGGTTCTTTCCATCCCATCCTACTGTTTCCTTTTATCTATTTGTTGGTGTCAAACGGGCATCAGACTCCTACATAATCCTGTCATGGTTCTCCAAGCTGATCTGGTCCCTCTCCCCTTTATCTCCTGTGGACCATTCTCCAAATAAAACACTCACTCATTTGATTCCATATTGTCATCCTCTTCCCAGCCTGACTCAGTTGGTACCAGAAATGATCCAATACAACATGGTGATATAAGGTCTGCGGAGTAGATCCCTTAGTGCCCAGCTAGAAAGAGGCACACATAATCTCTGGTACAAAGAATGAACCCAACTGCTGAAAATGTCACCAGTGGTTATCTAGGAAAACAGTCCACTAGAAGGAACACTTTATTGCTAGTGCGATGATTCAGGCATTTAAATTGTATGATGAAAAAAAAAAAAAAATGCAAGTAAAGACAGCGAAATTGGTTGGCTATACTAAGCCCTGTAGAAGGACAAGGAGAAACTTCAGTCAGTTAACAAATAATTAAATGCTAATTATGAGAGCCAGAGGGCATTTTGGGTAACTTTTGAAGCAGCCTTCCTCATGTGTGTTGTGTGTGGGCGATGTGAAAGCAAACAGAGCTGCCAGCAGGCACAGGACCTAAGAGTTTGGGTTGTCACACCCCAGATCATTTAAGACAAGCTGTGGCAGGTCTGTTACACTACGTTCAGGGCCAGGTTGAGAAGATTGAGGGCACTGAGATGAAAGATGGGAAGAGCCAGGGAGATGCCCCTAAAAATGGGGGCTCAGCAGACTCCCGTAAAACTATGGAGTTGCAGAGGTGATACCCCTCCCAATAAGAAATGTCTCCCCTCCCATGCAGGAGATGTTGCAGAGGCCTTTCCCCTACATGGCAACAAGTGCCCCTCAGAAGCTGCTCTCACTGCCTCTCCTTGCACAGGTGTCAGACCTACATGGGGCCTGAGGCACTCTGACTACTTCTGCTCCTTCTCCCCTTTTGTCTTTCACAGGCATTTCCCCTGATCAGTCCTTTGTAAATCTACTTTTTTTTTTTTACTTTTGATATGAGAAGGTCTTCTTTTTTTAATTTAACATTGTTTTATTTACATTCAATAAATTAATATATAGTATATTATTAGCTTCTGAGGTAGAGCTCATTTATTCATCAGTCTTATATAATACCCAGCACACATGACATCCCATACCCTCCTTCATGTCTATCACCTTGTTACCCATCCTCCCACACTTCTCCCCTCCAGTAACCTTCAGTTTATTTCATATGATTAACAGTTTCTTACAGTTTGTCTCCCTCTTTGATTTCGTCTTGTTTTATTTTTCCCTCCCTTCCTCCATGTTCCTCTGTTTTGTCTCTTAAATTCCACATATGTGTGAAATCATATGATAATTATCTTTCTCTGATTTACTTCTGTCACTTAACATAATATCCTCTAGTTCCATCCACATTGTTGCAAATTGCAAGATTTCAATTATTTGATAGCTGTGTAATATTCCATTTCGAGTATGTGTATATCTATCTATCTATATATATATATAGAGAGAGAGAGATGAATAAAGAAGATGTGGTGTATATATATATATATATGAATAGATAAAGAAGATGTGGTATATATACATATCTATTCATCTGTCAATGGGCATCTGGGTTCTTTCCACAGTTAGGCTATTATGGACTTTGCTGGTATAAACACTGGAGTACAAGTGCCCCTTCAGATCACTACATTTGTATCTTAGGGGCAAATCCCTAATAGTGCAATTGCTGGGTCTTGGGCAAATCTACTTTTATCTGAGCTTTTGCTTTCCAGGGCACCTCAACTACACTCTAGCATTCCATCTCAGTAATTGTACAGAGAGATAACTTGAGAAGGTCTATATTTGAGAAGGACAACTGGAAAGAGCAAGAGTCAGGGAGACTACTAAATTAGTGAGATGTGAAGATAATACTAAGACCATGTAGCCAGAGTGTTGATATGATGAATTCTCTAATACAAGCTGCCTTGGCTATAAGCTTATCAGAATCTCAGCAGTGGGTCAGAAAGACAGAATGAAAGGGTGGCTCAGTTGGTTAAAACATCTGCCTTCTACTCAGGTCACGATCCCAGGGTCCCGGGATCAAGCCCTGTGTCAGGCTCCCTGCTCAGTGGGGAGTCTACTTCACCCTTTAGCCTCACCCTGCTTTTATGCTCTCTCTCTCTCTCTCAAATAAATAAATAAAATCTTAAAAAAAAAAAAAAGAATGAAGAAAAGGACAGAAGGGTAGAGGTAGGAGTAACACTAGAACAGAACTCATGGAGAAGTCCTCCTCACGGCAAGTCATCACCTGCACCTTGATATCCCATAGGTCAATAAAGGTGGTAGGAATGGAAGGTGTTACACTTTCGTAAATTAAACAATTGCAGTTAATAATGACAGAAGTATAATAATCCCAAAACATTCTGGCAAGTTAATGAACGCCAACAAATTGTTAGTAAAGCCTTGCTAATTCTCTCATTGCATGATCTTTGAAGGGTTGTTAGGTAGTATGGTCCAAAGCAGACTGTGCATCTGGCTCGGCTTAGCAATTTTCACTTGCTATATGCTCAACACAAACCCTGTGATCCTTTGTCGGTCTCTATTTTGAAGTCAATTCATAATAAAATATTTTTTTACTTACCATTAAAAAGATGCACATACATAAGATCATACTCTCACTCAATTTTTTAAATTATTTGAGCCCTCCTCAGCTTAAAGCATTCGCAATCATATGGGACATTTTTGCACTGGGAATAAAATTAAATCATATGTTTGTTTTACATGGGCTGCTGAAGAGCCTTCAGATAATCACTGTTGTTTGTTCCTGAAATTCAAATCTGTGATTTAAGGTGACACTACGAAATGTTTGGAAATAGATTTAAAGAATATCAGTCCTAACCAAAAATATCAATCCTCCATTTATTTTGTTTTTCCTTTTCCATAAGCTAAACTTAATTTTGTAGTAGTCATAGGAATTAGGGAAACATGAATCATTTACCTAAATCAGCTTCAATTTCATTACCTTTCCATAATCTGAAGACATAATTGTTTCAGTTTATTTTTAGCTTATAAGGAAACTCACAAGGACACTTCTTCACTTGTTCTGAGTTGTTTATAAGGTCAGATTCAGTTATGAAGCCTCAGATCCAATTTCTGTTCATAGCTCTGGCCCCGGACTTGCTTGTGTTCCTCGGCCTAATTCTATGGGGGCATGAAGAGAGGCATTATGTTCATATGATATGATGCAAAACCACGGAGCTCATCAAAGGTGTCAAACTTGGAAGCTGATCCTTGCTTCTTCCTTCCCAAAGTGTAAAAATAAACATCCCAATCTCTGGGTTCTCTGATTGCACCAGTCACAAGTTGTCAGATGATTCCTTTGTTCCTAAACATTTTTAATGACTGGAAATAACAATTTTAGCCTCATCTTTAAAAAGCAGCCTATTTCATCTAAACTGTCTCACAAATCCAAATCTGAACGTATAATTTTAAGTTTCTGAGTGGCAGGAAGGAAGTTAGCGGAACTTTTTTTTTTTTTTTTTTTTTAATAAAAGTTGTTAAAAGCAAAAGCCAGATCTCTCCTTGTCAGACTTTAGCCTTGAAGAGAATTTCTTAATGGGAATTCCAGGATAAATATGGCAGATGTAACACTAATTTATTCTTTATCAATCCATTAGCTAGGAAGTTTTTCTTGATCATCTCTCATATGCCAGGTACTGGAATATATAAAATAAGTAGTGTTCAATTCATATTCAAGACTTTAAGGTGTCATGGGAGAGATAAAATTAATATGCATGAACTATATACTGAGCTGAACTAATAAGGGTTAACAGCTCCTGGCACTGAGTTTAAGAGTAACAGGTGTTTGGAACAAAAGAGAGATTCATGAAGATCAACATAATAAAAGAAAGCTTTATGGAGGAAGCAGTGTTTGAACTGAGGCTTGAAGGGTGAACTACAGGCGCTAGCAGTAAGCAAGGTGGTTAGGAGTCATGTTTCTGTTAGGAGGCAGACCTTAGCGGCGCTGTGGTTGGGGAGCTGTGGGGCTTAGAGAAGTAAGATAGCTTACTTACCTTCCTAAGCCTTATTCACCTCATCTGTATCGTGGGGTTAACAATAATAGCACCTTTCTTATGGCTTTATTTTGTTTTAGATAATGGCAAGATATGTGTAAAGTGCTTAGCCATCAAAGTTACCTGTTAGTATTAGGCAGAGAGATGGGGACATCTTGAGGAAAGCAATACAGTAAGTCAAAGAACAAATATGAGATGGAGCTTGTATGCAGATCTGTTTGTCCAGAGCACAGGGCATGAGGAGGAAACTAATGGGAATAAAACCAAATAGATAAGGCAGCATCTGTTAAAAGCTTGATATACACATGAATGCATTCAGTCAAAAGATAATTAGTATCACTATGTCTACAAGACATCATGTTAGATCCTGGAGATCTGCAATCAATAGACTAGTGTCATTCCTGCCCTCATGGAGTGTCAGTTCTTCAAGGAATACAAACATTAAAAAAATACAACGGGAAAGGGAAATATTAAAGTTTTAAAACGTTTTGTGTTATTCAGGATTTTATAAAAGTTGATGATATTGAAAAAGAAAGCTGTTTAACCATAAAAAATAATTACCACCAACCTGTAGCCATTAAAGCATGTGATTAGATGTGATACACTATCACATCTAATTAATCAGTCTGGTAGAAAACAAAAGCAGGCCAGTAAAATCAATATGGAACTTGCTCAAACTTTTGATATCATGTAGACACAGTTTCAGTTTTTTAAAGTCCTTTGCGGTCTGCACAACTATCTTTATCGACCCTTAAACTTTGGGCTGGCTCCAAATCATTGTATTCACATTTTTCTGGGCTGAACCTACTTACATTATGACTGTGTAGGTGTATCTCCTGCAGCCTATGATGCCTTTCTTTATCTCATCGTGATTTTGTCTCCCTGCCCTCACATTCCTTCTTCTGTGTTATGAGATGGTATGTGGGCCAAAACCTCCTTTCTTGCATGCTTGCTTTCTCATGTAACCTGGCTGATTTCAGAGTATCTTCTGAGTACCTGCTGTGTCCCTATCACTGAAAGAGCCACTGCCGTGCGTTTTATTCTTTCCTGGGATATTATCTTGCCATAATAATGGATGCTGCATGCAAATAATACTTTAAAAAAAAGATTTAATTTATTTATTTGACAGACAGAGCACAGGCAGAGGGAGAAGCAGGCTCTCTGCTGAGCAGGAAGCCTGATGTTAGGCTCCATCCCAGAACCCGGGGATCATGACCTGAGCCAACGGCAGATGCCCAACTGACTGAGCCACCCAGGGACCCCCATTATAGTCTTAATAAAGGTAGAGTTACAGTCTGTTAAATTTAGCAAACATATATTTTATATATCACAGTTATTGCTAATCCTAGGAGGCTAATTCATATAAATAGAGCCTTTTAAAACAAACATCGTGTATTAGGACAGGCTAGGTTATATGCAGTAACAAAAAACACCAAATTTTCTGTGACTCTGCACAGCAAATGTCTATCTCTCATGCACAGTACATAACCCATGTGGCCAAGCTTGGTTTATGATAATCTCTCAGATACCCAGGTGGACAAAGTTTCTGCCTTCTTGTAAGCTGCTATTTCATAAGAGCCTTCAGGTTATAGTAGGGTAGAGAAGAGAACAAAGAGAATCATGCATAAGCTCTTCTGTGAGGTGACCCTCATCACTTTATTCCTGTTTTCTTGGTTAGAGCCTTTTACATGTTTGTCTAACTCTAATGGGGCAAAGATGTGCAATCCTCCCACGCTTCCAGAAGGATTGAAGGACCAGCAATATTAGTGAGTAATACCCATCATATCCTATGAGACAAATCAACTTGCCCATTTGAGAGCCACGTGCCTCAAAATGCCATGTGTTTACAGCAGACATCTGAGGTGAACTAAGCCACAAAAGTTAATGATTCTCTGATTGTTTGTCACATAGCAATTTTCTGTCAACATCAGTACCTAAGACATTGCCATTTCATAAACAACACTGAGATGAATTCTCAGATAGTCACCAAATATGGAGAATATAGTTCTCCAGAAACTTTAAAGAGGAATGACAGCGTCATGACACTGACCAGATTTCCTCACAATGACCAGGGAACAGCTCCTCTTCTGCTAACTTATTTCAAGAGGCTTCAACAGTTTTGGGGCAAACCCAGTGTCTGATTATACTCCAGAAGAAAGTCCATGATGTTGAATTATTTGGGCTCTCTTGAATTTTGCACTGGTAGTGTTCCCATAAACCTGGAATGTCAAAAGGACTAATTATTGTTTCTAGGGAGATTGTTTTTCTGAAAGTTGGCATGTGGCTTACTTAGAGTTATAGGTAATTTTAAAATGCTTTATGCATATCAGGACTGATCTATTGCTACTGCTGAAAGATGGAAAGCCAGTAATGGATCTAAAATAAAATGCTTCAACTCACCAATAATAACTTCAAACTGGGGGTGCCTGGGTGGCTCAGTGGGTTAAAGCCTCTGCCTTCGGCTCAGGTCATGATCTCAGGGTCCTGAGATCAAGTCCCGCATCGGGCTCTTTGCTCAGCGGGGAGTGGCTTCCCTTCCTCTCTCTCTCTGCCTGCCTCTCTGCCTACTTGTGATCTCTGTCAAATAAATAAAATCTTAAAAAAAAAATAACTTAAAACTGAAGTGTAATCATGTGCATTAAGAATCACAAATTTGGAGCACCTGGTGACACTCAGTCGGCTGAGTGTCCAATGCTTGGTTTTAGCTCAGGTCATGATCTCAGGGTCTGTTCTCGGCAGTGGCAAGTCTGCTTAAGGATTCTCTTTCCCTCTCCCTCTGCCCCTTCCCCACTCTAAAATAAATAAGTAAACCTTTAAAAAAAAAAAAAGAAGTTAAGTACTTCCTACATGCTGGTACAGAACGCAAAGATATTAAAGCCACTGTGCAAAATATTAGCAGGGTTTTTTAAAATCAAATCATTGTGGGGCGCCTGGGTAGCTCGTCAGTTAAGCATCTGACTCATGATTTCAGCTCAGGTCATGATCTCAGGGTCTTGAGACTGAGCCCTGAGTCTGGCTCCACGCTCACCAGGGAGTCTGAGATTCTCTCTTCCTTTCCCTCTCCCTCTGCCCCTCCCCGTACTTGCATTGACCCCCCCCCAAATAAATAAATCTTAAAAAGGAAAATAAAGAATAAATTTGGGAATATAAAAGTATGTAGACCGTTTTTCCAAAAGGATCCTGCCATTTTTATTGTTCTCTTCATTCCGAGCAGGTGTATTTGCTCTATATTTGCTCTTTAACTTCTGTCATTTGCATCAGTTTGGGTTATAGACTTGTCAGTTTCACACACCATGATGTAAACACCTTTGCTAGTGATAACCACTGTGGTCTTTTTATAATGATTATAAAATGATAAGACTGATACTTTGCACCATGTACTTTTCTTCTAATCAGCCCAAAGCTTATGACACAATCAATATGAAAGCTTTTATATTGCTGTCGCAGGCTTTCATTGACATTCTAACACAAGCAACTGTCATAAACCAGCCAAAGAAGAATGAGGCCATTATGCTGGTCTTATTGATTTAAACTAAGTGAAAGTGGCCCATATGTCTCTAAGTCCTTTTAGCACAACTTCAGTTATGACTTAAAACTGTTTATTGGGAAGAAAGATATGAGTGTTAATTTCTCCTTTCGTGTGTTTAAAACATAACATTCCTGCTCTTATTATAGAATTATGCAACCACTGAACACCTCTCAGAATGATGAGTTCTCGTAGAGAGTTTTTTCCTAGGAATTATAATGCTCTGAATTAAGTGTTCTTATGAGAAGCTAGCCAGCCTGCACATAGCTATGATGTTAACTGGTCTGACTGGAGGTTCCATTGATTGTCTCAATCTCACAGCCTCACTTACTAAGTGAAAAACCCGGATTTCCTAATCTACCCATTTCCCTTTATTCAGTTTATTTAACTGGCTTGAGACTATTAATTCACCTGGGTGTTGAGATTGTATGTCTTAATATGAATTCTCTCTATGCAAAGCCTAGACAAGGACTTGGATGCAGGCCATTTACTTAGGGGTAACCTCAGAAAGTGGAGTGAGGGAGCAAGGTGATGAAAACAGGGAAAGAAGGAAAAGAAGCAACATAAAAACGTATTTGCTGGGACGCCTGGGTGGCTCAGTTGGTTGGGCAACTGCCTTCAGCTCAGGTCATGATCCTGGAGTCCCGGGATCGGCTCCCGCATCGGGCTCCCTGCTTGGCGGGGAGTCTGCTTCTCCCTCTGACCCTCCCACTTCTCATGCTCTCTCTCTCTCTTTCTCAAATAAATAAAATTTAGAAAAAAAAATGTATTTGGTGCAATTTAGCCATACATCTAAGAAGAATGCAGAATGTGTTTCACCATGATTCCAGTTGAAGGAAGGCAGTCTGAGGACACTTACTAACTTATCTGGGGTATTAATATCCAGTGAGTCCCTTGACTGAGCAGGAACTGTGGCTTTGGAGAGCGTCTCCATAGAGAGTGGGGAGACACAGGGGAAGGCTTTGATGTCAGTGTGAAGGTAAGATTGCATAACAGAAAGCCCTGCATCTATGGCTAAAATCAGAGACAGACCGAAGGATGGGACATGAGGCAACAGAAGTATATGCTACATTACAAATTTGGTAATGATATTAAATATTTAAAATTAATTTCTAATATCTTCTTATAAAGCATATAGCATAGTGGTATCCCAAACTGAAAGTTTTTTTTGAAAAATTTACAGTTCAAGACACCTGCGTGGCTCAGGTCATGACCCCAGAGTCCTGATAATGTGGTATCAAGCCCCACATTAGGCTCCTTGCTTAGTGGGGAACCTGCTTCTCCCTCTCCCTCTGCCATTCCCCCTGTTTGTGCTTGCTCATGCTCTTGCTCTCTCGGACAAATAAATAAATACAATCTTAAAAAAGAAAAAAGAAAAAGAAAACTGTACAGTGCAAAGACACTTTGCGACAGGTTACCCAGAAATTACGATTTAGGTCTTAGAAACTTTAGATACAGTATGTTACTATAATCAAGGAAACTGTGTAAACCCTTTCTTTCCATCATGCCTCCCCTTTAAAAATGGATTTTGATACCCTTAAGACATTATCAAGGACAAAGACCTTTGCTGGTCTCAAGGACACACCGCACCTGTGCCTAGCTTGTGAGATGTTCAGTGCACACACTGTGGGCGCAGAATCCTCCCCCTGGCAATATCCTCAGGTGGCTGGAGACACCACAGAGACACACCTGGCAGAGACTAGTTAGTGTACTATATCACCTCACTATAGATCTGCAAAACTTTATTTTTTTTGCTCTGTAAAATTGATTAGAAATTATCTCAATATTTGTAGTTCACTTATCTATTTGTACAAAGATATACAATATATACTATTACAAATATTTGCATTTATGGGCTATTGTGTCTGGTTCATGAATATCTTTTAAGGTCCCCAGGGCAGGGATTATATTTCTCTTACTTATATATCTCCTAACACTCAGCCATTAAAAGCTGAATAAATACTGTGGAATACAAAATTGTTATCCATCAAGTGTCACAGAGGAGAAAAAAAGACCAGCAGTATTATTGATGACTCACTGTGCTGGGAGTTATGCTAGGTACTTCAGATTATCTCATGTAATTCTCACAATAACCCTGAGATAGGTACTAGTATTAACCCTGTGTACAAATGGGAAAACTGTGATCAAGAAAAATGTAATACCTGGACCAAAGTCATAAAGCCCATTAGTTATGGACTTGGGGGGTAAGTTTCTATTTATTTATTTATTTATTTATTCATGAGAAGCAGAGGCAGAGGGAGAAGGAGGTTCCCTCCAGAGCAAGGAGACTGATGTAGGACTCGATTCCCGGACCCTGGGATCATGACCTGAGCAGAAGACTCAGCAGAAGGCTTAATGACTGAGCCACCTAGGCTCCCCTGGACTGGGGTTTAAACTGAGGCTTCTAGACCACTGGCTTCTGCAAGATACCCTTATAATATTTTCCTGCTTCAGAGAAGGCTCAAGTGGAGGCAATGATATTTAGAATTGGTGAAACTGTTGTCTGATGTCACAGAGTGTCCTTCCTGAATTCGTACACTTCCGGCCTTTAGTGCTCTCTCTTCTACCTGTACCTTCTCTACTTTCTCATAAGACTGCACTCACACTCAGGGTTTGCTGTTCCCTCAGCCACCAGTGACTCACTTGACCAATTGATCAATGCAGGCCCCGGGGCCAGAACACTTTGAGGTTTTTGCACTAACTTTACAGTTCATCAAAATTCTCAGTGTTCTTTTGTCCATTTTTGGATTAATTTCTTTCCTTTGTCAGGTTAGCACCATTATCTCTTATTATCCTCAGAAGGGAGTACTGCTTAATATAACAACAGCAGAAATGCTCAGATAGCAGGGCCAAAACGCTCTGATGGCTATTGTGGTAACTGTGGCTTTCCTTCTGAAGCTGGATCAATCAGCCCTTAGAAGCCTGGACTCAGTCATGCAGCCTGAGCTCAATTCTTGGCCCTGTTTTGTGATCTGGGGCAAGGTATTTAAACTTTTCTGGGCCTCACTTATCTCATCTGTGTAATGGGGATCATAATAGTATCTATCTGATAGGGCTGAGAGTTGGATTAGTAATGACATACAAAACTTAGAACACAGTGCCTTATAGATAATGAGCTCGATATAAGGATCTGATCAAGAAATACAATCTCATCCAGAGATATAAATGTTGGATATTCCATGGATCCAAGTTGTTAATACCATGCCTGAATGTTTGAACAAAGAGAAACTGAACATTCGGCAATAGGTAAAAAATGCTAGTTATAAAAAAATAAAAAAAATTCCCAAGTACCCTACTCAGAAAGAGGCTCCTGGAAGAAAAATTGTCTGCAGTATTGGCTCTGAAATGTCTCTTGACTCTATTTTCCCTCTCTCCTTTCCCCATTTCTCCCTCTCTCCCTCCTTCCTTCCCTCTCTTTCTAGCTATAGACTTACTTCAAACCTTTACTACTGCTTCACATGCATAAACATCATGTCTAGAGTTAATTCTTTAATAGGGTTTCCTGGGAAGTGGCTGAAGACAAAGACCACATTAACATCTAGGGAGTGAGGACCTAGCAGTCCATTTCAGGCAGTGTCTTGGTCCCTTGGAAACACCTTGCCTCGGTAGAGCAGCACTTGTCCTCTGTTCTTATCTTTTTTCCTTTAACATTGACTGCCCTCCCTGCCTGCAAAAAGAACACCTTGAAAAGATTAATTATTAATTTCAAGAAAAGTTACTTCAAACACTTCAAAAGTCAACGTAGGTGAGGGAAAACCCCAATAACTGGTCGTACAGTCACACTTGACATTGGCTTCATCATTTTATTTATTATTTTTCTCTGTCTTGAAAAACAAAAGGTCAGTTCTGTTTTATGGCATCTGAGACATAAATGCATATGAGGTTATGGTGTGCTGGTGTTCAAATATGTATTGGTTAAGTCTGACACTTATATTTATAGTCTTATCTCCAAAGACCTGTGAAGTGTATATTATTAAATGGAATCTATATTGAGAAGTTGTGCTCTCAGAATACATAATATGCCTGTTTAGTTTCATTGCACATACCTGTTTTAAGCTAAAGAATTTCAGTGGCTTTTGGATATTCAGCTTTTTTTTTTTTTTAATGTCTGTGGAATTGAGTATACAATAATCATTCTGATTGACAGCATTGGCATCTGACAGACAAGATTCTCTAGTACTAACTCTGGGACTGAAGAGTTTCAACACTAAGTACCAAGCCTGTCAGAAATTATTTTTTCCATTTTTTGAAAAAAAGTATCAGGTTACATTGGTCCACATACTCCTTCAAGTAGTTGTTAAAATGACTTGAAGATTATCAGTTATCAAATATTTATAGTTTGGGTATTTGGGATCTTTTCAAGCTCCAAAGAATTTAGTACATTAGACAAATATTTTCAGTGTCTAAAATTTGCAAGATCCAGACCTAGTCTCTGTCAAGATAAAGCAAGTGACAGACAAGAGCTAACATTTACTGTGCTCACCTTGACCAGGGCACTCTTCTAAGTACATTCTGGGCATTAATTCATTTAATTTTCCCCACAACCTATGAAAAGCTGATATTGTATCTCCCAGAGGAAAATAATTTGTTAAAAGCCATACATCTAATACAAGGTAAAACCAGGATTTGAGCTTTATTCATATTTTACTTTGGCCCTTGAGGACTTGTCAGTAAATGGAAGAAAGAGAGGGAATAGAATAAAATATATAAATAATCATAGAGCAACCTGTAAGATAATGGAAGTAAAAGTGTTACAGAGTTGGAAAAAAATGGGAATTACACCCATTTTCGTCAAAACTGAAAAGTCTTAAAGAAAGTGGCATATTGATTGATATATGAGGGGTAATTTGTATTGAAAAAATTGGAGCTGGTTCAAGGCATTCTCAGTAGAAAGAAAAGTAAGAGCAGAGGCACAAGGGGAAGAATATGAGCACACTATGGGATGAGCAAGTAGCTCAGTTTGGTAAGGTTTTGGATAAAGAAGAAGTAGTGGTGGTAGGTGACACCAGAGAGGTCAAATGAGGTTTAAAAATGCTGAAGAATGACCAGTAGATGTATGGAAATGTCAAATCACTGTATTGTACTCCTGAAACTAATATAACGTTATATGTTAACTCATTGGAGTTAAAATAAAAACTTAAAGCAAATGTTGAAGAATATTAAATGCTAGGTCAAAGAATTTTAGAACTCAGCAATGGAGAAGTTTTAGAATTTTTGAATGGGTAAAATGATTAAAGCACTGCTGGGGAAAAATTACCTAGCACTGGAATTTTATGATCTTTTCCAGTGATCCTGCTTCTAGTTTCAAACTATGCAAGAAGAAATATCTATATTAAGAAGAGGAAATAAGGGAAGGAAATAGGTGAGATGTACTTTTCATAGGAGCCAGTCACTGTACTGGTTATCAGGTGAAATCTCAGTGAGTGGTTCTCAGGGAGGACTGGACAGAGGAGAGCTCGTGGCTATTGGTCACTGGTCCCACTCACTGCCACACTTGAGAATCACGTGAAGCACTTCCTGTATCCCAACATGCAGGGCACATCCCAGACAAATTATATCAGTGTTTCTTAGATTCCAATTCACAAGTCAGAATCTTTAAAGTTCCCAGAGAGATTTTATTGTGCTGCAAAGATTCAGAACTATTGCCCTAGTAAGTCAAGGGATGAGGGCTTAACCTTCAGGGCTGACAGTGAAAATGGAAAAGAGGAAAGGAATCTGCAAAATAGTTTGCAAGGGAAATCGATATTTCTTTTGAAAACAATGGGAAAATTGTTCCCCATCTCCACGCATTCAATTAAAATAAAAATATAAATAAACAAACAAATAAACCTTCTACATGTGATAAATACCCTTGGAAAATTTGATGACCTTAATCAAAACATAGAGCTCCACTGATACCAAAGCAAAAAGTTGTCCAGGGTGAGTTACTTATTAATAACCTTAGAGTGATTAGCTCCTCTCCTCTCTCCTTAATAGGGAATTTAGGAGTATCAAATGCAATAATACAGAACAGAGAATTCAAAATGAAAAGCCAGAACTATATTCATGTAAGCCATTACTTTAAGCAGAATCAAGTATAGTAGCTTCACATTAAAATTCTCATTCCCACTCACCTGGGATAATAAACTAATTTTGTGATTCCAGTTGTTTCTGGAACTTCAGTAAGTTGAGCCCCAAATTCTAAGTCCATTTGTTGTGCTTATTGCTCTAATAGAGTTGTTCTGCTATCTCACATTCTTTGCTTTTTTAAAATTTGATTTGTTATTTTTTTTAATTTGAGTACAGTTGACCCACAATGTTACATTAGTTTCAGGTGTAGGACATTGTGATTCTAGATAACTTCTCTACATATAAAAGCTAAGCTATGCTTGCCACAGGTGATGCTACCATTTGCTACCTCACTTTAAATAACAGCGGCCTCCAAAGCTACAGTTTTGAGAACAGCTTATGGATTCAGCTATGGGTTACCTTTGATTGAATGAGTAGCTGGGTGCCAACAGCCAAAGGGTTGGTCTCTACCGTCTTTGTGAACTTTCCCTATGTTTTACAAGGTAATATTCAAACTGATTGCAGCAACAAGGCAAGTATAGTTACTCTACCCTTTGACTACTGACCGCTTTTACTCTTAGAAGTTATTTTCAAATAAATTCCAACATGCTACCAAACTTTAATTAATCAAGTTTCTGTTATATTTTTACTGGCATATAAGGAAAAGAGATTAGAAAAGGAACAAAATGAGTTTGAGCCACTCCCTCTAAAAATGCAATGGAAAGGTGATTGGCCTCACACCATTACCCTTCGAAATTCTATCCAGTCTCAAAATTATGAATATCAATTACTTTATCCAGTATTTGATGCCCCCAAATGGTTTACAATCACATTTAGTTAATCCGCATAAAATCTCACTGAGGCATGCTAGAGTTACTATTCTTATTTCATAGCTAGAGGAATCAAGGTTCAGAAACGCTAAAGAACTTCTAAGTGATTGAGCAAGCCAGTTGCAAAGTGAGATTGAAAGAATATGTAGCCACTTTCCCTTCTGCAGCTCACTGCCTCCCTGAGAAATTTTCGTGTTAAAAAGTATTCTACAGGACAAGTTTTCTTTCCTGTAAATCCAGGGCCTCACCGGGCCAAAAATCTTTATATTTGGTAATAGGTCCGCTAAGCAATCAAAGACAGAATTTTTGAAAGGTTACTTGAGTTCTCCGCAATTCAAGTATCTTTGTAAAAAAGTACTGATCCAGAAAACTGAGAAACTAGGTCTAAGATAATTCCTGAATCACACACTGCTTCACATTGTTGAAGTGGTGAGAAGCAGAACACCAGATGACAATCCTGGCCAAGGAAAAATTTATAGATGTGTGTAATGAAGTCAGTTTTCCCTGTTTTGCCCTATTTTCCTGCTTCTTTCCTCCCAGCTCTATCAGTATTTAACCAAAACAATTTATTTATTCAACATGCTGTTACTGGGAGCCTATTATGGGTCAGACACTTCATAAAATACTGGAAATATACAAGGATGAATAATAAATACAGGATCCCGGCCCTGTGGTTCACAGCTTAGCAGGGGAGATAGATACATAAACAAATAGCTCAGGCTACAAAGTGTTACACACTGGGGCTGAGTTGGAAGTAAAGTGGGTTGAGAACACAAAGGAAACACCAATTAACTGCCTGAAGGAAGGAGGCACAACCTTCAGGAAAAGCCCCTTCTCAGAGAGGTCTTCGGGGAGCGTGTTCGAGTCTGCCAACAGGAGGAAATAGTGCGTTCAAGGAGGAAGAAGGGGAGATTCTTGCTAAGGACCCTTAATTACGTTCTAAGAAGATTCTAAATCACAGCTAGAAAGAGCCAGTAGTGTTTTCCTGAGCTGAGGCCTTCTCTTCCAGGGACTCCAAATCAGAACCCGTCTTCAGCAGCTCATTATACATTCTCAGATTCGCACCACTAAGCCTACGTGGGAAGGGGCCACGGAGACATCGTATGATGAAAAGACGGATGGTTTCAAAGTTGGAAACCTCAAACTCAAGGTCATGAATTGGGGGAATCAGAAAGGAGAGAAGAGAAAGACTGAAGAGAGGACATAGAAGGAAGAAAAGAGAGACAAGGAGGGATTGGCATTCGTATTTACGAAATTGTTCTCTTGGAAACGATCACATTTGGACAGGGCTTTATGAGGTTATTGTGTGGGATGGATTAATGACGGTGAAAATGCTTCGTAAAACGAAGAAGCTATACAGATAAGTGCCATTATCCCCGGGAGCAGGCTTCAGCTTGTAATGGAGATGGGGCTCAATCTCGGGTCCAAATGCAGCTGTGCTCCAAGCCTGCCATCTCGGAAGAGAAGACGAGATGAGAAGAGTTCTGGGAAGAGCTGAAAGTGCCGGCTGCGTGCGCGGGGTGTGACCTCCCTGCGCTCTGTTGCATTGCAAAGGGAATTTCCTGTGCCAGCTCAGCCATAGCCTGCCTTTCCTGCAGGATATCAAGCTCCAAGTTTACAGTTCCTATCAGGGAGTCTCTTTGTTTGAACAAAGCCTCATTTGTTAGGAAGTGTCACAGATCAGCGTGTATCAGATGCAAGATTGAATGTCCCTCAAGCACAAAGACATGCAAAGCTATGCCAGGATACCAGCAATGGGGCTTTTCACCATGAGAAAACAGATGGTCAGAGTGAAAAAGGCCGGCCTTTATGCAAAAGAAATTCTTCCAACCCACCCCCACCCGCTGCTCCCCACTTCCCCTTCCTCCCCCTCCCCCCACTCTCCTTTCACTCTCTTGCCCTGACAGGGAAACATTCGATATGCTGCAACATCATCTGATGTTTGTGTCCTTTTAATTAAACCAGGGGATCTGGAATAGGGACCCCCTTGTCTTTGCAGAGAAATGATTTCAAAAAGAAGATAATAGAACCTCTTTTTCTTCAGGCTTGCAAGGGCCTTGTGTGTAATTTGTCCTTTGCAAGAGCAATCAAAGATAACTGGTGTGCAATTGATTACGGGCTTTGTGTCCTTTTAATTACTTGTTTCTACACACTGGTTTAGTTTCATGCTGAAAGCAGATCTGTCTGAGTCCTCTCTGAGCTGTAGTGCTTTCTTTTGCTTACATGGTTGAATAATAAAGCTATTAGTAAACCACCGCAACATAGAACAATCCTATCAGGCTGAAATAGATCCCAAATCTTGCCTTTCTTTATTCTTCCAATAGGCTATTAGATGGTTTTATGGAAAACAAGGTTAAAGAACACCATATCATTCCTTAGCTATACAAAAATATTCTACAATTTCAGGAGAGTAAAGTCTCCTTATTTCCAAAGTAGAGTTTTCAAGAACAGAGAGTTAGAATTTACATAGCCAAGTTTTTAGTTTTCTGGTTTTTTTTTTTTTTAATTTGCAAAGATAGGAATACATTTTTTTCCTCTCTTTTTACTGAACACTAATCTACTGACTGGTATTATGACTGAATTACTTTGAAAAACCATAGGAAAAAAAGCTAACAAGTTAGTACAATACTTAGATCAGAGCCTTTATTTTTGTATTCCATGTACTGAAAATGCTGTCAAATCAGTAAATGCCAGATGACAATATAGGAACAATTTTGTTCTTATTTTAAGCTCTACCTAAAAGCAGAGACAGTAAGAAAGGAGATTGCTAATGATAGAACACTGACTAAATCTCTATGCCACTCTTTACTTACCTGTACTGACTTATTATGCCCTAGAGAGAAAGAGCAGCTAATGGTTGTAACCACATAAAAGAAACCCATCTAATTTCAACATGCAGACTCTGAGACTACAGCTGCTGCAATAGGAAATGAATGGAAAGGTTGACCAAGTGTGCGATCCTCAGGAAGCACACTAGATCCGGAGCCCACCTCCTGCTTTATCAAATCTTCCACAGAGGTGAGCTCCTACAGAGAGGGTGAAACTACCGCAAAGTCTAGAAAACCTCTGAGTCTAGATTCCCCACCCACGCTCAGGTCCTTTATGTGTCCCTTCTGCCATGTCATTAGATTCCTCCTCCTTCCCAGAAACACTCGCTATCTTGCAAGCATGTCTCTGCCTAAGAAGTGTGTCTCTGGTAACATGGGGAGTACAGACATTCACCTTCGAATTATGGTTCCTTCTGACAACGAGCATGGAGTCAAGGCAAGGAAATGAGCTTTGGACAAGTGAACTAATCAATGAAAAATGGACACTTTGGGTTCCAACTTGGAGGAGAAGGAAGCAATATGCAAAAAGCAGACAGAGGAGACCTCTTGGAGCATGGGGGATGTAAACTGTGCTGAAGCATAAATGGATATCAAGCAGACTGGGGAAGGCAAAGAGGAGAGAGCATTCTAGCATGGCTTCGGGGGCAGTGATAAAGCAGGAGGACGAATAGAAGTGCAAAAATAGGAACAATGGGTAAGATCAGATGGATTACAAAGAATTCTTACATCTCAGACAGACTTTTTTTTCCGTTTTTTTTTTTTTTTTTTTTTTTTGACAAATATTCATCCAGCACTCTCCGTGTGATGACTGTTAAACTAAGCACTGGAGATTGTCAAAGGAGTAAGATATAGTCTACTCCCATGAAACCCATCATCAGATGGATAAACAGAGCATATCAACCACCAAAATTTACCATGTATCTGTATGCCATTCTAGCAGATCTTCACAGTTACCTTAACAAAAGAGTCCTGTTCATTGGATATATTTATCTTATACCGAATATAACGTGTTATCTTGCTGATAGCTGTAACATCTGTTCTATGTAATGTTCCTCCCTGTATTTGGTTGATTATTATTTCATGAATCCTATTCTGTTTCTGTCTTCTTACCTTTCTGTTTCCTTTCTTCAGCATTTTGTCTTCGTTATCAGAGACTTTCATTGAGCTCTTATTGGATCTCTCCTCTGTTGTTTCACATTATCAGGGTTCTTCTGCAAAGCTCAGTTATTTCTTAAAACACTTAAAGATTTCTTAAAACAATTAAAGATATATATGTATATAATTAAAAATACATTATATATGTGTGTGCGCGCGCACACACACACACACACACACATATAGGATTCTTAGAATGCCAGAGTGCTGATGTGAAAACTGTAGTAAACTGATCATTGGGGAGACATACCTAAACATTATAAACACACAATTTAATGAAATATATATCCAAGCACTCTCTGTATTTATATGCTTCTATAATAAAGTTAAAAGCTACTACAGGAGTACAGAAGTAGAGGCAATGAGCAAATATATGGAGGTGAGTTTGATAAGGATCTACCTCTTGGAGTAGCAAAATGAGTATCGTATGTAGTATAATCTAAACACAGATATCATAAATTCCCTATGTTCTGCGCTCTCTCTTCCTTTGCTGAAACCTATTCTAAATTATTTAGAAATGGAGTATTTCTTGTTTCCTTCTCTTACAAAAGCCCACCCAGCAGAATGTGCATTGTCGGTGGGCTCTGATGCAAATCGCTTCTCAGCAGAAGCCACTCTGCCATTATACTCTAATTTGCAGCCAAGCTGGCTTTCAGCTGGTGCCTTGTCCTGGGGCTATCGTTCACTGTCAGGGCCTCTCCAGGGCACACCAGCTGTTATCTTAACAACGAGAAGGAAGCAGTCATATGTCACTGATTCTCAAGAAAAGCCTGCCTGGCTGCCATGATTCTGCCTGGGTTCCAGGACTGATAATTGTGTGGCTAGGATCAGGGGGCTGCCCCTGGGCAAACTTGTGACGTACGTAATATTTTTCTTAATTAATATCCATTTTTCTTTGGTCCCGACCTTCCCCAGGCCTCAGGCCAGACTCTGCAATTCCAGAACTTCTTTAGGATGCTCTCTCTGGATAAAAATTCAATCTCTATAGCAGTGCTTTTCAGTTGACATGCTAATATTGATCCCCACAATACACATCACATGTGTGCATACACACACACACACACACACACACACACACACACAAATGCAAACTTTTGCATACAATTGCAGGTAATTTATAAAATTCTCTCTGAGACCAGCCTGGGAAAGAACCCCTGCCCCAACCTTTGATTTCTCTTTTTTTTCTGTCTCCGTCCTTTCTCCCATTCCTTCACACTTCATTCTTTCATAAGAGAAAATTCTAATCTAATTCATAAGAAAGTGTTCAAAATTATTTTCAATACATATTTTTAAGTTTACTTTTTTAGATAAAAAACAAACCAAAACCAAAAAAAAAAAACAAACAATAAAACAACTGGTTGTGGAGCTGGTTAAAACCAAACTCCAGCTAAAAGGAACTGTGGATGGCCTCTTCCTGCAGCCTCTGTTCCCACAGCTACTGTTGAGACAACTGCAGTAAACATGTTTGGTGAAACTTTGGGTATGACTCATATGGAATTCTGGAGAGAAATTCCTTATTTTTCTTCTGAGGGTAATTAAATATTAAGTTGGAGAAATGAAAGGTTAAAATCCCCTTCCCTTTGAATTCAGAATGATGGAGATCCAGTTTTAACAACTGCCTGCTGTTCCCCAACGCCAATGTTTTCGAGAAGTGCCATCTGTTTTATTACACAGCTGCATATAGTGTTTGGGTGTCTGTGGGCAGGATTCTCAAAGAGCTTACTTGGTATTGTCACTTCTCTTGGTGGTTTTCAAAATGGCACTGGCCTTCTCTGGGAAAGGGAAAAAAAAAAAAGAACTAGAAAGGTTAGTGAGAGTATATCATGTGCAAAAAGAGCAAGAGCTAAAGGAAGACTTTTAGAAAATGGAATTCTATTTGCCATCTGCTTCCAGCATACCAAAAAGTAAGACATCTGATTAACTCTACCTAATAAAATACTTTCAATGATCTTATCACTTCTATACTAAAAAAGAATTGAAAAAATGAGCAATTGCATGGAGTGGCACCTTTGCCAAGCTTGGCTCTTGGAAAAAAATCAAGCTAGAAAAACCTTCTGAGGCACTAAAACCAAATAATTTCAGTCTATGAGGGAGGATCAGGCCATATTGGTCCTGTATGCTAAAACAGAAAAGATGAGAACATGACATATGCTACTACATCCCCCTTGGTGCCTGTTTTAAACATTGCTAATTGGTTATGGCGTATTTTTATTTTATTTTTTATTATTTATTTATTTTTATTAACATATGATGTAATATTTGCTTCAGAAGTACAGGTCTGTGAATCATCAGTCTTACACAATTCACAGCACTCACCATAGCACATACCCTCCCCAGTGTCCATAACCCAGCCATACCCCCACACCACCACACTCCCAGCAACCCTCAGTTTGTTTCATGAGATTAGGAGTCTCTTACGATTTGTATCCCACCCCAGTCCCATCTTGTTTCATTTTTTCGCTCCATGCCCCCAACCCCCACCTTTCAAATTCCTCATATCACAGAGATCATATGATAATTGTCTTTCTCTGACTGACTTATTTCGCTTACAATAATACCCTCTGGTTCCATCCACATAGTTGCAAATGTCAAGATTTGGGGGGGGGGTGTTGATGGCTGCATAGTATTCCATTGTATGTATGTATATCTATCTATCTATCTATCTATCTATACGTATATATAGATAGATAGACATCTTCTATATCTATCTATCTATCTATATATATATAGATATATCTATATACATCTTCTTTACCATTCATCTGTTGATGGACATCTAGGCTTTTTCCATATTTTGGCTATTATGGACATTGCTGCTATAAACATTCAGGTACATGTGCCCCTTCGGATCACTACATTTGTATCTTTGGGGTAAATACACAGTAATGCAATTCTGGGTCATAGGGTAACTCTATTTTCAACTTTTTGAGGAACCTCCATGCTGTTTTGCAGAGTGGCTGCACCGGCTTGCATTCCCACCAAAAGAGTAGGAGGTTCCCCTGTCTCCGCATCCTTGCCAACATCTGTCATTTCCTAACTGGTTAATTTTAGCCATTTTGACTGGTGTGAGGTGGTATCTCATTGTGGTTTTGATTTGTATTTCCCTGATGCCGAGTGATGGTGAGCACTTTTTCATATGTCTGTTGGCCATTTGGATGTCGTCTTTGCAGAAATGTCTGGTCATGTCTTCTGCCCATTTCTTGATTGGATTCTTTGTTCTTGGGGTGTTGAGTTTGAGAAGTCCTTTCTAGATTTTGGATACTAGCCCTTTATCTGATATGTCATTTGTCAATCTCTTCTCCCATGCTGTCAGTTGTCTTTTGGTTTTGCTGACTGTTTCCTTTGCTGTGTAAAAGCTCTTGATCTTGATGAAGCCCCAATAGTTCATTTTTGCCCTTGCTTCACCTGCCTTTGGCAATGTTCCTAGGAAGAAGTTGCTGTGGCTGAGGTCGAAGAGGTTGTTGCCTGTGTTCTCCTCAAGGATTTGGATGGATTCCTTTCTCACATTGAGGTCTTTCATCCATTTGAAGTCTATTTTTGTGTGTTGTGTGAGGAAATGGTCCAGTTTCATTCTTCTGCATGTGGCTGTCCAATTTTCCTGACACCATTTATTGAAGAGACTGTCTTTTTTCAATTGGACATTCTTTCCTGCTTTGTCAAAGATTAGTTGACCATAGAGTTAAGGGTCTATTTCTGGGCTCTCTGTGCTGTTCCATTGATCTATGTGTCTGTTTTTGTGCCAGTACTATACTGTCTTGATGATAACAGCTTTGTAATAGAGTTTGAAGTCTGGAATTGTGATGCCACCAACTTTGGCTTTCTTTTCAAAATTCCTCTGGTGATTTGGGGTCTTTTCTGGTTCCATAAATTTTAGGATTATTTGTTCTATTTCATTGAAAAACATTGATGGTATTTTGACAAGGGTTGCATTTTATGTGTAGATTGCTTTAGGTAGCATAGACATGTTCACAATATTTGTTCTCCCAATCCATGAGCATGGAATGTTTTTCTATTTCTTTGTGTCTTCCTCACTTTCTTTCCTGAATATGTTATAATTTTCTGAGTACAGATTCTTTGCCTCTTTGGTTAGGTTTATTCCTAGTTGTCTTATGATTTTTGGTGCAATTGTAAATGGGATCGACTCCTTAATTTCTCTTTCCTCTGTCGTACTGATGGTGTATAGAAATGCGTCTGATTTCTGTGCATTGATTTTCTATCCTAACATTATACTGAATTCCTGTATGAGTTCTAGCAATTTTGGAGTGGAGTCTTTTGGGTTTTCCACATAAAGTGTCATATCATCTGCAAAGAGTGAGAGTTTGACTTCTTTTTTGCCAATTCAGATGCCTTTTATTTCTTTTTGTTATCTGATTGCTAAAGCTAGGACGTCTACTACTATGTTGAATAGCAGTGGTGATAATGGACATACCTGCCATGTTCCTGACCTTAGTGGAAAAGCTTTCAGTTTTCCCACATTGAGGATGATATTTGCTGTGGGTTTTTCCTAGATGGCTGTGATGATATTGAAGTATGTACCCTCTACACCTATACTGTGAAGAGTTTTGATCAAGAAAGGATGCTGTACTTTGTCAAATGTTTTTTCAGCATCTATTGAGAGTATCATATGGTTCTTGTTCTTTCTTTTATTAATGTATTGTATCACATTGATTGATTTGTGGATGTTGAACCAACCTTGCAGCCCAGGAATAAAATCCCACTTGGTCCTGCTGGATAATCCTTTGAATGTAATGTTGGAGCCTATTGGCTAGTATTTTGGTGAGAATTTTTGCATCCGTGTTCATCAGGGATATTGGTCTGTAATTCTCTTTTTTGATGGGGTCTTCCTCTGGTTTGGGGATCAAATTAAATTTGTTTGGAAGTTTTCCTTCCATTTCTATTTTTTGGAACATTTTCAGGACAATAGGAACTAATTCTTCTTTAAATGTTTGGTAGAATTCTGCTGGGAAGGTGTCTGGCCCTGGGCTCTTGTTTTTTGGGAGATTTTTGATGACTGCTTCAATCTCCTTTCTGGTAATGGGTCTATTCAGGTTTTCTATTTATTCTTCATTCAGTTTTGGTAGTTTATATGCCTCTAGGAATGCATCCATTTCTTCCAGATTGTGAAATTTGCTGGTGTATAGTTGCTCATAATATGTTCTTATAATTGTTTGTATTTCTTTGGTGTTGGTTGTGATCCTTCCTCTTTCATTCATGATTTTATTAATTTGGGCCCTTTCTCTTCTTTTTGATAAGTCTGGCCAGGGGTTATCAATCTTATTAATTCTTTCAAAGAAACAACTCCTAGTTTCATTGATCTGTTCTACTGTTCTTTTGGTTTCTGTTTCATTGATTTTTGCTCTGATCTTTATGATTTCTCTTCTTCTGCTGGGTTTAGGCTTTCTTTCCTGTTCTTTCTCCAGCTCCTTTAGGGGTAGGGTTAGGTTGTGTACTTGAGACCTTTCTTGTTTCTTGAGAAAGGCTTGTGTTGCTATATACTTTCCTCTTAGGACCACCTTTGCTGTGTCCCAAAGATTTTGAACAGTTGTACTTTCATTTTCATTTATTTCCATGATTTTTTTCAAGTCTTCTTTAATTTCTTGGTTCACCCATTCATTCCATAGTATGATGCTCTTTAGCCTCCCTGTATTTGAGTTTTTTCCAACTTTCTTCTTTTGATTGAGTTCTAGCTTCAGAGCATTGTGGTCTGAAAATATGTAGGGAATGATCCCAATCTTTTGGTACCAGATGATACTGTTTTGTGACTAGGGATATGATCTATTCTGGAGAATGTGCCATGTGCACTAGAGAAGAATGTGTATTCTGTTGCTTTGGGTTGGAATGTTCTGAATATATCTGTGATGTCCATCTGGTCCGGTGTGTCATTTAAAGCCTTTATTTCCTTGTTGATCTTTTGCTTAGATGATCTGTCCATTTCAGTGAGGGGGGGTGTTAAAGTCCCCTACTATCATTGTATTAATGTTAATGTGTTTCTTTGATTTTGTTATTTATTGGTTTATATAGTTGGCTTCTCCCATGTTAGGGATATTGATAATTAAAATTGTTAGATCTTCTTGTTGGACAGACCCTTTACATATGATACAGTGTCCTTCCTCATCTCTTATTATAGTCTTTAGTTTAAAATTTAATTTGTTGGAAATAAGAATTGCCACCCCAGCTTTCTTTTGATGTCCATTAGCATGGTAAATTGTCTTTCCACCCCCTCACTTCAGATCTGGAGGTGTCTTTGGGTCTAAAATAAGTTTTTTCCAGACAGCATATTGATGGGTCTTGTTTTTTTTATCCATTCTAATACCCTGTGTCTTTTGATTGGGGCATTTAGCCCATTTACATTCAGGTTAACTATTGAGAGATATGCATTTAGTGCCATTGTATTGCCTATAAGGTGACTGTTACTGTATATTGTCTCTGTTCCTTTCTGGTCTGTTACTTTTAGGCTCTCTCTTTGCTTAGAGGACCCCTTTCAATATTTCCTGTAGGGCTGGTTTGGTGTTTACAAATTCTTTTAGTTTTTATTTGTTCTGGAAGTTTTTTTTATCTCTCCTTCTATTTTCAATGACAGACTAGCTGGATATAGTATTCCTTATATATATCATTTCTCAGTGCTCTGAATATCAGGCTAGTCCTTTCTGGCTTGCCAGTTCTCTGTGGATAGGTCTGCTGCCATCTAATATTTCTACCATTGTATATTACAGACCTCTTGTCCCGAGCTGCTTTCAGGATTTTCTCTTTGTCACTGAGACTTGTGAGTTTTACTATTAGGTGACCTATTTTTATTGATTTTGAGGGGGCTTTTCTGTGCCTCCTGGATTTTGATACTTGCTATCAAATTAGGGTAATTCTATGTCCCCTTGTTCCCTTCATCAAATTAGGGTAATTCTCTGCTATAATTTGCTCCAATATACCTCTGCCTCTCTCCCTCTCTTCTTCTTCTGGTATCCCAGTTATTCTAATATTATTTCATCTTATGGTATCACTTATCTCTTGAATTTTCCTCTCATGGTTTAGTAGCTATTTGTTTCTCTTTTTCTCAGCCTCTTTATTCTCTATGATTTGGCCTTCTATATCACTAATTCTCTCTTCTGCTTCATTTATCCTAGCAGTAAGAGCCTCCATTTTTTATTGCACCCCATTAATAGCTTTTTTTTTTATCTCAACTTGGTTAGTTTTTAGTTCTTTTATTTCTCCAGAAAGGGATTCTCTAGTATCTTCCATGTTTTTTTTGAGCCCAGCTAGCACCTTGATAATAGTTATTTTGAACTCTAGATCTGACATCTTACTAATCTCTGTATTGATTAGGTCCTTAGCCATCCGTACTGCCCCCTGTTCTTTTTTTGAGAACAAAATACTAAAAGGGTAGCAATGACCCCAGCAAAATATACACTAACTGAATCAGAAGAAACCCAAAACCGTGGGGGGAATATATATATATAAATATAAATATAAATATAAATATAAATATAAATATAAATATATATATATATATATATATATATATATATATATATATAACTGGTGAATAGAACAGAGCCAAACACTTGATTTGGGGGTATTTTGGTCTGTTAGAAGAAACTTCCTTCCAAAATTTTAAAGAAAGAAAAAGTTATATATATACAAAAATAGGGGTAAACACGATGAATGGATGGTATATCACTGTAAAGATGAAAATTTTAAAAGATTCTAAAAAAGGAATTGATAAGAGGTTGGTTGAAAAAAAGGGGAAAAAAAGAAAAGAATGTTTTTGACTGGAAACTAGAACAAAGCCCTGCACTAGATTTTGGGTATATTTTGATCTGTTAGAAGAAACTGTATCCCAAAATTAAAAAAAAAAAGAAAAACCTATACGTATACAAAAAATGAGGCTAAATACAATGAAGGGATAGAATATGACAATAACAATGAAAATTGAAAAAGATTTTTAAAAAGGTATTGATAAGATAAAATAGTTTAAAAATGTTAAAATAGGAAAGAGGAAAAATACAAAAAAATAGAATAAGAAAAAATGAAATTAAAAAAATTTATCTTTGAAAGACTGAAGAATCATGGGGGAAAAAGGCCATGAATTCTGTGTTGCATTCCCCGAGCTCTGGAGTTCTGCAGTTCTCATTGATTGGTGAACTTGGTTTTGGTTGGATGCTCTTGCTGATCTTCTGGGTGGGGTCTGTTGCAGTGATTCTCAAATGTCTTTGCCCAAGGTGTTATTGGACTGTCCTTGCCAGGGGCCAGGCTAAGTAATCTGCTTGGGTTTGCTCTCGGGAGCTTTTGTTCCCTGAATGCATTCCATAGAGCTTTGGAGGATAGGAATGAAAATGGCAGCCTCCCAATCTCCAGCCCAGAGGAACTGAGAGCTCAGGGCCCCATTCCTCAGTGTGTGCTCAGAGAAAAGCAATCAATCCCTCCTGCCTCCCTGGTCTCCAACCACACTCTGAGCTCACCCAGCCTGTGGCCGAGCATTTCTATCTCTGGTGCATGGCCCCGTCTGGAGTCTCCAAACCCAACAGATTCCTGCAGTGCACTCTTATGCTATTCCTTCCAGAGGAAGAAGATGAGTCTTTCTGGATCTGTCACCTGTGGGGTCCCTGCTCAAAGAGCAGTGGTCCAACTGTGCGTCAGATCATGGTTTAAGGTAACCCCGAGCTGAGAGCCCCCTTCTCAATTCCATCTTTACAGCCAGCTTCGCAGCTCCAATACCTGGGGGCTCTGCCACACTGAGACACCCCAGGTCTCTCTGTGACCCCACGGGTTCTGAGACCACAGTGTCCCCAAGAGGGATCCACCACCCACTTAGCCTCTGGAGCAATGTCCCTCAGTGGAGCAGACTTCTAAAAGTTCCAATTTTATGCTCCGCTGCTCTACCACTTGCCAGGAGCCGGCGCCTCCCTCCACGATCTTTCTTCCCTTTTGTTGCCTCGGATTCACTTCTCCGCAAATCCCACCTTCCAGAAAGTGGTCACTTTTCTGTTCCTAGAATTGCTGATCTTATTCTCTTGATCTCCTATTGTGTTTGTAGGTGTTCAGAATGGTTTGATAACTATTTAGCTGAACACCTAGGACCTGATGATATTAAGTCTCTTACTCTGTGTCACCTTGCTCCTCCCTCGGTTATGGGATATTTTAGCCAAGATACAATCTCAGAATACCTCTGAACACAATTGTATAGGTCTTCTCTACCAAGTGTTTAAAAGTGTCTGATGAGATAAAGCTCTGTTGGTATTTCTGTGCTAGGTCATTGATAGAGTTACTGGACCATTGGCTTGTGTTACACTGGGTAGAGGACAAGAGTCCTCTGTAACTGCTTCTCCACATCATGGGCCTGCAGCTGGAGCAGGAGTCCTAAACCACAGTCCCTGGGCCAAAGCCGACTTGCCAAGTGATTTTGTAAATTAAGTCTTATTAGAATGATAGCCACACCCAATTGTTTACATATTGTGTATGACTGGTTTACCTACTTTGAATTACACAAATGAATAATTCAACAAGCTAGTTTAATTTTTTCACATTCATCCAAGAATGACACAGAATTCAGAACTCTGGACTCTGGTTCAAAGTCCATGAAGACCTTTATCTTCTACAAAGAGATGTTACAACAACTTTGTATAATAGGAGGAAAAAAAATAGAACCTCTGATTGGCTTACAGATTCCAGCAGCGTTTGTGTTGAGAGCCATGAAAGAACTAGAAATAGATATGAAATATGATGCAAAACCAGGGTTCTTTTCCCTTCCTGTTTCTCTTGCCTTCCCATCACCTCTTTCCCCAGCATAGGAATTCACATTTGGCTTTTACATAATCCGTGAGGCTTTTTCTAAAACAGAGAAGACTAATCCCTGGTGAGTTCTGTGGTCAGACATCGAGTAAAACCTTAGCAACAGTCTAGCCCTGAGGTTCACCAATGCTCCGATAAAGAGGTATGCCTGTTAACATGGCACCACATTTGAATTATAAATTTTTATATTTAGCAACTTACAAACATATATATTTTTCTATATATTTATAATATATATATTAAACACATACATATTCATATTTATGTCAACTCTGATTAACTCTACATAATTCTTTTCTTAGCATTGTGTTCTCAATTTACTGTTTTTAAAGGATCAAAAAAATGATTCCTTCGGGAGTTTTAAGACACAAAAAAGGGAAAAGGAAGTAGGAAACTAACCTTTCTTGAACACCTTCTCTGAGCTAAATACTGAGCTTTATGCTTTCCCATGCATAAAAATGAAGTTGTCTTCATTTATTCCTCATATCATCCTATGACATAGAAGGATTCTATTTATTTTATTGGAAGTTTCCTGACATAGATGAACTCAATGTACAACTCTGGTGACTGAATAATGGAAATTCACTCTCATTCTTAAAGAATGTTTTCCACTGAGAGTGATCCCTAGATTGCTGTGCAATGCCTTAGATTTCTTTTTTCCTGTTGTACCAAAATTCTGATATCAGAAGAGAAGGAAATCGGAGTGGGAATGGAAAAGGAACAGGGGAATGGTCAAGAAAATGTTGGGAAATGAGGAAACAAAAATCTGCTAGTTCTCATCCTCGAAACAACCATTAAAGCACATTCCCGAAAGATATTCCTGTCCCTAGTGATGGAACCAAACAAAACGACACATGCATCAGATATGAGCAGATGTGTTTGCCCCAATCTGTGTTGGGAGATAATAAAATGACGGGAACGTCAAGGAATACAGTGTCAGCCTGGCATTATTTAATCTCACCATACCTGGCAAGCATGGGACAGATTTCTGAGAGATTTTGCTGTGGCAAGAATAAAAGGATTCCAAACAGGAAATTCCTGTGGAGGCTCTGTAGCTGGGTCTGTTGTAAAAACTGCAAAGTCAGCTTCGCAACGCAGCATTGAAGAATGGCTAACTGCTAACTGAGTATGTCTGCTCCCTTGTCACACTTCCAAAGCCACGACGAACTGGCCATGGAGGGCAATGTTGCTGGGAGTGGAAGAGTAGCTGGAGCTCTGCGCTTGGACAGCAGTCCGCTGGAAGGGACAAGAGGTCAGTCGGGGGGCACCTGGGTGGCTCAGTGGGTTAAAGCCTCTGCCTTCAGCTCAGATCATGATCCCAGGGTCCTGGGATCGAGCCCCGCGTCGGGCTCTCTGCTCAGCGGGGAGCCTGCTTCCCCCTCTCTCTCTGCCTGCCTCTCTGCCTACTTGTGATCTCGTCTGTCAAATAAAAAAAAAAAAAAAAAAAAAGAGGTCAGTCAGGCTCTGCCTCCGTCAGAGGCATTTTCCAAGTGACTGGCAAATGCTCAGCATTTCCATCCCTGTTTAGCAAGGGAGGGGATGAACTGCAACCATATTCTGCTGAGTTTTAACAGCAGACAGACTTGGTGGATATCTTTCAGGTTTATTCAGCTTTATTCCGCACATTCTTCTGCCAGCTGAGTTTTAAAGCAACACTGTTTGGCAAAATCGACACCGATATCATGCAAATCATTTGACTGTTTCTACTTCTTCCCACCCCCACACCATCTATCAAAGGGCATATTGGACCATCTGATGGTATAATGCAGAGCTTTCCTTTCCTTTTCTTAATGCCAATCCAGATTTGGCCGATCCTGATTAGCAGTTAAACTGCTTTTTCTTTGGGATTTTTCCAAGTTCTCTTTCTTAAGCAGAAGTCACTAACCCCTAGTAACCAGTGCTTTCTCCATGCTGCATTTTCCAGCAGTTATAGGGAGTGTTGAAGAGCGTGAAGTCTTCAAAATCTGAGGCAAGACTACTTGAACTCACGTTCTGGCTCTGCCACGGGGTAATTTTGGACAAGATAACTAACCTATGTAAGCCTCAGTTTACTCACCTATAAAATAGAAGGATTCCTGCCTTGCAGGGTTTTTATGTAGTTCAATGTGCTGATGCAGTCAAAACACTTAGCAGATTGCCTTGAATGGACAAGAAAAGCTCTAAATTATATCTTTATCTCTCTTTCTCTCTCTGTGTATATGCCACCATTTTCATCATTTGTTTTAACCGTCAAAAGTTTTATCATGGCCTTTTTTTTTTAAGATTTTATTTATTTATTTGACAGATCACAAGTGGGCAGAGAGGCAGACAGAGAGAGAGGGGGAAGCAGGCTCCCCACTGAGCAGAGAGCCCGATGCGGGGCTCGATCCCAGGACCCTGGGATCATGATCTGAGCTGAAGGCAGAGGCTTTAACCCACTGAGCCACCCAGGTGCCCCTATCATAGTCTTTTTAAAAAAATCTTGTGGAAACTTCTTCCCCACCCCCAACCCCCACCCCTGTATTAAAACAGCAGCAGCTTTTTCTTTAGAGCTAAACAACATACCCCCCAGTTCCCTTCCCTCTATCCATGAGCTTTGACTTCTCACCCATCTCTAATGGACTGTTTCTTGGCTCCCTGTGATTTCAGGAAAGGACTGTTACTCTTTCCTTCAGTCTTGTAATGCAGTTTTCTTTCCTCTAAATCTAGCAGGAAGAAAAATGTAAGAAGAGAAAGTGCAGGTAGAGAGGTAGAGGAAGAAAGAAAGAAAAGAAAAGAAAAGAAGGAAGGAAGGAAGAAAGGAAGGAAGGAAGGAAGGAATGGAGGGAGGAAGGAAGGAAGAGAAGAGAAGAGAGAAGAAAAAGAAAAGAAAAGAAAAAAGAGGGAGGAAGGAAGGAAGAAAGGGGTAGAAGGAAGGAAGGGGAAAAATAAAAGAGAGCTAGATGTATCTCACACTTGCCTAGCTGAAAGCTTATATGAAATTTTCCTGGTATCTCATTTTGGTAGATAAGATTAACCATTTATTTAATATGTAGGTCACTTGGATTAGGGGGAAAAAAAGAAAAAAATTGTAATTCTTTTGTCTTCTGATCCTATTTTAGTTTACCTTTGCATACTTTTATACTCAGTAATTGATAAACCTTAAATTGTTAGGTGATTTTAATAGAAAACTGGATACATTAAAAATAAAATAATAAATGAAAAGTTTATCCCTGTAAATATCACCACCACCTATGGTTTGTGTCATTTATTCTTCTCCTACCCCCTTAACCCCCCATGTTGCATCTCCACTTCCTCATATCAGGGAGATCATATGATAGTTGTCTTTCTCCGATTGACTTATTTCGCTAAGCATGATACCCTCACCTCACAAAACAAACTGAGGGTTGCTGGGGGGAGGGGGTTTGGGAGAGGGGGTGAGGTTATGGACATTGGGGAGGGTATGTGCTAAGGTGAGTGCTGTGAAGTGTGTAAACCTGGCGATTCACAGACCTGTACCCCTGGGGATAAAAATATATATTTATAAAAAATTAAAAAAAATATATCACCACCACCTTCTTGATCCTTTCTGTATAAAGTGACTTAATACTCACACAGCATTGCCTTCAGCTAGTTGAGTTATTTACTTATTGGTATTCAATATCCCTGCAATTCTTATTCATGAGAAAGAAAATGACTGCAAATCAAGATAAGTAAGGGGGGAAGAAAAGCAAAAAAGAAAGGAAAATTACTGATGTGCTGAACACATCAGTGTGAAATCCACATCTTCCTTTCAGTGCACTCGGAATTAAGCAAGTGGTGCGTGACATGTGCCGAAGTTGGATCAGCAGCTGTACAGATGTGCCCATCTGGTATGCAGGTGTTTGTACTGATATTCCTCAGCCAAACTTCCAGGGGGTAGCATTTTTGTGGAGCTAGCTCTACACTAGTACAAGGAAAGACAAAAAGGGGGACCACCCACTTATAATGGTGCCACTTCTAGAGTGGGCACTTTGAGTGCCCACTCAAAGAGGGCTTCTTAAATTTCACATGCATCCAAATCACTTCAGCAGCTTAATTTTTTTTAAGATGTATTTATTTATTTTACAGAGAGACCATGCTGAAATGAGTTAGGGGAGGGGCAGAGGGGGAGAGAGAGAGAATCTTAAGCAGACTCCCCACTGAGGACAGAGCCTGATCCAGGGTTTCATCTCATGACCCTGAGATCATGAGCAGAGTAAATCAAGAATTGGTTGCTTAACTGAGTCACCCAGGTGCCTCTGAGCAGCTTTATAAAAAGACAGAACCTTCTGCCCTTCCCCAAGAGATTTACATTCAACATCTACCTATGGTATGTTCCAGAAATCTGTTTTCAGCATACAGTCTAGGTTATTCTAATGTAAGTGTTCCTTCGTCTGCAGTTTGAGAAATATTACTCTAAAACATAGAATAAAATGCATAAAAGAACATTTAGAAATAAAAAATCAGTTTTAGAAAGTTTGCAGCCTTCCTCCTCATTATGTGAATATTGCCTGCAACCTTCACAAACAGAATAAAAAGAAGAAAAAAAAAACGGGAAAAAGACGTTGTTGATAAAGCAAACTCTGGATATTAACAAACCATCTAAAATTCTTTTGTGCCTGTGTGTTAGGTCCAATACCTACAAAGGGCAACTAAGCACAACTCAAGGTTGGTACAGAGGTACCAAGGATGGTAACCTTGAACCCAATCACAAGTTCTTGCCCAATTTTCACATGATTCTTTGGCAACTGGTAACATATCCTATGCCCAGGTGTTCAGTGTGCCTCTGTGACCACAAAAAATATGAAGAGTGTCCCCTAAGAATTTTTCTCAGAATCAAAGTTCCCCTAAGAATTCTTCTCAGCAACCAAAAGCCACTTTCTCACTCACTTATTCCAAGACTGGGAGATAGAAAGAAAAGATAGAACTAAGGAGACATTTAAATGACAGATCAATGAAGTAATCTTGAATCATGTTGAGTTTAGATTTTATTTACTAGGTATTAGGGATCATTCAAGCATTTTGATTAGAGGAATGTAATGATCACAATTACTTTAGAGATTCCACATAGGTTATAAACTCTGATGGTTTTATAATAATGTATGTGAAAATATTCTGCTAAAAACAAAAATGATATATTTACTAACATATTGATGTGATAAAATTATAAGTCATTAATATAATTATTCACATATCAGTATGCTCCTCCTTCATCTAAAGTAAAGGGAAAAAAAAAAAACCAGAATCTACCCCTTCCCATTAGCCTTAAGGATAAATGTCTAAGAATAATGTCCATTCAATAAATATTTATTTTCATGCCCATGTTATGTTAGGCACTCTTCTAGGTGTCAGGGAGCAAAACAGGGAGGGTCTCCACTCTTGAGGTGTTTATAGTCTGCTGAGACAGACACTAAACAAATAATCAAGTAAGCTGGGGCTTTCCAAATGACCCTTTGCTATTCTCCTAGCAGTGCCATGCTTTGATTTCTTTTCGTGGGTAAATCCCTTCCCTATTCCACCTTTCTTAAAGGTCTCCTAAGCAATCATTAGAGGTCCCAAACACACTGCCTCCAGACCTATTTTATTTGGCCCACACAATGCTGAGGTCTACTTTCTTTAAAAATGTGATTTCCTTGCCAACATAAAATAAGAGCTTCTAGTTTCTCTTGAATATTTGGTCAGATTGAACCTCAGTTTCTACAATGCAGCAAGTGTCCAGAGTTGCCTAGCATCTGTCATCTTCAGAAGTAATGTGTTCCATCTCCTCAGCCACATTTCAGCCCAGTCCCAGTCACCTCCTGATGTGCAGGCCAAGGATGTATTGACCTCAATCATCTCCTTTCAGGTGCTGTTTTTCCTACACTGGGTTCAGTTCATCTACCTTACTCGCTCTCTTAGATAGTTGAATTTGTGACTACCATTCTGAAGAGAAAAACTCTGCAGTCTTTTTACAAAATCCTCTTCAGCATGTCCTCTCCCCTGGTTGTACTGCTGGTGAAGGTTCCGTACTAAGTAAGTGATCAAACACTATTCATTGGTCAATTTATTTACTCAAATATTTCTCCAACTTCTCCAGCTGTGCCTTTCCTTAGAGCCATTTGTCTCAAGCAAACTAGATTACTCATTGGTCAGCCTCAAATATAACCTGCTATTTTCTGTTTCATTGTCTTCAATCCTACTAGAATTTCTGTATCTAGAATTCACACCCCCTCTCCAAACACTGTCCAGTTCTATCATCAGGTCCAGTTCACATCCTCTTCCATGAAGCCTCCCTGACTTCCAGCTGGATATGGTACAGTCTCTCTGTGAACTCTCATACTACCTTACCAGAACTCTGTAAAGTCCTTCAAGCTTCCTACCTCACACCATAGCTCTCTACATTTGAGCTTCCTGAAGGCAGGAATCCCATCTAATTTTTTCTTTTTATTGTATTATGTTAGTCACTATACAGTACATCATTAGTTTTTGATGTAGTGTTCCATGATGCATTGTTTGCGTATAACACCCAGTGCTCCATGCAATCTGTGCCCTCCTTAATACCCATCACCAGGCTCACACATCCCCCTACCCCCCTCCCTTCTAAAACCCTCAGGTTTTAGAGTCCGTAGTCTCTCATGGTTCATCTCCCATTCCCATCTAAGTTATCTTCCTTTTCTCACTAGCACAGTACATAGCAAAAAACAGTGATCACTTGCACAATAAATGAAGAGAAATTTTGCTTAAAACTCATTGTAAAGGGAATGAGTAGGTGATGACTGTATTAACTTCCTATAAAATACCACTAGTTCCTTTCAGTGCTCAAGTCACATAGAGGGACACTTGTTTGAGGAGAGTTTTGTAAATGACCTCTTACTCCCTACTTTTGCTGTTCCTATACATGTGTCCAGTGGAAACATGTTCATGTCTTTCGTCAGTTCCTTACTTAGTAATCTAGTCCAATACATTTTCTGTTTCCTCTCATTAAAATGTTACATGAAATAACATTAAGTCTTGGTTCTAGACTCTAGAGCCATAACAAAGTTTGTGATTTAGCTTGATTTTCCTTGACTGCAAGCCTTGACAGCATGAACTCTTAGCCATCATATCCTATACAACAAACAAACATTTTTTGTTACAAGTGCCTTTCATTTATATTTAGAACCTATTTAGACATTGAATTCTAGAGCTAGAATGTCTTCTTGTGATTTTCGTATGGATGTTAGTTTCTATCTTTGGAAAGCCTATATACTTTCCTATAAAATGAGAAGAAAATATACGATGAGAAGTTAAAATTTCTTACACAATTTCACACAGTTAGTTACTGGAATCATCTGGACTATTTCAGTTGTGAGTGGAATGAGCAGAAAATGTAACTGTATCATTTTGAAAAATGATCTTGTCTATCCACCCACTGCTCTAGGCAAGAGTGTCCTGAGGTCACCAGTTACCCGTTCAGCTGTTCAATTAGCACCTTTTGAGAGTGAAGTGTTGTGTGTTCAACTACCTGAGGCATACACAGAAAATTTCCCTGTTCAGTACTTATCAGTTTCACTTCCAAGGTCAAAGGAGATTAATTTTTTTTTCCTTTTATAGGGCAGACTTTCAATCACGATCTTGGATTCCAACAATCTTGCCCCCACACTTCTGATCTGTATTTTATTCTATGTCAGCAAACCATTTTAAAATAAAAATAAATAAATAAAAATAGTATAAAAAATGTTCTCTTCTGGAGGGTGAAAGATTTCAGAGCCCAACACACCCACAGGCAGATCATTTAGAACTACCCAGCCTAGTCATAGAATCCAACTTGGCAAATGATGATGTGTGAGCCTGTTTTTTAGTTCCAACCTATTTCATACTTAGGCTAGCCCGGCTATTTCCCTTATTTCCAATTCCTTGGGGATGCCAGATCCTTTCTGGCTAAATTCCAGCCACAACACCCTAAACTCCAGGCACAACTTCACTTCTCTGCTTCAACCTGAAGTGTGTAAGCAGATGGCTTCTCCTCTTGTTTCTGTCACAAGACCCTCCTGAATGCCTTTTTCTCTCTCTTTTTTTTTTATTTATTTTTTATTAACATATAATGTATTATTAGCCCCAGGGGTACAGGTCTGTGAATTGTCAGGCTTACACACTTCATCGCACTCACCATCGCGCGCATCCTCCCCAATGTCCATAACCCAACCACCTTCTCCCTACCTCCCTCCCCCTAGCAACCCTCAGTTTGTTTTGTGAGATTAAGAGTCTCTTCTGGTTTTTCTCCCTCCTGATCCTATCTTGGTTCATTTTTTCTTTCCCTACCCCCCACACCCCCCCATGTTGCCTCTCAAATTCTTCATATCAGGGAGATCATATGATAATTGTCTTTCTCTGATTAACTTATTTTGTTCAGCATAATACCCTACAGTTCCATCCATGTCATTGCAAATGGCAAACTACCATTTCTTTTGATGGCTGCATAGTATTCCCGTGTGTGTGTGTGTGTGTGTGTATCATATTTTCTTTATCCATTCATCTGTTGATGGACATCTAGGCTCTTTCCATAGTTTGGCTATAGTGGACATTGCTGCTATAAACACTTGGGTGCACGTGCCCATTCAGATTTGTATCTTTAGGGTAAATACCCAGTAGTGCGATTGTTGGTTCATAGGGTAGCTCTATTTTCAACTTTTTGAGGAACCTCCATGCTGTTTTCCAGAGTGCCTGCACTAGCCTCCATTCCCACCAAAGTTAGGATGGTTCCCCTTTCTCCATATCCTCACCACCATCTGTCATTTCCTGACTTATTCATTTTAGCCATTCTGACTGGTGTGAGGTGGTACCTCATTGTGGTTTTGATTTGTATTTCTCTGATGCCAAATGATATGGAGCACTTTTTCCTGTGTCTGTTGGCCATTTGGATGTCGTCTTTGCAGAAATGTCTGTTCATGTCTTCTGCCCATTTCTTGGATTCTTTGTTCTTTGGGTGTTGAGTTTGATAAGTTCTTTATAGGTTTTCGATACTAGCCCTTTATCTGATATGTTGTTTGCAAATATCTTCTCATTATGTCGGTTATCTTTTGGTTTTGTTGACTGTTTCCTTTGTTATGCAAAAGCTCTTGATCTTGATGAAGTCCCAATAGTTCATTTTTGTCCTTGCTTCTCTTGCTTTTGGTGATATTTCTAGGAAGAAGTTGCTGTGGATGAGGTCGAAGAGGTTGTTGCCTGTGTTCTCCTCAAGGATTTGGATGGATTCCTGTCTCACATTGAGGTCTTTCATCCATTTGGAGTATATTTTTGTGTGTGGTGTAAGGAAATGGTCCATTTTCATTCTTCTGCATGTGGCTGTCCAATTTTCCTGACACCATTTGTTGAAGAGACTGTCTTTTTTCAATTGGACATTCTTTCCTGCTTTGTCGAAGATTAGTTGACCATAGAGTTGAGGGTCTATTTCTGGGCTCTCTGTGCTGTTCCATTGATCTAGGTGTCTGTTTTTGTGCCAGTACTGTCTTGATGATAACAGCTTTGTAATAGAGTTTGAAGTCTGGAATTGTGATGCCACCAACTTTGGTTTTCTTTTTCAACATTCCTCTGGCGATTTGGGGTCTTTTCTGGTTCCATATAAATTTTATGATTGTTTGTTCCATTTCCTTGAAAAAACATTGATTGGATTTTGATAGGGATTGCATTAAACATGTAGATTGCTTTAGGTAGCATAGACATGTTCACAACATTTGTTCTTCCAATCCATGAGCATGGAATGTTTTTCCATTTCTTTGTGTTCTCCTCAATTTCTTTCATGAGTACTTTATAGTTTTCTGAGTACAGATTCTTTGTCTCTTTGGTTAGGTTTATTCCTAGGTATTTTATGGTTTTTGGTGCAATTGTAAATGGGATTGACCCCTTAATTTCTCTTTCCTCTGTCGTACTGTTGGTGTATAGAAATGCAACTGATTTCTGTGCATTGATTTCCTATCCTGACACTTTACTGAATTCCTGTACAAGTGTTAGCAGATTTGGAGTAGAGTCTTCTGGGTTTTCCAGATAAAGTATCATCATCTGCAAAGAGTGAGAGTTAGACTTTTTCTTTGCTGCTTTGGATACCTTTAATTTATTTTTGTTGTCTGATTGCTGAGGCTAGGATTTCTAGTACTATGTTGAATAGCAGTGGTGATAATGGACATCCCTGCCATGTTCCTGACCTTAGCAGAAAAGCTCTCAGTTTTTCTCCATTGAGAATGATATTTGCTCTGGGTTTTTCATAGATGGCTTTGATGATATTGAGGTATGTACCCTCTATGCCTACACTGTGAAGAGTTTTGATCAAGAAAGGATGCTGTACTTTGTCAAATGCTTTCTCAGTATCTATTGAGAGTATCATATGGTTCTTGTTCTTTCTTTTATTAATGTATTGTATCACATTGATTGATTTGTGGATGTTGAACCAACCTTGCAGCCCAGGTGTAAATTCCACTTGGTCATGGTGAATAATCCTCTTAGTGGACTGTTGGATCCTATTGGCTATTATTTTGGTGAGAATTTTTGCATCTATGTTCATCAAAGATACTAGTCTATAATTCTCTTTTTTGATGGTCTTTCTCTGGTTTTGGGATCAAGGTGATCCTGGCCTCACATAATGAGTTTGAAAGTTTTCCTTCCATTTCTATTTTTTGAAACAGTTTCAGGACAATAGGAATTAATTCTTCTTTAAATGCTTGGTAGTTTCCCCTGGGAAGCTGTCTCACCCTGGGCTCTTGTTTGTTGGGAGATTTGACGACTGCTTCAATCTCCTCACTGGTTATGGGTCTGTTCAGGTTTTCTATTTCTTCCTGGTTCCATTGTGGTAGTTTACACCTCTCTAGGAATGCATCCATTTCTTCCAGATTTTCAAATTTGCTGGTGTATAATTGCTCATAATATGTTCTTATAATTGTTTGTATTTCTTTGGTGTTGGTTGTGATAGTTTCTCTTTCATTCATGATTTTATTTATTGGGGTCCTTTCTCTTTTCTTTTTGATAAGTCTGGCCAGGGGTTTACTAATCTTATTAATCCTTTTAAAGAACTAGCTCCTAGTTTCATTGATTTGTTCTATTGGGGTTTTTTTGTTTGTTCGTTTTTTTTTTTTTTTTTTTTTTTTTTTTTGGTTTTTTTTTTTTGGTTTCTATTTCATTGACTTCTGCTCTGATCTTTATGATTTCTCTTCTCCTGCTGGTTTAGGCTTTCTTTGCTCTTCTTTCTCCAGCTCCTCTAGGGGTAGGGTTAGGTTGTGTACTTGAGACCTTTCTTGTTTCTTGAGAAGGTCTTGTGTTGCTATATACTTTCCTCTTAGGACCACCTTTGCTGTGTCCAAAGATTTTGAACAGTTGTACTTTCATTTTCATTTATTTCCATGATTTTTTTCAAGTCTTCTTTAATTTCTTGGTTCACCCATTTATTCCATAGTATGATGCCCTTTAACCTCCCTGTATATGAGTTTTTTCCAACTTTCTTCTTTTGATTGAGTTCTAGCTTCAGAGCATTGTGGTCTGAAAATACTCGGGGAATGATCCCAGTGTTTTGGTACCTGTTCAGACCTGTTTCATGACCCGGGATGTGATCTGTTCCATGTGAATGTTCCATGTGCACTAGAGAAGAATGTGTATTCTGTTGCTTTGGGATGGAACCTTCTGAATATATCTGTGATGTCCTTCTAGTCCAGTATGTCATTGAAAGCTTTTATTTCTTTGTTGATCTTTTGCTTAGATGATCTGTCCATTTCAGCAAAATGGGTGTTAAAGTCCCCTACTATCATTGTATTATTGTCACTGTGTTTCTTTGATTTTGTTGTCTATTGTTTTATGTAGCTGGCTGCTCCCATGTTAGGGGTATAGATATTTAAAATTGTTAGATCTTCTTGTTGGACAGACCCTTTAACTATGTTAACAGTGTCCTTCCTCATATCTTATTATAGTCAGTCGCTTAAAATCTAATTTATCCAATGTAAGGATTGCCACCCCCGCTTTGTTTTGATGTCCATTAGCATGGTAAATTGTTTTCCATCCCCTCACTTTAAATCTGGTGGTGTCTTTGGGTCTAAAATGAGTTTCTTGTAGACAGCATGTTGATGAGTCTTCTTCTTCTTTTTTTTTTTTTTTATCCATTCTGATACCCTGTGTCTTTTGAATGGGGCATTTAGCCCATTAACATTCAGGGTAACTATTGAGAGATATGAATTTAGTGTCACTGTATTGCCTGTAAGGTGACTGTTACTGTATATTGTCTCTGTCCCCTTCTGGTCTACTAGTTTTAGGCTCTCTCTTTGCTTAGAGGAAATATTTCCTGTAGTTTATAGATTTTGTGTTTATAGATTCTATTAGTTTTTGTTTGTCTTGGAAGCTTTTTATCTCTCCTTCTATTTTCTTTCTTTCTTTTTAATTATTTATTTACTTATTTGACAGACAGAGATCACAAGTAGGCCAAAAGGCAGGGAGATAGAGAGGGAGAAGCAGGCTCCCTGTTGAGAAGAAGGCCCAATGTGGGGCTTGATCCCAGAAACCTGGGATCATACCCTGAGCCGAAGGCAGAGGCTTTAACTCACTGAGCCACCCAGGCACCCCTCTCTCCTTCTATTTTCAATAATAGCCTAGCTGGATATAGTATTCTTGGCTGCATGTTTTTCTCATTTAGTACTCTGAATATATCATGCCGGTTCTTTCTGGCCTGTCAGGTCTCTGTGGATAAGTCTGCTGTCAATCTAATATTTTTAACATTGTATGTTACAGACTTCTTGTCCAGGGCTGCTTTCAGGATTTTCTCTATGTCACTAAGACTTGTAAATTTTACTATTAGATAACCTGGTGTGGACCTATTCTCACTGATTTTTTGAGGGGATTCTCTGTGCCTCCTGGATTTTGAAGCTTGTTCCCTTTGCCATATTAGGGAAATTCTCTACAATAATTTACCCCAATATACCTTCTGCCCCCCTCTCTCTTTCTTCATCTTCTGGAACCCTAATTATTCTAATATTGTTTCATCTTATGGTGTCACTTATCTCTCAAATTCTCCCCTCATGATCCAGTACTTGTTTATCTCCTTTTGCTCAGCTTCTGTATTCTCTGTCATTTGGTCTTCTATATCACTAATTTTCTCTTCTGCCTCATTTATCCTAGCAGTAAGAGCCTCTAATTTTGATTTCACCTCATTAATAGCTTTTTAAATTTCAGCTTGTTTAGATCTTAGTTCTTTTATTTCTCTAGAAAGGGCTTTTATTTCTCCAGACAGGGTTTCTTTAATATCTTCCATGCCTTTTTCGAGCCCAGCTAGCACCTAGAGAATCTTCATTCTGAGCTCTATATCTGACATATTACCAATGTCCATATTGATTAGGTTCCTAGCTTTCGGTACTGCCTCTTGTTCTTTTTTTCTTCTTTGTGGTGAGTTTTTCTGCTTTGTCATTTTATCTAGATAAGAATATATGAACAAGAGAATAAAATACTAAAAGAGTGGCAAAGACCCCAGAAAAATGTATGCTTACCAAATCAGAAGAGACCCCAAATCAGGAGGAGAAGAAAGGGGGTAAAAAGAAGTTTAAAAAAAAAATCTTAAAAAATTAATTAAAAAAAAAAAAATATATATATATATATATTAGACTGGTGAATAGAACAGAGTTACCCACTTGATTTTGGGTGTATTTTGGTATCTTAGAAGAAACCACCTCCCAAAATTTTAACAAAAGAAAAACTTATGTATATACAAAAATAAGGGTAAACATGATGAAGGGATAGAATATAACTGTAAAGATGAAAATTCAAAAAAAATTTCTGAGAAAGGAATTGATAAGATAAATTGGTTGGGAAAAGAAAGAAAAAGAAAGTGGAGAGAATTTGTTCAGGCTGGAGACTAGAACAAAGCCCTGTGCTAGATTTAGGTTGTATTTTGATCTATTAGAAGAAGTTGTATACCAAAAATTTTTAGAAGAGAAAACCCTATATGTATACAAAAAATAAAGTTAGATACAATGAAGGATAAAATATGACTATAATAATGAGGGTTTAAAAAGGTTTTTTTAAAGAAAGGTATTGTTGGGGCGCCTGGGTGGCTCGGTGGGTTAAAGCCTCTGCCTTCGGCTCAGGTCATGATCCTAGGGTCCTGGAATTGAGCCCCGCATCGGGCTCTCTGCTCAGCAGGGAGCCTGCTTCCCTTTTTTTCTCTGCCTGCCTCTCTGCCTACTTGTGATCTCTGTCTATCAAATAAATAAATAAAATATTTTTAAAAATGTTTAAAGAAAGGTAATGTTAAGATGAACTCGTTAAAAAAACGTTAAAAGTGGAAAGAAGAAAAGTTAAAAAAATAGAATAAGAAAAAAATAAAATTAAAAAAATTTAATTAGCTTTGCAAGATTAAAGAATCATGGGAAGAAAGCCATTAATTCCATTCTTTGCTCTCCCCTCCTCTGGAATTCCGCTGTTCTTGATCGGTGAGTTTGGTTTTGGCTGGATGTTCTTGCTGATCTTCTGGGGGAGGGGCCTGTTGTAGTGATTCTCAAATGCCTTTGCCCGAGGTGGAATTGCACTGCCCTTGCCAGGGTCCAGGCTAAGTAATCTGCTCAAGCTCGCTCTTGGGAGCTTTGGTTCCCTGAAAGATTTCCATAGCTCTGGAGGACGGAAATGAAAATGGCAGCCTCCCAATCTCCAGCCTGGAGGAGCCAAGAGCTCAGGGCCCCATTCCTCAGTGTGCCCTCAGAGAAAAGCACTCAATCACTCCTGTCTCCCTGATCTCCCAGCTACACTCCGAGCTCACCCATCCTGTGACTGAGCATTTCTGTCTCTGGGACAGAGCCCCATTTGGAGTCTCCAAACCCAGCAGATTCCTGCCACTCTGTTCTTCTTGTGGCTCCCCCCAGATCTGACAGTTGTGTGGTCCCTGCTCAAAGAGCAGTGTTCTGACTGTGCCTTGGATTACAGTTTAAGGCAACCCTGAGCTGAGAGTTCACTCCTTGGCTCTGTCTCTGTAGCCAGCTTCCCCACTCTGATACCTACAAGCTACACTCAGACACCCTAGTCTTTCTGTGACCCTGTGGGTCCTGAGACCACACTATCCCCATGAGGGCTCCACCCCTACTTAGCCTCTGGAGTGATGTCCCTCAGTGGAGCAGACTTTTAAAAGTTTGAATTTTTTGCTCCTTTGCTCCACCGCTTGCCAGGAGCTGGCCCCTCCCCGACAGTCTATCTTCCCATCGCTTCAGATTCACTTCTCTGCACGTCATACCTTTCAGAAAGTGGTCAATTTTCTGTTTCTAGAATTGCTGCTCTTCTTCTCTTCAATTTCCTACTGGGTTTGTAGGTGTTTGGAATGGTTTGATAACTATCAAACTGAACTCCTGGTACCTGATGTCATCTCAGTCTGCTACTCCTCCACCATCTTTACCAGAATTCCCCGAATGCCAGTCTTAACACACAGTGCAGGTTTGTCTCCACCAATTCCTGTCGCCTTCTGCTCTTAATTCAAATCTCATTTCCTCTCTCTTTGCTGTTTCTAAGCATATTCACTAGTTCTCTTTCTCTCCCAAACCTGGCCAGTCACATTGTGTCCTGGTCTCATTTCCTGATGTCAGTCAGCCCCAAATCCTCTTAAGTTTCTGTCAATAAATGGCAGGCTCTTTTTATGATTGTTGGCCTAACCCATATTTGTGTTTCTAATATAGGAATTAAAGAGGTGAAAAAAAAAAACCTGAAAGTCCTTCCATTAATGTTATCACAGGCTGGGGAGAGAAACAGAGTCGCTAAGCTTCTAATACTTGTTATTCAGTACACAGAAATAAAAAGCAGGTAATAAGGCAGTGTTTCTCAAAGTGTGGTTCAACAGACCACCTGTCTTGGAATGATCTGTGGGAAAGGGAGGGGGAAGGTTGTTGCTTGATAAAATCCTGGCCTCTACCCCAGGACACAGAACCAAAATCTCTGAGGACCTACTAAGAATCTGAATTTTTGACAAACTCCCAGTTTTTCAAGCACACAAACTTAAAAACAACACACAGTGTCTTTATTGTCCTTTAAAAGCAGTTATTCTTTATGCCATATTATTCCATGCCAGTCTTTAGGTTTCTTCTATACTCAATATAGTATTTAATACATGATTTTAAAGAGACAGGAGCTATAGGAGAGAATGCTCAAATTCATTCCTCATGGATCTTACATTCTGGTCAGAAAAACAGAGATCCATGGTCATCATAGCAAGAAAATAAAATATAAATCAATGAAGAGTCTCAGCCACTTCTTGAGGAACAAAGATTATGCACAAATATACACAAATTCATATATATATATATGTGTGTGTGTGTGTATGTGTGTGTGTGTGTATTTTATATGCATTTCTATAGTCACATAAAATAACAAAATGACAAATTTGCAATAGCTAAAACATAGGTTTTTTTTTTTTCTTTTAATTCTGAGGAATTGCTTTAGACCCTTCTAGAATGTTTTCAGAGACTTTTGTATAGACTCTAAAAATGTATCCATTCTTACTGAGATTAAAAATTTTAGCAGGTGCCTGGCTGGTTCAGTCAGTAGAGCATATGACTCTTGATCTGGGGCTCTTGAGTTCGAGCCCCATGATGAGCTAGAGATTACTTACAAAAAATTAAATATCAAGCAGTAGGAAAGGAATTCTTGGTGATGAACATAGATCTCAGTGCATCCATTTGTGATTTGGCAAACAGGCACGAGAGCATGTACCCAGAGATGGCTGTGTGTGCATGCCTGCTCCCCAGCCTTCAAGACTAACAATCACTACAGACTCACTTGAAATTCCTGGGAGATATGTGTTTGTGTGTGTATATATATATACATGGAGAAACATGAACGCTTTTCTGGATTGAAGTAGAAATGAAGGGAGGAAAGTCGAAAAGCATGAAAGCATCTTGGGCCAAGCTACAAGCTTATCTTAACCTCTTTGCTCTTGCAAAGATACATTTCATTTGGCAGTGTGAATACATGTGTGACCAACACGAATGCTGAGGATTTAAAAATCAACCAGCAATCCCTGGGCCATTTCAGCTGTGTTTCTACTTCACAGGGCCTCTTGGGGACTGCTGGGAGCAGGTGTGAAGTTCCAGTTTTTTTTTTTTTTTTTTTTTTTTTTTTTTTTAAAGATTTTATTTATTTATTTGACAGAGAGAGATCACAAGCAGGCAGAGAGGCAGGCAGAGAGAGAGGAGGAAGCAGGCTCCCTGCTGAGCAGAGAGCCCGATGCGGGGCTCGATCCCAGGACTCTGAGATCATGACCTGAGCCGAAGGCAGCGGCTTAACCCACTGAGCCACCCAGGCGCCCCGAAGTTCCAGTTTATTAACAAGTTAAGTCAGTGTTGCTGTGCATTTTGAGGGGCCTAATAGACTGGCCAATCTCAATGAATATAGAGTAGCACTGAGCTGGAAAGATGCACAGAAAAACAAAATACTATCATTGTTACTATTGCAAAATGCACCTGTTAGATGTGTACTCTAGGTCAGACATTGCGCTAAGGGATTTAGAAGCATCATCAAGTTTATTAAATTGTTTAGATAAATTAGTGAAGATTTTTTTTTTCTGGATAAAGAACATTGAAATTATAGTTGAATGTGAGGATCCAGCCTATATCAGTGAGAATCTCCAGTTTGTCTTCTCTACATATTGGTCTACTTAATTCCTTGCTTTGCTTTGCCAATGGAACTTAAATTTACCCATGCCTAGCTGCTGAGTATAGTGTGACCTATGAGGCTTGATTATCCGTGAAAAGATTTCAGAAGGCTATATCATATCCACCATGGCAGATAGGATGTGAACATCTATTTATTTTTATTTTTATTTTTTTTATTTCTTTTCAGCGTAACAGTATTCATTGTTTTTGCACCACACCCAGTGCTCCATGCAATCCGTGTCCTCTCTAATACCCACCACCTGGTTCCCCCAGCCTCCCACTCCCCCACCCCTTCAAAACCCTCAGATTGTTTTTCAGAGTCCATAGTCTCTCATGGTTCTATATTTGAGAGGTCACCAGAAGAAAGAAAGTAGAACATAAAGTATTAGCACTAGATACAACTTAAAGAACTATTTAATCTAGCCCCCTATTTTTAATTAAAAAAGAAAGAATGAGGAGCAAAGACAGTCTGATTTTGTACAGTCTTCCATATTTCCTTATGTGTCTGGCTTTTGCTCCAATCCTTTGGCTTTTGCCACATGGTTCTCAGCCAAATAGAACTCATTTGCTGTTTTCGTCCTTTCTAGAATGTTTTGCCTATAGCCAGTTCACAGGACTGAAAGGTTAGAAAAGCCACCAGTCTCTTCATAAACTGACAGCCACGGAGGATCATTCTGGCATACTCAGAACCACAAGTAATTATAACTGTGACTGGCTGGAATGGATTTTATAACTTGGAAGTGTTAAAGTTTAGTTGGACTACAATTGATGCATTATGGCACTAGCCACATTAAAAATAATCATAAAAAGAAACAGGTGGAATTAATTTTAGCTATATTTTAGTTAACCCAATATATTTAAAAATTATCATTTCAGCATATAATCAATATTAAAAACCATCAATGAGGTATTTTTACATTCTTTTTTCATACTAAGTTTTCAATATCTGTGTGTATGAATTTTACGCATACAGATTTTGTACTTACAACACTTAATCTCAGTTAGGCCAGCCACATTTCAGGTGCTCAATAGCCACACACAGCTAGTGGCTACTATATCAGACAGTGCACTTCAAGAAGCTTCCAGCTTTAATAATTTGATGCCTCTAATGTATGGGCTCTGAATATAATGGGTATAGAATTACAGATAAAAGAAAATACATGTGAAAAGTGACTTCCATTATTCTGACTTATATTTGTGTCAAGTGCATCCATAATAAAGCCTCTCCTTTCACAATTTTTGTTGGAGGGTGGAGGCTGGAAAACGGGGGTCTGCTACCACGTGGATTTCTGATCATTTAGCCCACTGTTGAAAGCTGCTTAAAGTTTTTTCTAACTTTCCCATTCCTTTTATAAATCAGGAGAGTAGTTCAAGTCTACATGTACCAAGGAGAGTCATAGAAACCAGCCAGCCCACACGAAGAAGGATTCCCTCTGAGAAGACTCCGATGAAACATGTGAGTTATATCTAACCATCTGCAGGCATGTCATGTAGAGAAACCAAGACTTGTTCTTTTGTTCCTGAGGGACACCATTGCTAAGAGTTCCAGTTACTATTGAATACCCACTCCTATCAGGCACTATGCATGGACTTTTAATACATTATCTCTAGTTCTTGTATCTACAGCAAAGTAGATAAAGTTATCCCATTTTATAAGTGAAAACAAGAGGTGAGGGCACAGAGTGGGAAAGCTGTGCTCTCAAAGTCACACCCTCAGTAACTGACAGACAGGGACTCTAATCCAGGTCTCTCTCCACATCAATAAGCCACAATGTTACCATTCCAATTGCTCAGGCCAAAAAATTTGAAGCCCCCTTTGACTCTTCTTTTTCTCTCACACGCTATATATAAGCCTCCGGCAGACTATATCTGCTCTACTTTCAAAATATATTCAAAATTTGAGTAGTTCTCACCAACCTTGCTATTGCCAGCCTGTTCTAAATCCCCAGCACATCCCCCCACATTATTAGTTTCTTCCAAACTGCCCTCCCAGATTATGTTCATGTCCCCTGCTTGTCTACATTTGATACAAAAACTAGAATCATCCTAGAAAAGAAAAGTTCAAGTGTATCACTCCTCTGTTCAAAGGTGTGACATCCATCCTAGCTCAATTTGGATAAAAGCCAAGGTAATTATTACAGTTGCCTATATAAGTCCCTAACCAACCCCACTGCTTGTCCTACCTCCTTGCCAGTCCTCAGGAATCCTAGTTGGGGCCTTTTAACTTGCTGTCTCATCTACCTGAAATGTTCTTCTCTGAAATATCTGATGAGCTTTCTTCACTTCTACCTCCTTCAGGTTATTATTCAAAGTCACCAACTCAGTGAGGCTTTCCTGACCACTCAATTTTAAATTGCAACCTGCCTACTGATCTTTATTTTCTTTCTACAGCACATATTAACACCTAACAGATCATACTTTTAAAATCCTTCCTTTCATCTATCTTCTCTTCTCCTAGAACAATATGAGTTCTGTGAGAGCAGAGGTTTTTTTTTTTCTGTTTACTTCTGTCTCTCTAATACCTAAAACAGTGTCTGGCACCTACTAGGCATTCCATAAATGTCTGTTGAATAAATTATTATATCCCACAACCATGGGGTCCCACTGAATGAATCTCGCCTGAAGAGAGGCATCACTAAGCCAAGGCCAACAGCATTATAGGAACACAGACTATCAAAGCTGAAAGAATTATCTGGTTTTCTGAGTAGGACCAATGGGGAGATACTAAAGGGAAATACAGAGATTTTTTTCACAGTGGTTTTAAAAATGTAATGGAGCTAAATGAAGTCAAAATTGACTGCACAACCACATGTGGGAAATTGATGTGGAGAAGGGGAGGGATAAATTCTTAAACTTAAAAGACCTTCTAAAGACTGGAATTCTGTGATTCTCAGGTTTGTTTCGCCTAAGGATAAGTTCAGGTTCTAAGGCCATAATGTCTTCTCCAGCTCGATATCTGCGCTATACTCCAGCAGATAGGGTACAGCGCCATCATATAAGGGACACTGAGCATCTTCCCCTAGCATCAGACTAAAGGTTAGAGAATAAGGGAATAAGTATCCTATCCCATTGTGTCCTAGGTCCTAGGGAATGCAGAAAGTCAGGAGCCAGAGTGAGTCTTTAAGGAGAGTCATAAGTAAGGCATCCAGGACAGTGAGATTGCCTTTTGTGGCACATACCATTGCATTTCATTATCTATAAAGTAAGGTGAGCAGGCCTTCCTAGGAGAGGTTATGTAATCTTTGGAAGTGTCTGGAAGATTTCCTGAGTGATAGTTCCTCCCCATATCTAATACCTTGCAAGAAATCTCAAATTTTCTGAACAGGTAAAATAAAATAAAGCAAAATGATGCTTTCACTTATACTACAGTAGACACTTGAACAACATAAGGGTTAGGAGCATCAACCCCCACACAGTTGAAAATCTGTGTATAATTCATGACTCCCCAAAAACTTAACTACCAATAACATACTCTTCATTGGAAGCCTTACCAGTAGACAGTTGACTAACATATATTTTGTCCTTTGTATGTGGTGATATACATATACTATATTCTTACAATAAACTAGAGAAAAATAAAATGTTAAGAAAATCACAAGGAAGAGAAAAATACATTCACAGTTCTGTACTGTTATTTATTGAAAAAAACCTATGTGTAAGTGGGCCCACACAGTTCAAATCCTTCTTGTTCAACTGTATTATTGTTTTTTACCCAAAGTTAAGAAAATTTTGAAGCTTTTGCCCTTTTTAATGAAGGAACGAGAATTCAGGAAGATCATAATCTTTATGCAAAAAACCCTATACAATTCCAACTCTTATTTAAGCTTTCTTATTTTTAACAGTCATGGCTATCGAAATCCAAAGACTTTGCAAATGCGGAGAATATTAAGTACGATAGCCTTTGGTTCTGAACTGAAACAGAATTAAAATTCTCAAAATGATATTTCATCCCACACCACAGAAGTTTCCTTTTGAAGTCGACATAACTCACACATCCAACCTCCAACAAAAGTGTTACTTGGCTGTAAGATACAACTAATTGGTTTCAGAAGCCTTACCACGCATGGCAATTTTATTTCTTATTTTTATAGACATGGGAAAAAATTGTTCTTAAAACAACTACAGAGTTGGGGCACCGGGGTGGCTCAGTGGGTTAAGCCTCTGCCTTTGGCTTAACCTTGATCTCAAGGTCCTTCGATTGAGCCCCACATCAGGCTCTCTGCTTAGCAGGGAACCTGCTTCCCCCTCTCTCTCTGCCTGCCTCTCTGCCTATTTGTGATCCCTGTCTGTCAAATAAATAAATAAAATCTTTAAAACACACACACACACACACACACACACACACACACACACAAACCCAACTACTGAGTTAGAGTTACCAATTTAATTTCAGTGTTTATTGTAGTCAAAGAATTCCTTGCACAAAGGTGCAAATTGTCTCCTATTTTTTTTCTCTTGTCTTTTTAAACTAAAGGTAATAGTATCAAAGGCAAGTTTGAACCTTGCATGAAAGATAAAGCATACACAAGGACATGAAGTTAGCAAGGAGCTACATGAATCACTGCGTTGTTATCATCAAATTATGTGATATCATAAGCTCTTTGCTATAAATAAACAAGTATAAGAATGTGAATGATACAAAAGTTCAAAAGGCCCATATAACTAGCAATAAGCTGAGACAGAGAAGCATTTTAGAGCTTATTCTTTAAATGTGATAAAAAGCTAAACAGAAGACCCTACCTGCAAGAGCAAAAACATTTTTATCTTAATAGACTTAATTGCTTTGAATAGTCATGATCTATGACAAAGACAAGTTGGTAGAGAACAGATGACATATTTGACTGTTTAAGAACTCTTCCTTCGTGCTACATAGTAAGTCTTCAGGAAATAATTCCAGAATAAGAAATAATGTCATCTTTGCTATTCTTTTTTTTTTTTTGCATGAGGAATGTTATTTTTTTTATTTTATTTTTTATAAACATATATTATTTTCCCCAGGGGTACAGATCTGTAAATCGCCAGGTTTACACACTTCACCGCACTGATCATAGCACATACCCTCCCCAATGACTATTCTTCTACTATACCATTTTCTGTCCACTCTCCACACTGCCCAACTTTGTGTGTTCAGAAAGTCCCATCTGAAGAATGCTCAGGAATTACTTTTACCCATATTTCTGGAAAACTGGTAGCTCATTCTAAAACTAGAGAACAGATATGAGAGTGTTAGAAGAAATGACAGATATCAGCGTGGCTTGGGTTTAAGGTCAGTCTAGCAGAAGGAGTTCGGGGCCAAAGGTCTAAGAATGCATAGGGTCCAAGCAAATGGATTTGCCATTGACAACTCATCCAGATCAGAGTTCTATGTGACTTTGCAGGGAAGACCTGGCTCTCCAGCAAAGAGGGGAAGGGAGAGGGAGGAGTCCATTTAGGTCAACAAATCCCATGGTCACTTTCTTCAGACAATCAGGACACAGAAATCTAAGTGATGCAAGACTTGTTCAAAAGGAAGAGTTGACAACATCCAAGAGACGATGATTCTAAAACATCTGCCAGATGTTCAGAAGTTCAACTACTTTGACCTACATTGTTAAAACCTAAGACCATGACTATCACCAGCATCCAAATAACTTGGCACCCGTAACCTATGACTGTGACTATCACCAGCAGTTGAATAACTTGACTATCACCAGTACCAAAATAACTTGTCACTTCTTTTTACCTTAACATGAGGTGACAGAAGATGGTTTCTAATTCTGCAATGCAGGGTTTTGGGGGTTTTGTTTTTGTCTTTTTTTGTTTTGTTTTGGTTGGTTGGTTTTTTAAATAAATTCTAGGAGATAGAAAAAATGTTGAGGACCTCAATATAAATCATTCTTCTCGTGTTTACATTTCAGTGCCTTGCTAAATTCATCTAATGACTTTAGTCTGTTTTCCTTTTGCAAACTCAGCATGGTTATAAATACAGTAAAGAACAGCATTTCTTCCACCATTGCCATTCCCGAAGTAGGCTCAAACAGTGCAAAGACTACATCCTCTTTAAAGATTAAAAAAAAAAAAAAAAGCTTTCTTATTACCCTGACATCATTTTTTCTACCATTTCTACTAGGAAGAATTGGTGGCCACTCTTGCCTAATCTGGACTGGCTTTATTAAGCCATGTAGAAACAAATACCTCTCAAAGCAAATGATACGTATTTTCTAGCTTGTCAGTATTTTACTGGTTGGGTGCATCTTCCTTGAATGCTTTACCCAGAAATGACTAACAAAATCTGAGGCCTTGAGTTTTCTTGGTAGAGTAGTCACATGTTTTCTGTCATAATAAATTATCCTTTTTGTCTTCACCTCACTGCTTCTTGATGGCTTATTCCTGTCATGTGAATACATTTTCAGAATAATGATAGACAACTGAGCCACAATTCATCTATGAAAATCAGCGTGTTTTTAAGGATGCTTTCTAGAGAAAGCTTGAATGTCTGACTTGTCAATTAAACCAGTGACTTCCTTTGAAAATTGGTGAGTTATGGGCAAGATTAAGTTTTCCAATGGAGAATACATCTTAAGTGACCAAATAGACCTGGTTGTAAGCAAAACTCTAATTTTGAAAGAATGCCAGCTAATTTATGTAGAAGGAGTGATAGAATTAATAAATTACCACTTTGTAAACTTTAAAGAAATTACAGATTTTGACAAGTATTATCATGTGGTATTAAAACTGTAAGGAAAAATGTATAGCAGGATTAGATGTCCATGTAATACTAAAGCATACAGACTATTTTCTGGTAACGAGGAGAAAATACAGTATTATAGTGGATGATTAGGGAGTCATTAACATATGCAATCAAAGCAATGCAAATGGTGGGAAACCCAAATCTGTGTTCCCTGATGTAATGCATTATGGAGTATATGACTCAAGCTAATATCTACTCCTACCAAAATATTTACTGTGATTTAACTAAGACTTTCCACATGGATGCAAGACAAATTCAGAAAAATGAGATGTTCTACAGGATAAATGATCCTCTCTTCTTGGCAAGTCAGTGTCATGAAACAAAAAACTTCTAAACTAAAACAATTTTATTTATTTATAATTTATTATTTTTTTTTCTTTTTAGAGAGGGATAGATGGGGAGAGAGGGCAGGGAAGGGACAGGGAAATGGAAATAGAGATTGTTTTCCTTTTTTTTTTATTAACATGTATTACTTTTTTCAGGGTCTGTGATTCATCTGCCTTACACAATTCACAGTGCTCACCATAGCACATACCCTCCCCAATGTCCATCGCCCAGCCACCCCATCCTTCCCACTCCCCTCTCCTCCAGCAACCCTCAGTTTGTGTCCTGAGATTAAAAGTCTTTTAAGGTTCGTCTACCTCTCTGGTTTCGTTTTGTTTCATTTTTCCCTCCCTCTCCCTATGATCCTCTGTCTTGTTTCTCAAATTCCTCATGTCAATGAGATCATATGACAATTGCCTTTCTCTGATTGACTTATTTTGCTTATAATAATACCCTCTAGTTCCATCCACATCATTGCAAATAGCAAGATTTCATTTTTTAATGGCTGCATAGTATTCTGGTGTATGTGTGTGTGTGTGTGTGTGTGTACATATATATAAAAAACATCTTCTTTATCCATTCATCTGTTGATGGACATCTAGGATCTTACCATAGTTTGGCTATTGCGGACGTTGCTGCTATAAACATTCAGGTGCATGTACACCTTCAGATCACTACATTTGTATCTTTGGGGTAAATACCCAGCAGTGTGATTGCTGGGTCACTCAATTTTCAACTTTTGGAGGAAACTCCATACTCTTTTCCAGAATGGCTACACCAGCTTGCATTCCCACCGACAGTGTAGGAGGGTTCCCCTTTCTCCTCACCCTCACCAAAAACTGTCATTTCCTGACTGGTTAATTTTAGCCATTCTGACTGGTGTGAGGTGATATATCACTGTGGTTTTGATTTCTATTTTCCTGATGCCAAGTGATGTTGAGCCCTTTTTCATGTGTCTGTTGGCCGTTTGGATGTCTTCTTTGCAGAAATGTCTGTTCATGTCTTCTGCCCATTTCTTGATTGCATTCTTTGTTCTTTGGGTGTTGAGTTTGAGAGGTTCTTTCTAGATTTTGGATACTAGCCCTTTATCTGATATGTCGTTTGCAAATATCTTCTCTCATTATGTTGGTTGTCTTTTGGTTTTGTTGACTGTTTCCTTTGCTGTGCTAAAGCTTTTTGCACATTTTTGCCCTTGCTTCCCTTGTTTTTGCTGATGTTTCTAGGAAGAAGTTGCTGCGGCTGAGGTCAAAGAGATTGCTGTCTGTGTTCTCTGTAAGGATTTTGATGGATTCCTGTCTCACATGGTGGTCTTTATCCATTTGGAGTCTATTTTTGTGTGTGGTGTAAGGAAATGGTCCAATTTCATTCTGCTGCATGTGGCTGTCCAATTTTCCTGACACTATTTGTTGAAAAGACCGTCATTTTTCCACTGGACACTCTTTCCTGCTTTGTTGAAGATTAGTTGACCATAGAGTTGAGGGTCTATTTCCAGGGTCTCTATTCTGTTCCATTGATCTATGTGCCAGTACCATACTGTCTTGATGATTACAGCTTTGTGATAGAGCTTGAAGTCTGGAATTGTGATGCCACCAACCTTGGTTTTCTTTTTCAACATTCCTCTGGCTTTTCAGGGTCTTTTCTGGTTCCATGTAAATTTTAGGATTATTTGCTCCATTTCATTGAAAAAAGTTGATGGTAGTTTCATATCAATTGCATTAAATGTGTCAAGCACTCTAAGTAGTATAGACATGTTCACAGTATTTGTTCTTCCAAACCATGAGCATAGATTATTTTTCCATTTCTTTGTGTCTTCCTCAATTTCTTTCATGAGTACTTTATAGTTTTCTGAGTACAGATTCTTTGCCTCTTTGGTTAGGTTTTTCCTAGGTATCTTATGGTTTTTGGTGCAATTGTAAACGGGATCAAACTCCTTAATTTCTCTTTCCTCTGTCTTGCTGTTGGTGTATAGAAATGCATCTGATTTCTGTGCATTGATTTTCTATCCTGACACTTTACTGAATTCCTATATGAGTTCTAGCTGTTTTGGAGTGGAGTCTTTTGGGTTTTCCACATAAAGTATCATATCATCTGCAAAGAGTGAGAGTTTGACTTCTTCTTTGAAGATTTGGGTGCCTTTTATTTCTTTTTGTTATCTGACTGCCAAAGGTAGGACTTCTAGTACTATGTTGAATAGCAGTGGTGATAATGGACATCCCTGCCATGTTCCTGATCTTAGGGGAAAAGCTCTCAGTTTTTCCCCCATTGAGAATGATATTCACTGTGGGTTTTTCATAGATGGCTTTGATGATATTGAGGTATGTACCCTCTATGCCTACACTGTGAAGAGTTTTGATCAAGAAAGGATGCTGTACTTTGTCAAATGCTTTTTCAGCATCTGTTGAGAGGGTCATAGTTCTTGTTCTTTCTTTTATTAATGTATTGTATCACACTGATTGATTTGTAGATGTTGAACCACCCTTGCAGCCCAGGAATAAATCCCACTTGGTCATAGTGAATATTTTTGAATCTTATTGGCTAGTATTTTGGTGAGAAATTTTATATCCATGTTCATTAGGGATATTGGTCTATAATTCTCCTTTTTGATGGGGTCTTTGTCTGGTTTGGGGATCAAGGGGATCCTGGGCTCATATAATTATTTTGGAAGTTTTTCTTCCATTTCTATTTTTTGGAATAGTTTCAGGAGAATAAGTATTAATTCTTTTTTGAATGTTTGGTAGAATTCCCCCTAGGAGCCTCTCTGGCCCTGGGCTTTTGTTTTTTGGGAAATTTTTGATGACTGCTTCAATCTCCTTCGTAATGGGTCTGTTCAGGTTTTCTATTTCTTCCTGGTTCAGTTTCGGTAGTTTATGTCTCTTGGAATGCATCCATTTCTTTCACATTGTCAAATTTGCTGGCATATAGTTGTTCATAGTATGTTCTTACAATTGTTTGTATTTCTTTGGTGTTGGTTATGATTTCTCCTCTTTCATTCATGATTTTATTAATTTGGGTCCTTTCTCTTTTCTTTTTGATGGTATTGATGTATGTACCCTCTATGCTTACACTGTGAAGAGTTTTGATCAAGAAAGGATAAACCCCAAACCAGGGGTTTATCAATCTTATTAATTCTTTCAAAGACCCAGCTCCTAGTTTCATTGATTTGTTCTACTGTTCTTTTGGTTTCTATTTCATTGACTTCTGCTCTGATCTTTATTATTTCTCTTTTGCTGGGTTTAGGCTTTCTTTGCTCTTCTGTCTCCAGCTCCTTTAGGTGTAAGTTTAGGTTATATATTTGAGACCTTTCCTATTTTTTGAGAAGAGCTTGTATTGCTATATATTTTCCTCTTAGGATCACATTTGCTGCATCCCAAAGATTTTGAACAGTTGTACTTTCATTTTTATTTGTTTCCCTACATTTTTAAAATTCTTTAATGTCCTGGTTGACCCATTCATTCTTTAGTAGGATGCTCTTTTGCCTCCATGTATTTGAGTTCTTTCATTTTGGAGCATTATTGAAAACAACATGTTCTTTATCATCATTTGTATACTTTCCAGACTCCAGAAAAGCCCTCTACTACAAGATAAAAGAGAGTCCATTTTATGGAATAAAGTTTATGACAACATAGTAAATCATCCCTGCCCTCTAGCACTTCACAGGATTACAATGAACGGGACCTCTAGCATACGTATTTATAGTGTTCTGACTCTCTAGTGGTCTGCTTGTCTCCCCACTAAAGAGTACATTTGGAAGTCTAGTGACCATGTCTAAATGCTGTGAAACCCATTGCATCCCATATATGACCTCTGGGGTACCCAGAAAGTGTGGGATGCCATAATGGTGATGCTTTCCTATTGTTAGTTGGAAGTCAGAAACCTAAGTAATTCCACTACCTCATCTTTTGAGTGCTGAGATGGAAACTTAAACCAATGTGCCTGACTTTCCATGCAGGCTTTGGCCCCTGGACATACCTCCTGCTGAAGAGAATGTATAATATAGAATTATAGTCTCATCCTCATGTCAGAGGTTTGGGGACACATTTTGCTATTTGATGTTCACATAAGAGGCGTCCGAGACTAATGAAAATCAGGCACTACTCATATAGTACCAAATAGTGTTAGACAAGTTTTGTGTTAAAGCATGACCAGCCTGGTTCCCTAGACCATTCTTTCAGGAATGAGGGTCTCTTAGGCTGCCCATAAACCACATGCACCAGTGCTCAGTGCCTGGAAATTTTGTGATACTCTGCATAGACCCTTCTATGAGACCACCTGTGAAAGAGTGTTGACTTCCCTGCTCATATCCTTCTGTTTTACCACCATCCACTGATGGGCAGATGCAATTTAATGAGGACACTTAACACTGAAGGTAGATGCCAAGAGGAGAAAAAAAGAAGAGCTCAGGTATGAAATCAGAGAAAAAGGAAAATAATACACTCACAGGAATGAAGCAGATGAAACCATGAGAGAAGGCCTCAGGAAAATGATGGCAAAGAGAGTGATGAACTGCTGCATGACAGAATCCACTGTGAAGGTGTCCTCCCTTTACTCCGCAATCCTCCAGCTCCCAAACACACTTAGGTGACAAGTTGCCCTATTACTGTCTATCCCATCTCCTCATAGAAAGCTTCCCTCACCTCCTAAACCTCTTCTCCCTACCTGAAATCATAAGCTGCCTATGGGGGCAATTGCTATGTGTATTTGTATATATATAAGTATGTATACATATATTACACCCACAAACACACATACTCACCATAAAGTCCAAAGCTCAACATTAGCTTAGGTAGAGATGACTTTGATTCCCAGCTCTGCAATTTACAAACCATTTGATAGATGACAGACGGTTAATCCATATAAACCTCAGATCCTCCTCTATAAATGGAATAACAATACTGCTCTCAGTATTGATCTAAGGGTTAGGTTAGATAATGTATGTTTAAAACTTTTCCCAGTTTCCAGCATAAAGTCAGTGCTCAGTAAGTGGTAGCTATTCTTGTTAACATTAATAAGAATATTTTAAAACCCTCTTTGTCCATCAAAATTTTCCCACTTGCTTTTCTTGTTGCCCACATTACAAATATTAAATCTTTACTAGTGCCAAACTTTGGTTTACCATAAGAGTATAGAAACCAAATTCTTGATTATATGGCACGTCTTTTCTTTTTAAACCATCATTAAATACTGACTATAAAAAAATACATCATTATAAATCCCATATTTGACCTTCTTGTCATATCTCTGTTATACGTGGTAATTTGACACAATTCTTCAGACAACGACTTTCCTACAAATGAAAGATTAGAACTGGTTGAGAGATCATTTGCCTGTGATCAACATTGCAAAATAAGTTGGGTATATTAGTTAGCTTCAAATGTAAATCAGAAGAGAATTGGGTTTATATGTGTGTCCATGTGTCTATATGTCTCTGTGTGTGTGTCTCTGTGTCTGTTGTGTCTGTGAGAGAGTGGAAAGAGAGAGAAAATGAGAGGGAATGGGAGAGAGAGAAAGGGAGACTGAGAACATGAATCAGTGTCATAAAGAACTTATACTTGGGTTGATTAATAGAGTAGGTAAATATAAATTGCATTTACTTCATTTCTGCAATGATGTTTGAAATAATTTTGCCTTATATGTGCCTTCAAAGTGTTTGAAGTGTAACAGCACACAAAAGAAAAGGCAAGGAAAGAAAGAATTAGTATTTGAATGTTTCTGGCCTTTCTTCCTTCTCCTTCTCCTTCTCCTTCTCCTTTTCCTTCTCCTTCTCCAAGAAGGTCCTCTTTTTGCTGGCCTAGTTCCTTACCCCTCCCTTCTGTACCCTGGGGACTGGACAGAGATTACTGAGTGTGATGCATAATCTAGAGGTTGGGGGTGGGGAGTTGACAAAAGATTAGTGGCTGCAGAAAGGAGGGAGGAGGAGATTTGAAGGGTCAGGGAGAAGGTTGGAAGGGGAATTTTTATCCAGAGAAAAGAGGAGAGAGTCCTGTTGTTGTGAAGGAGAGAGAAGCAATGGAAACATCTAGAAGAGGTTACTAGTGGAGATAAGGAGAAATGATTCTTCAAGAAATCAAGGATCAAATGTCTTCCTCACAGTATTTTGATAAACTCAAGTTTTTTTAAAAGATCGTTTTAAAAAAATAAATAAAAGATCGTTTTATTTTCCAATCTGCCTACTTTTGCCATGTGTTTCTTTGACTGAAACACTCCCCCTAGAATTAGGTTTTGATGTGTTTTAACGTGTTTCTGCAGTTTCAATTACTTCTTTTGTTTTCATTTGACTGATAGGCAACTCCCCTAGCTATCTCTGTTCACTGAATTTGCCCAGATGTTTTCTCTGTATTCGTCATCACCTCACAACCAACATATGAATGTACATTTCTCTTTTGCTGTTTTCTTGAAATCTGTATCATCAGATAACTTGTAAGCAGTTTCTTACTAAATTGAATAATAAGTTTAACACATGCATGTGCACATTTGCATTCATGCTTGTGAGTGCGTACCCATGGACAAAAAAGTAAATTGGCATATAGCCAAAAGAAGCCCCAGTCAAATGTGAAGAACCATTAGGGATCATTCATAATCAAGAGAAGTCTCAGCACTGGCCAAATAACACAATCGCAAATGTGAGTACTTGATAAAGATAACAAGTAAAAGCAACAGACCAGAAAAACGTGGGTTGTAAAATGTTGGGATTTCATAAAACTTGCCTTGGACAAAAGGAGGAAAAAGGCAGCATAATTAGTGAACACTATTACCTATTAAGTGGGATTCATCATATAGATTTAGTTAGGTCATGAGTAGAACATGCTCTGCAAAAACCTCCTCACATCCTGGGAGTGTGTGTGTGTGATCAACATGCAGGATAACATGCTGATTAAAAGCACTGGGCTTGGGGCACCTGGGTGGCTCAGTGGGTTAAGCCTCTGCCTTCAGCTCAGGTCATGATCTCAGGGTCCTGGGGTCAAGCCCCGCATCGGGCTCCTTGCTCAGTGGGGAGCCTGCTTCTCTCTCTGCCTCTGCCTGCCTCTCTGCCTGCTTGTGCTCTCGCTCTGTCAAATAAATAAATGAATAAAATCTTAAAAAAAAAAAAAAAAAGAAAAAATAGCACTGGGCTTAAGTCCTGTCTCTATTAGCTAGGCAAATTACATAACATTTCAAATATATTAATAAAATTAATTTCAGATAATTGCCCCAAAGATTAAATTTGGTAATATGTATAAAAACCTTGGCCTATTAGCTGCACATAGACAGCAAACAAAGAAATATCAACAACAAACATACGTAGCATCAACCGTGTGTTGCCCCCAAGTCTATGAGCACACGTATACATTTGCATATTAAATCCTGTGAGGTAGTTACCTATGAAGTGGGTACTATTTTTACCTTCATTTAACAGGTGGGAACAGAGGCATAGAGAGGTTAAGCAATTCCTCCGAAGCTATCTGGTTAAACTATGTTAGAGCTGGAATTAAAACCCAGATCCACAGGCTCCAGAATCTGTGTACTAGATTATCTTCTTCTTTTTTTTTTTTTTAATTTTATTTATTTATTTGACAGACAGAGGTCACAAGTAGGCAGAGAGACCGGCAGAGAGAGAGGGGGAAGCAGGCTCCCCGCTGAGCAGAGAGCCCGATGTGGGGCTTGATCCCAGGACCCTGAGATCATGACCTGAGCTGAAGGCAGAGGCTTAATCCACTGAGCCACCCAGGCGCCCCCTAGATTACTTCTTAACAACATCAACAGTAATAGCTGTTCCTTAATCATTATTAATCTTTGTCATTAATGTGTGAAAGAAAAAGCATGCTAACATAGGAGCTGATTTCATAAACCAAGCAGCTATATATAACACATATATGGAAGAAATGGATCTTGCACCAGATTGCCTATCAGCAGGCTCTCGCCTATTTTTCTTCATGATGGCCCCATAAACCACCATTGTGGGGTGCGGAAGAAAATGTAGATTTGAAGCAGTAAAGCGCAAGACAAGCAAAATGAAAGACTTTACCAAAGTTTTAAAGTTTCTCTTGAGACACATAAATAAGTGTAGCTTTTTCTGTGCCTCAAAAGCAAACTAAATAGGTCTTATCACACACACCGAGGAAACCTCATTTTTAAGTTGTAGTTAATAATATTTGAGCCATTGACACCCAAACTGTCTTTTCTTAAAAACAGCATCACAGAGTAGGGTTGACAGATTTCACAGATGAAAATATAATCGTTGGGAATACTTATACTAAAAAATATTTATTATTCATCTGAAATTCAGATTTAACTGGATGCTTTGTATTTTATCTAACAACTCTAAAGTCAGAATAGATGGAATTTAAGCTTCAGAGATTGGTATATATGCTGTTTATGAATTCTATGAGTTATTAGAAGCTTGAGAAAAAAATGCTACATGTGTGTTCTAAAAGAAAACAGAAACAAAACCTTATATCGTGTGTATTTCAATAAACAACTCTCTCTGTATTTTTTTTAAAAATCAGAAATTAGGAACAGAATTAGTCTTATGCTCCTTTAGTGCTCATGAGCTCAATGTACTAGATTAAAAGATAGATTTTGAAACTCTTATCCATGAAGTTGTCTTGACTAGACCTTTCTGAACATTAAATCTTCTCAGTTCCATGAGAGTCAATTTATCATCTGGAGACAGTATAAAAAAAAAAACTTTGCATATATAAAAATATCTCCGTAAAACAGTACTAGAGACCATGGAGGAATATAAATCACTGAGAAATGTTGTTTAAATTTATCCTTGGGAGGATAAAGGGAGGAGAAGGAGGATAGGCTAGCAGGATGGAAAATCTCAGTTTGGTCAATAAAAACAAAATGGCCTTGAGTGTCATGTTTTCCATGGAAACAAATAAAAACTAAGCAGAATGTCACTATGCCTCTCAAACACAATTTTCAGAGTTTGTGCTACAGAGCAGGTTGCTTATGTCCATTGTTCACCAGTGAAGATCTGTCACTCAGCCAGAGCAACTACAAGCCAAAACTCCCATTACTGTGTGCCTGTCCATTCAGTGCAGACATCATCTTTTTCAAAACACAAGGGAGGCGCAGTTTGGGCTGCATGTCAGACAGCTGTTCTGTGAAGAGAGGCTCTCCCGCTGATCAACAACACAAAGCCTTTGGGGTGCCCTTGCAGGTGCTTATCCACTGGCAGGAAGAACTTTCTTATTTTTAATGTGTGCAGTAATGAGCTTCATGTTAATCCCATGTGGCACCACGAAGTTTCACATGTTGACCATAAAAGGAAAGAACCGTGTCTTCACAACTCAATTTGTTTTGCATTCTTACCATTATTAATGACATTCATAAAATATAGTCTATTCCGAAATTGTTTCCAGGCTTCTTCCTTCTTAGACTCTTAGTGGAACAGGTCTGGCAGCATAATCCATCATAAATTATAATAACCATTTTGAGCAATGATTGTTTTGCATTATCAGTAGTCAGATATATAGGGTGCTATATTGGAAAAACTGATTTATTCAAGTTTGTCCAAATAATTGACAAATGCATTTTTATTAATTAATTTGTATCTCTATAAATGCATTTTTATTAATGCTTTCTTTGTCTTATATTAGTATAGGTACACTACTTTTTGTTATTCATTAGAAAGTACCTCTATTTCCTTTGTTCTATTTTTAAACAATTATGTCCTGTGATTTATTATAAAAAGCATATAGTTAAATTCCATTGTTTCTTTAATTAGTATGATAATCGCCTACTTGGAGCACTGAGTCCATTTAAATGTAATAACATACCACATGGTGATATTTAGCTCTACCATTTTACTCTTTTTCCATTTAATTCAACTATTTTACATACCTCCTTCCTCTCTTTTCTTGCTCCTTTTTACATTAATCAAATATTTAAATTTTTATTTTTTCTCCATATTGAGTCAGTTATGCACTATTAAATTCTTTGGGTGATTACAGGCCAAGGTATGTCATGCTTCATTGACTGATTTAAAGTTATTACAAATTTTTTTCTCCACTCCTTTCCTGGTAATCCTAATAACTTAACCACTTTAATTATATTTACTCCTCCCATCTTTTATGTTATTATTCTCATGCATTTTAATTGTATGTATTTTTCAAATACCAAAGACATTATTATGATCATTTTGAATGATCAATATTCAATTCTATTTATCCATCTATTAATTCTTTCTTGTGCTCCTTCCATTTCCATGTTCCTATCCAAAATCATTTTCTTTCTTCATGAAGAACATCTGTTAATATTTCTTTTAAGACACGCCTGCTATTGGCTAATTTTCTCAAACTCATTTTCTAAGAAATATTTCTAAAGATATATTCTCTGGAATAGAATTCCAAGTTGGAAATTTTGTTTGTTTGGTGATTTTTTCTCTGAGCATTTTAAAGATTTTGCTCCTGTATCTCCCATTTGTTCTGTTATTCTTGATCTTTTGAAGATTTGATGACTTTTTCTTAGGCTGCATTTTTTTTTTTCTTCTCCTTGGTTTTCAGCACTTCTATCACTGTGTGTCTAGTTTCTTTTCATTCTTTTGTTTGTTTTATATTTTTATCCTGTTTGGGCTTCACAAACCTTTTATTCTATGGATTTTTCTTTTCCTCAACTTTGGAAAAAGTATTTGCCATCATGTTTTTTAATATTGCTGCTCTTTCTTCCTTTTCCTTGTGGTACTCCAGATACATATCTTTTAGAACTTTCCACTGTGGTGCAGGTGGATCTATTGCTCACTTTTTTTTCTTAAAGATTTTATTTATTTATTTGACAGAGAGAGACGCAGCGAGAGAGGGAACACAAGCAGGCAGAGTGGGAGAGGGAGAAGCAGGCTTCCTGCTGAGTAGGGAACAACGCAGGGCTCAATCCCAGGACTCTGGGATCATGACCTAAGCCAAAGGCAGCCACTTAATGACTGAGCCACCTAGGCGCCCCTCTATTGCTCATTTTTAATGTACTTTTGTCCTTTTATCTGTTAGATTTGGTTTATCTATTTTCTAATAACTTGTCTTCCAGTTCCCTAATCTTATCTTCTACTCTTCAAATCGGCTACCAAATCCATCTATTAAGTTTCTCTCTCTTTTTTTTTTTTAACTTTAATTCCGGTATAGTTAACATACAGTGTTACATTAGTTTCAGATGTACAGTAGAGTGATTCCACAATTCACTACATTTCACAATTCAATACATTACTTGGTGCTCATCATGGTAAGTGTACTCTTAATCCCCTGGACCTATTTCACCCATCCCACCTCCCCTCTGGTAACCACGGTTTATTCTCCACAGTTAACAGCCTGGTTTTTTTTGTTTGTTTGTCTCTTTTTTCTTTGTTCATTTGTTTTGTTTCTTAAATTCTACATAGGAGTGAAACCTTATGGTATTTTTCCTTCTCTGACTGACTTATTACAGTTAGCATCTTACTCTCCAGATGCAACAACGTTATTGCAAATGTCAAGATTTCATTTTTCTTTATTATGACCGAGTAATATCCCAGTCTGTATATATGCCACTCTTCTTATCCAATCATCTATTGATAGACACTTGGGCTGCTTCCATAATTTGGCTATTATAAATAGTGTTGCTGTAAACATAGGGGTGTATGTATCTCTTTGAATTAGTTCTTTCATATTCTTTGGGTAAATAGTAGTGTGATTCCTGGATCATAGAGTACTTATATTCTTAATTTTTGAGAAACCTCTATACTGTTTTCCAGAGTGACTGCACCAGTTTGCATTCCCACCAACAGTACATGAGAGTTCCATTTTCTCCACATTGTCACCAACACCTATTGTTTCTTGTATTTTTGACTTTTAACAATATTTGTTCTTCCAATCCATGAGCATGGAGTATCTTTCCATTTATTTGTGATTTTCCATTTCTTTCATCAGTGTTTTATAGTTTTCATAGCAGAGGTCTTTCACCTCCTTGGTTAAAGTTATTCCTAAGTATCTTTTCTTTCTTATCTATATATCGTATCATAACACATGCAAATAGTGAAAGTTTTATTTCTTCCCCATCAATTTGGATGCTTTTTATTTCCTTTTTTGGGGGGGTTATTTATTTATTTTAGAGGTGGGGCATTGGTAGAGAGTGGAAGAGGGAGAGGGATAGAGGGACTCTCAAGCAGACTCCCCTCTGAGCGTAGAGCTCAGTTCAAGGCTTGATCTCACAACCCTGGGATCATGATCTGAGCTGAAATCAAGAGTGGAACACTTAAGGAACTGAGCCACCTAGGCATCCTGGATCCCTTGTATTTCTTTTTCTTTTCTGTGTTCTGTGGAATAAAAGTGATGACAGTGGATACCCTTGTCTTGTTCCTGATCTTAGAAAAAAAACTCATAGTTTTCCCCATTGAGTATGATGTTTGCTGTGAGTTTTTCATTTAAGGCCTTTATTATGTTGAGGTATATTCCCTCTAAATCTACTTTGTTGAGGCTTTTTATCATGAATGGATGTTGCACTTTGTCAAATATTTTTTCTGTATTGTTCAAATGATCATACGGTTTTTACCCTTTCTCTTATTGACGTGATGTATCACATTGGTTGATTTGCAAATATAGAACCACCCTTGCATCCTGGGAATAAATCCAGGATTTATTTCCTAATATTTTATTGAGGATTTTTGCATCTATGCTCATCAGAGATGTTGGCCTGTAGTTCTTTTTGGTGGCATCTTTATCTAGTTTTGGTAATAAGGTAGTGTTGGCCTCATAAAATGAATTTGGAAATTTTCCTTCCTCTTCTATTTTTTGGAGTAGTTTAAGAAGAATAGGTATTAACTCTTCTCTAAGTGTTTGGTAGAATTTACCCATGAAGCCACTCTGTCCTGGACTTTTGTTTTTTGGGAGCTTTTTGATTACTGATTTCAGTTGCATTGCTGGTAGTTAATCTGTTCAGATTTTCTATTTCTTCCTGATTCCATTTTGAGAAGTTACGTGTTTCTTGGAATTTATCCATTTCTTCTAGGTTGTCTAATATGTTGGTATATAATTTTTCATAATATTTTCTTATAATCCTTTGTATTTCTGGGGTGTCAGTTGTTACTTTTCTGCTTTCATTTCTGATTTTGTTTGAGTCCTCTCTTTCTCTCTCTCTCTTTATGAGTGTGGTTAGAGGTTTATCAATTTTTTTTAATCTTTTCAAAGAACCAGCTCCTGGTTTCCCTGATCCGTTCTGTTGTTTGTTTGTTTGTTTTTAAGTTTCTCTTTTATTTATTTCTGTTCTAGTCTTATTATATCCTTCTTTCTACTAGTTTTGGGTTTTGTTTGTTCTTCTTTTTCTTGCTTCTTTACATGTAATGTTAGATTGTTTATTTGAGATTTTTCTTGCTTCTTGATGTAGGCCTGTATTGCTATAAACTCCCTCTTGGAACCACTTTTGCTGCATCCCAAAGATTTTGGACACTTTTGTTTTCATTTTCATTTGTCTCCATGTATTTTTTTATTTTTCTTTGATTTCTTGGTTGACCCACTCATTATTTAGTAGCACATTATTTAACCTCTGTGTATTTATTCTCTTTGCAGATTTTTTTCTTGTGGTTTATTTCTAGTTTCATAGCATGTAGTCAGAAAAGTCGCATGGTATGACGTCAATCTTTTTTAATTTGTTGAGACTGGTTTCGTGACCTAATATGTGATCTATTCTGGAGAATGTTCCATATGCATTTGAAAAGAAAGTGCATTCTTCTGTTTTAGGATAGAATGCTCTGATTATTTCTATTAGATCCATCTGGTCCAATGTGCCATTCAAAACCATTATGTTCTTGTTGATTTTCTGTTTCAATGATCTATCCATTGATGTAAGTGGGTTATCAAAGTCCCCTACTACTATTGTGTTACTAACAATTATTTCCTTTATGATTGTTATTAGCTGCTTTATGTATTAGGGTACTCCCTTACTGGGTTCATAAATATTTATAATTGTTATCATTGTTGGATTGTTCCCTTGATGATTATGAAGTTCCTTCTCTCTTGTTATAGTCTTTGTTTTAAAATGTATTTTGTCTGATCTGAATATTGCTACCCTGCTTTATTTTCACTTCCATTTGCATGATAAATGCTTTCCATCCCTCACTTTTCAATCTGTGTGTGTCTTTATGTCTGAAGGAGTCTCTTGTAGGCAACATACAGATGGTTCTTGCTTTTTTAATCCATTCTGTCACCCTACATCTTTAGATTGGAGCATTCAGTCTACTTATATTGGAAGTAATTACTGATAGGTATGTACTTATTGCCACTTTGTTATTTGTTTTATGGTTGTTTTGTGGTTCTCTGTTACTTTCTTTTCTTGCTCTCTCATGGTTTGCTGATTTTCTTCAGTGATATACTTGGATTCCTTTTTCTTTATTCTTTTGTCTATTACTGGTTTTTGATTTGTGGTTATCATCAGATTTGTAGATAACATCTCATGCATATAGCAGTCTATATTAAAGTTGATGGTTGCTTACTTTTGAGCCTTTCTTACTCCTGTCCCCAAGCCCCCACATTTTATGTTTATGGTGTCATATGTTATATCCTTTTATTCTGTGAATCCCTTGACTGATTTTAATAGATATACTTAAATTTACTGCTTTTGCACTTCCTACTTTTCTTACTCCTGTTTATGGTCTTTCCTTTCCTGTCAAAGAATGCCCTTTAAATTTCTGTAGGGCTGGTTTAGTAGTCATGAATTCATTTCACCTTTTTCTGGGAAACTCTTCATCTCTCTTCTATTCTGAATGATAGCCTTGCTGGATAGAGTATTCTTGGCTGCAGGTTTTTCTTTCAGCACTTTGAATATATCATGCTACTCCTTTTTGGCCTACAAAGTTTCTGGTGAAAAATTAGCTGATAGCTTTATGGAGTTTTCCTTGTATGTAACTATTTTCTTTTATTATGTTTGATATTCTCTCTTTTTCACTACTCTTTGCCATTTCAATTACTGTGTGTCTTGGTGTAGACCTACTTGGGCTGATTTTGTTGAGGGTTCTCTGGAGCTCTTGGATCAGGATTTCTGTTTCCTTTCCCAGATTCTGGAAGTTTTCAGCTATTATTTATTTACATCAATTTTCTGCCCCCTTTTCTCTTTCTTCTGTTTCTGGGATCTCTACAATGTGAATTTATATAATGTGAATGTTAGTATGTTTGATGATGTCACTAAGTTCCCTAAGTCTGTTTTCACTTTTAGTTTTATTTTTCTCTCTGCTGCTCAGCTTGATTACTTTCCATTACTCTGTCCTCCAGGTCACTCATCTGTTCTGCTTCCTCTAGTCTACTATTTATTTCATCTAGTATATCTTTAATTTCAGTTATTGAGTTCTTCATCTCTGATTGGTTCTCTTTTGCTTTTGTCTCTTTGTTGAGGGTTTCACTGAGGTCCTCCACTCTTTCCTCAAGTTCACTCTTTTCTCAAGTTCAAGTTCAAGTTGAAATTACTTTCAATTCTCTCAGACATTACATATCTCCATTTCATTTAGCTCTCTTGCTGTAATTTTGTCCTGTTCTTTCATTTGGGACTAATTCTTCTTCCTCCTCATTTTGTCTAACTCTCTATGTCTGTTTCTATGCTTTAGGAAAGTCAGCTACATCTTCTGCTCTTGAAAGTAGTGGCCTTATGAAGAAAAGGTCCTGTAGTGTCCTATAGCACATTGTCCCCTGTTCACCAGAACCTGGTGCTGCAGGGGTGTCTCCTATGTGTGCTGCACGTGCCTTACTGTTGTGGCTGAGCCACTTTTGCCTTCAGTACAGTTGTCTGCAGAGGTTCTCTCTCCCTGCTGTGAGCAGAGTTTGCTGCCTGTGTTGTTAATGGGCCTGTCTGAGGCCACCCTGGACTTGAATTGAGTCTGACCAGGTGTTTACCAGAGATGGAGTAGCACGGAACTGCAGGACAAATTTTCCCTGGATTATGCCCTGAGAAACTTTTATTGGTGGGTGGGGCTGCAGTCAGACCAGATGTCTGCCCCAGCCCACTGCTGGGGCTACAGTGGAACTGGTATGCGTTGTTCTCTTCCCCTTTCCCCAGAGGGAGTCACTTTGGAGTGGTTGGGGCTGCTTTGCCCCAGGCCAGGCTTGTGACACTGCTATGGATTGGCTCTGGCCAAGGGCATACTGGAGGGAGCAGATCTACAAAAGAATATGGGAGTGAGGCATGCTGTTACCAAGTTAGGTGGAGAGTGTTGGCACAGTGCTGGTTCTCACAGGTGTCTGCATGTCTAGGTTGGGGGGGAAGAGGAAAGAAATGGTGCCTGCCAGCTCTCTTATTACTGGAGAAGTCTACCAATAATCCCTGCCCCTCTAGTACACACTCTGAGATTAGTATACAAATCTTTCTCCTATATACCCTAGGCATTTTTCAAACTGCTTTTTTCTATGCTAGATCTCTGTTGAGCTGTTTGTTGTGATGTTTCTTTAAGGGCAGAGACCTATTTCTTAAGCCTATGACTCATAGTTACTATAAAGTACTTGTCTACCACTTACGATATCTGGGCCATTTTGAGTCTGTTTCTTTTTTCCATTTTTTCTCTTAATTTTAGATCATAACATTCAAGTTTTCACTGACTGAACAGAGAGAGTTGAGGCTGGGTTTTTGGTCTGAAAAGGCTTAATATAACCCTGTTCTTAGGACATAGACCTGCAGGGCCTTCATCTGAGAGCATGGTGCATTTGCTGTGACTTTTGTCCCTGGAAAGTCTAAAATTCTAATCATTGTATCCTTGACAGTAGAGACCAATACAATTTTGTTCTACTTTTTAGAGTTCTTCCCTTGCATTTTTAGCCTCTATCATTGTGTAGTTTTGGAGTTTTGTAAATAACCTGAGATTAAAGCAGCTCTGTGTTTGAAGCTCCTTTAATCTCTAATTTTATCACTCTATATTTCAGTCTACCAGAATCTCTGCTGCTCTTTCTGACATCATTTTTCTGTTTGGTACATAACCAGTGTATTCATCTTCTTGCCTACACTAAGAATTATCATATTCACCTAGCCACAGAATATAGAATGTCAGACTATCTCTATGATTTCCCTTTTTGGGGGGAGTATTAACTCTTACAGTTCTTGTTCCTTCAGCAGTTCTCAGATGCTTTTCATAGATTAATTTTATATTAGATTTGTTCATTCTAGTTCTTATTTTATATTTTGTCCATTCACCCTGGCTTTGGTTGGCCATAGCCATTCCATTCTACCTACCAGCCTTTAATTTTATGTTTGGTGATTTAAACAGTCATTGGTCTCCACTTTTACTGACAGGGCAAATCCTAACATTCTGGGGGGAAAAAGTATATCTTCTGTTAATTTGTAGGCACAAGAGGATCAAAACAGTGTTTCTATTTAAAATGTTTTCCTTCTCATTAACGTATTTTCTTAACAGGTTCCATTTTTTATTGTGAACACATCAAAAGAATGATAAATATTTGAGAATATTGACTTTACTGTCAAAGTCTTACTTGTTTTACATAGGAATACTTTTTTAATGTAGCTAAAGATTGACTTGGGAGATACATTTTTGAGAGTATTATATTTAAAAGTCTAGTCAGTGAAACCATAATAGATATAATTAATTCATAATGAAGCATGCAGATCAAAAAAACTCAAGAAAAACCTTGATAAATTTACTGTCACTCAAGATGGAATTGAGACCAAATGGCAAACTGCTAATAACTCTTATTTCTGAATCAGCAGTATGAGCTATTCCTCTCAGAACAAACAAAAGAAGTAGAATGATTCTAGACCACCTTGAATTTCCTAGATTAATAGATCACTGATGAATGTATGTTTGTTCTGTCAAGAGGTAGGTAAAATCTTAAGCTATCCTTGGGCCTCATGACCTATCAGAAATAATCATACCTCACCTCAAAAAGATTCAGGACAACTTACATTAATAGAAACTAAAAGTTCATTTTAAAAGAATAGAAGCTATCAAGGCAAAGAAAAAAAGAAGATAATTAGATGAAGCTAGGGGAAGGTGATGCTTGCCATAAGGATCATGCTTCATTCAGACAAAAAGCACAAAGATTTTACCCATTTTTCTCTTCATCCTTTAAGGAGTTACTGAGTAATCAAAGGAAGCAGATCTAATGTTCATGGTTCATTTCCTACAGTTTGAAAAAAGGAATTCTTTTTTGTTGTTGTTGTTTTAAAGATTTTATTTATTTATTTGTCAGAGAGAGAATGCAAGCAAGCAGAGTGGCAGGCAGAGGCAGAGAGAGAAGCAGGCTCCCCGCTGAGCAAGGAGCCTGATGCAGGACTCGATCCCAGGACCCTGGGATCAGGACCTGAGCCAAAGGCAGCGGCTTAACCGACTGAGCCACCCAGGTGTCCCTGAAAAAAAAAAATTCTTAAATAGATTGGCAGGTGGCCTTCATGATTACTTCCAACATTATGATTCTGCCAGGCAAGTGCAATTAACACCTATCTATGAAATGTGCTATAAAGAAAGACTTTCTCTTCCAAATAGCTTTCCTCTACTCTAAAATTTCCTTCTCCCCAACTTGGCCTCCATTGTGGAAGCCATCTAATATTTAGTAATTCACAAAGCCTAAATTGAGAAGTCGGAGATTAAGAGAATTAAGATCTCTGCTAAATGCATACCTTCGATTTAGAAAGATAACACTCACTACCAGCTTAACATTGCTCTTTATTAAATTTAACTCAAGTCACACACCATCAGAGTGCTCAGTGAGATGGTTCCTGACTCTGCCCTACCAATTTCAGTTGCTTCAGTGAGCCACTGACAAGCTTGGTGCAGTGGGTCAAAGAAGCATCCACTCATCACTTCCAACTGGTTGAGACATCTTAATAATGTGATTAAATATTTTGATATGAACCAATATTTTGATGAAGCTATAAATGTTTAGCATGTATTCACTGAAGTTTGTTATAGACTCAATATATTCTGATTCTTCAGGTCCATGTAGTATATTTGATTTGATATGTTAAATTTTAAGGAGATCAAATTAAACTAAAGTATAACCTGAGGAATGTGGTGAGGAGAGTAAGTAGAAAATGTGTCTAAAAATATTTGAAAGATTGGGGATGGCAAAAACGAAACATTTGTGAATATAATCACTATTAGCAATGCTTAAAGACACCCTTTTGGGAGGGGAAATTTATTCTTCTCTGCTCTCCTACAGGCAAATGAAAGAATAAAGATGAGTGAGTGAAAATAAGAGAAATATCCATTTTGTATCAATTTTGCAGCATTTTTTTAACCATATAGAACCTCCTAACAATGGGAAGGGTTGCTTTAAGAAGCTATGCCCTTCTTGTCATTGAAAGTGTTCAAGCAGAGTCTGAATTATCATCCATTCCATGATTCATTCACTTAATAAATATTTATGGAGGGCTTATTATGTTCAAGGCAGTGTGCTGAGACTACGGGAAAGGCAAAGATGAATCAGACTGAATTCTTCCCCAGTAGGAGAGCTACGACTTGAACTGAATAATTAGAATACAAGGTAAGAAAGGAAAAGTGCCCTAGGAGACATACAGATAATTTTGCATAGGAATGAAAAAGAGGGAGGCATGATTTTCAGTTCATGGATATTGGAGGAGTGTTTTCTTCTCCTCTACAATCCATTCTCTACAGAGCAGCAGGAAATCAGTCCATATTACACTCCTCATAAAAACACTTTAACAGTTTTCATTGCATATATTATAAACCCAGGGCCATCACATTTGACTTCTAAGGTCAGATGTGATCTGGCTTCTGCCTATGTTCCCACCCTCATGTGCACCAGCCACAGCAGTGTTTCTCTTTCTGGAACACACCAAGCTCATTCATCCTCAAACTATTTTTTTTTTTTTTTTTGTCAGTTCACCTGATAAATCCTCTGTTTCCAGACTTTGGTTTGGTTGACAGTGTCTTATTTTCCAATTTCAGCTCCCATGTCATTTCCTCCATGAGGCCATCCTTGGGCACTCCATCTAAATTAGCTGAAGGTGGCTTCTCAATCCTCCATCTCTCCATACCCATCATCATTTTATTTTCTTTCTAGTACTATCCAAATTTGGAAACTGTCCTTTCTCTTGCCCATTTATTTATAAATTGCCTAATATCTGTCTTTCTCAACTAGAACGTAGCAAGAGTGAGGATTTGTCCACCTTCTTTGCTGCTGTGTCTCCAACATGCAGATTAGAACAATATCTAACATGCCATAGGCATACAATACGTACTTCTTGAAGGCTTACTGAATAGAGTTTTTTGCACAGGGTGAGAGTTTAGACAAGAATCTTTAACTCCTTCCAACTCTGATATCTTATAATATCAATGTTCTATGCTAATTCCTCTCAGCTGGATTAGCCATTTTATCACACCTGGGATTTGGGTCATTGTTTTTCTTTTGCTCTACAGACACTTTTTCAACTTTCCAGCTCAAACGAATGCATGTGTTTCAGTGATTCTTCTCTTAACTCCTTCTGAATCATGATTAAATCTTTAAAAATAAATTCCCTAAATCTCTACTAAGCAGACATACTCTTTGCATGTTATTTCAATATTATTTTGTAATTGGTTCTGTTTCATAGATGTTGGATTGCCTATGCCAACTGAAATAAAATGCACATTACATATGTCACTTCTCAGTAGCTCCATCAAAAAAACGGTATTAAGAAATAAGTGAATTTCATTTTAATAGTATACTTTAATTTAATCTAATATATCAAAAATATTATTTCAACATGTAGCAATATAAAAATTATTCATGAAGGATACCTGGGTGGCTCATTGGGTTAAGTGTCTGGCTCTCGCTTTTGGCTCAGGTTGTGATCTGAGGGTCATGAGATGGAGCCCTGACTTAGCTTCTGTGCTTAGCATGGAGTCTGCTTGCTCTTCTCCCTCTTCTCCTTCCCCCTGCTCTCTATTTCTCTCTCTAAAATAATAAATATATAAAATCTTTGTATGTACAATAAAGTTGTATTTAGTGGCCAATTATTTTATACTGCTTAAGCGTTAAAATTTTACGTTATTAATGTTATTGATAAAATTAAATAAAATTTTAAATTTAAAATCCCCTGTCACACCAGCCACATTTCAAATGCTCAATTAACCACATATTGCTTGTGGCTACATCTAGGTCAGCGTACAACTACACAGCTAAATAGTAGATGCCCTGGTACAGGAACTGTCTCTTCGACAACATACTTCATTTGTTGGATATGTAAATTAATGAATAAGACATTATTTAGTTTCTAGCAAACAAATGAGAAAACATAAATGAAAAACATAAATGAATCATTTGTACTATTTCCCCAAATAAGTCTTTAATTACTGCTTTTGCCAGGAAATGCCATTGATAATAACAAAAACAGCACTGGAAAATAAAAATACTAGTGTGATTAATGAATGTCATGAGACTATGCTGTTGTGGTCAAAATAAGTTCTGAATGCCTTAAGCAAATTTAATGATAGAGAAAGTTAACTCAGGGCTATCCTGAGCATCTCAAGATTTTGCTTCTTCACACAAGCTAAGAGCGCTGTTAAACATAGTCAGAGGAGCAGCTGGAGAAAAGGCTGCCTCCAACCCTTTATAATAAGAACAAACTATTACCATTTGTGCATCCTTGCATTTCATATGAGCCTCTATTATAAAAACCAAATCATAAATCAGCAAATTCATATACACATATATGTATACATCAGCAGAAGGGGAAATGAAGAAAAGGAAAATGGCAGTATAATAATAAATGGAAAATGAAGTTTTAAAGGAAATTAATGAAATATTTTAAAACCTAATTAAATAACCATAAGAATTTAAACACAAAAAGATCTTAAATATGGTTGATTTTTTTAAGTCACAAAGTACTTGAATCTTCAATATAATCACATTAAAATTTTCTAAAAATTTAAGAGTAATATAGAATAAAACCTAAGATTATGAAAAAAGCTAAAAAAGTTAACGAATGAAAATAGAATATTTCTATCATAATAACAGTAGTTACTATTTCTCAAGCACAGACCATGTGCCTGACACTTTGCTGGATATATTAGGCTTTTAGCTTCTCCTTTCACAGCAAACCCTGGGTAATGACCTCACTTTTTTTTTTTTTTTTAAGATTTTATTTATTTATTTGAGAGAGAGAGCACAAGTTGGGGGAGGCGGGTGCAGAGGAAGAGGGAGAGGCAGACTCCCCACTGAGCAGGGAGTCTGACATAGGGCTCAATCCCAGGACCCCAAGATCATGACCTGAGCCAAACAAAGGCAGAGGCTTAACTGACTGAGCCACCCCAGTGCCCCCAGTAATGTCCTCATTTAAGAGATTTAGAAGTTACCTGCAATTCACACTGCTAGTAAGTGGAAGAGCTAAAATTGGGAGGTGAGAATATTCAGTATGATTTCTATTTTAAATGTTCTGTTAAAGAGTGGCTAGACTCTGAAAGAAGTAGAAATAAGAACTTCTATATAAGAAAATAAACTCCATCCTCCTAGGCCCTTCCACACACAGGGACTGTACTGAGCTCATAGTATCCATGGTGAAGAGGTAAGCCCTGGTCAGAAAGAGATTCTTAATGTCCTCTGAGGCTCCCCTGGAACATAAAGATGTGTGAGTGCAGAATTCATGTGAGATTATTCATTGAGGAAAGAAGAGGTGGAGAGGGATCTACTGAATGACACCACCCTCAGGAACCCCAATCCAACTAAGTGGCAGTACCATGTTTCTACCAATGTCATTGGGACACAATTTACTCAGCACCAATATACTAACAAACTGAACTTTTTTTGATGGATTTTTTTTTTTTTTGCTATTTCAAATTAAATTTTTTTTTTAATGAAGAGGAAGGTAGATTAATCAAGATTTATAAGCCACAGCCTATCAGGAGAGGAAAAGAATAAAATGTTAGCTCTCCTTAGAGAAAAATTGATTGAAATTGCAAAATCACCTCAGACACAAAATGCACACTGAAAATATTTTAAAACAACCACGATATTTAGTGAAGGTAAAATTAGGTGACACATGATCACTTATAGTAGACTTACTTTTTCAAAGAATGTTTTCATCATTTTATAACCTATTTAATAGTGGCCTTTAAGGCTTTTTTTTTTTTTTCCTTTTTTTCTCAGTGAGTTTTTAGGTTTTTTTTTTTCCCCCCCTGAATATTTTTCTGGGATCTTCTCCTCCAACCTATCCTCCAACATACACTAATTTAAATTATGTCTTATGTTTTCTAGATAAACATCAAATTAATCTTGAAATCTTTAGTGGCGTGAATCTAGAAGTGGCATGAATAAAGGCTAAGAGCAATGTATCAGTGATGGGTCTGCCTTCCACCAGCCCAGATACAACCAGAAAAGGACTTACATGTAGCAAGAATTCTAATGTTCTTGTTGGGGAGCCTCTTTGGTCTTCCTCTAAAGTTTCTTCTGTTTTTACAACTCTCTCAGAGCACACAGGAAGTACTCTATCAAATTTTCACCTGATTTTACATCATTCTGTCTGTCTCCTAAGTAAATAAAAATCTGTGGCTCAGCATAAAGAACACTGCATTGATGAAGAGGGTGAGGTGAATTTTAGTCTGATTTTTATAAGAATGTTGCTGATGAGACTAGTCCCTCCAGTCACATCAGGGACTCTCAAGTGTGTTTTGTTGTTTGGGGTTTTTTTGGTTTTTTGTTTTTTTGTTTGTTTTGCCTCAACCTTCAGTAGAAACACAATTTAAAATAAAATCTTCAAACCATTTTTTGGGAATGGGGAGGATATAAATTATAAATGAACTCAAAACAACTCATGGAAAAAATAAGCCATACTCTTAGAAATTATAAAATGATTTTTTTTTTTTTTTTTTTTTTGTAAAATGGAATCCTAAAGTGCTAACATATCCTTTGCTAACTGGTAAGAAAAACTGAAAAAGCAAAGAACTAGTCTATTTTCAATGTGATCTTTGGTTCCATACGGGAAAAAAAAGCCCAAATAAGTCAACACCAATATTCTGAGTAGGCTTGGAATAAACTCCATCTTTAGTAGATATGGTTACATCAGAGTATCATAGATCGATTAGACAACTCTTTAGAACAATCTAACACCCTTAACTCAACCTTGGGATTTCTCACTCTTGCTTGATCATAACAATTACGCTGGCTTCTTTGGAGATTCTGCTTTGGTGGCTCTCTGCTGAGACATGGAGTTCTGTATTTTTGAAAAGCACTCCTGAAAAATACTTAGGATCAGGCTAGTTTGAGCAACCCTGCTTTATAGTACAAGAACCAGCAACTTTCTAATTCATTTGGTTCATGAGACTCTTACTATTAAAAAGAATAGGCTCCTCAGCTGTCACGAGAATTCTGATCTGCTTGAAAATCATATTTCTCAATGGAAAAAAAAATCTTGGTATATCCTTTTTAGCCTTGTTTCTGTAAATGAGCACCACCATCCACCCACGTACCCTGCCCCCCCATAGCTCCTTTCCCCCTTTGTAAACTGAGAAAGCCGGTCCCCCTCAGACTACACTGCAACAGACTAGAAGTGACTCTCTCAAGATAATCACTTTGAAGGCTTGAACTGAAATCATGTACTGATTTTCAGTAGTTCAAAATTTTAATATAAAAAGTGAAGAGCAATATATGAGTACTTGGGTGTAAATACATCTTCTGTGTGCATAGTCTGCCTGGACCAGAGGGTAAAATAGGAGGATGGTATGGGAGGCTTCCCTGAGGTTCCTTCTCATCCCTTTGCCCCATCTCCAAACACAGCAAGACAGCTTTACCCTCTTCTGCATCATCCCTTACTCTGCTATGTAGTTTTCCTCTGAAGAATCTGTGGGTATTCTTCAACCTCCTATTCTCTCTAAGCTTCCTCTACCTACTTACACAGCCCTTTTCCAGGGTGTTTTAGCCATGTGTCCTTCAAACATGTTGTCCTTCGACAATGTTGTTCTGTTCCTGACACAGGCCCTTACTCTGGGTCTTGCCATATAAAGTGACTTCTAAGCAGTAGATAAGCGCTCAATATTATCAGAGGGATAACTTTGTGTTTGAAATCATAAAATCTTATCTTTGTTTTCTCACAAGAGTACCATTATCCCATTCTCCACAAGGGGAAACAGACCTAGAAAGATCGAGCGACTGCCTCCTTCAAGTCAGTAGCAAGCTTGGGACCGGTGCTTCCACGCTTCAACTTCATTATGCTCTCCAGTTAAGCCCATGTGCCGGTCATTAAAATATTCTTTCATTGAAGAATTATTTACTCTTTCTTCCAGATTGTTAATAAAGACATTAAACAAAACCAGACCTCCCACTGACCCTACAGTTAACACGTTGCCCTGAGTCATTAGGACTTGTCTTCCAGCCAGTTCTCAGTTCATGTACAGAGCACACAGCAAAGCCAACGCTAATAAGGTTGGCAAATAAGGTTTATTGAGAAACTCTATCAATTGCATTATAAAAATATAAATATATGTGTGTTAAGGTACATTCATTGTGCTCATGGTTTTTAATTCTATTGAGAATGCCATCAAGACTGTCTGGCACTATTTGCTTTGGTAAATCTGTTCTTTGATAGCAGAGCTCTTTTAGCTCTTTTGATTGCAGTATCCTCTTAGTGTTTCAATCTTAACAGTGGTGCTATTATTTTTTTTTAAAGGATTGATTTCACAATGAGAATGCAAGTACAGATTCCTTATTCCAGGATGATTATTAGGAAAATTCATAATAACAAATGCCAGGGAAGAACACTGGGCCAGAGAGAAATTTGGACATCTTAGTAAGTGCCTCTGGCCCCAGATCTTCTCCCTAGCACTAAACAAAGTGGTCTCAGGGCCAAGATGGTGACACCTGAGAAAGAACTCAAGACAGCTGTGCTTGTAAGTGTGTCCTCCAAGTGGAGCACCTCCCATTCAAGTGCCAGATTTTTACACCAGATTTTCTACAGCTCTACTCCATTACATTGTTTTTCTTGTCCTACAATTCCTTGTACTTAACTGCCGCATATGAACCTTTGTTGATACACTGTAAGACTTTACCTACATATTTTCTACCTGTTTAAGCAACTTGTTTCATAGAACTCTTCTGTCTCTTAGTGAAAATTGAAGTGTCATGAAAGGCAAGGAATTTCCATTTAAGCCAAAGTAAAGTAGTCTCCTGATGACTACCCCAAAGCATATTTTAGAGGAACAGAAATTGTGTCAGCTAGGAATTAAATTAACAACCACCATGTTTCCCTAACCACAATGGCATAACCTTATGTCCAGGATCTTCACAACTGAGGACTTTGCCAGTGACTCGCCAGAAAACGCTATATACATATAGTTTTTGGCCTGCCTTTAAAAAGGTCCCTTCTAGATGAACTTTCTGTTTTCACTATTGGCTTGAGCCATTTCACAGGGACCATACACTGTACATATATTCCAAGTAACACAAGTTTTAAAATGGCAATATCCATTTACTAAATAGTTATATTGGAAAGTAATATCTAATTTTAAAATGTAGGTATCACATATAAAGCTGTCCGCTTTAATGGCCCTATTCATTGGAGTGAGAGCAAGGATGTTTCCAGTATTTTAGTTATTTTATTACAAGTGTATGATATTTAAAAGGGCTTGAGATTTGCATGGGAGGGAAATGAATTACACTTTAGCACACTGGGTCAAGAGATTACCCAACTTTTACTATATTTTCTGAAATATATTCAGAAGGGCCATTTTATATGTAAAATACTATGAATTCATTTCCGTATGATAATTGCAAGAATTACTACAATTGTTAAGTGCTGTTTAGTAATATCAGTTAATATGAACTGATATTTATAGGCAAGAAAAATGAGTGATTCAGATTTGAAGAGTGCTTGTGGGGTCCTGTTCCATCTTTTGAGCTTGATTTATGCCTGAGGGACATTCTGCACAGACAAGTTTACAGTTGTCTTAGACTGAAAGACCAGGGTGCTTTATTAGCAACAAACGTATGCGTGTTTTCCTTTACAGATATCAGCTGCTACAAGAACAAACTTGCAAAGCTTTTTCTTGGGTTTACTCCTATGTGGCAGTGCAATAGCTTTCTCCAAACTGATTTTTTTGAGTGACATTATGTCATCATTTTTATTAACTGTTGAATTACAGAAAATGAATATTTATATAACTATTCTAAATGCAAACATGAAAGTAATCTCATAGAAACTGATAATATCAAGATCCAATTCAGAATGTGATTTACATTCTTAAGTAACATGGTTTCGCTATTGATTAATATTTGTTTACAAGTTTCATAAGAGTGTGATATGGAAAGAAAAGTGACCCATTTCACATATTGTGAGTAGAACTATCTTATGAAGGAATAAATGCTAATATTTTTTAGCATTTCCTTGGTTTTGCTCTGTGCTAAGTACATTATGTGCACACCTTGTATCATTTCATCGCCAACAACAAATCTCTGAGGTCAAATCTATATTATCTCCATTTCATAGTTGAGGGATAGGAGGCACAGAGGGTATTTATATACGTAACTTATCCAAAGTATACAGCCAGAAAGCAGAATCAGAACACAAGCAGTCCTATGCAGAGCTCTGGCTTTTGAACTCATGCCACCAGAAAGTAAGGTAGGTTAGTGGTTCTCAGACTTGGGTAGAGGTCAGAGTTATATGGAGGACTCATTAAAACACAGACTGTTGGGCCTCGCATCCAGAGTTTCTGGGACAGTAGGTCTAGTCTGAAGCCTGAGAACTGGCATTTCCATCAAGCTCCCAGGTGATGTGTTTGTGCTGTCTCAAGAACCACACTTTGAAAACCACAGAATTGGTTGACTTGAAGTCAGAACAGCTGAGATGGGCTGTGGAGATTTCAGGAGCTGGAGATGCTCCCATGTGACTGGAGAGAGAGAAAAGGGGGCAATCAGACATTAAGGTAGGGAGCAAAGCAGGACATTCAGGAAGAGGGAGCCTGAGGAGAAGGAGCACAGGAGAGAGGGGGGCTGTGTCGGTGTGCGAGTCTGTGGTCAGAAGAGAGGGCAGGTGGAAAATCCCACCGTGAAAGATGTCAAATCCAAGGAGGAAACTTTAAAAAGAAACACTGAAAGTGCCACAGGAATTTTTCCTTCAAAAACTCAACCCTGGGAAAATATTTGACTTTTCTAAAGCGTAAGGACATAGCAAATAAGAGACAATAGTGGCAAAGGCATCAATCTGGGAGACAGAAAATGACCCTCAGCCCTAAAATTCCGGCGATCCTGTAGCAGCCACTTTGCCTCTCTGGGCCTCGGTCCCCTAGATCTTCATCTTACTTAGTCCAGTCCATCTCTACAGTCCTTTCTTGTTTCAATGGTCTGAGTTTCAATTGATGGAGATATTGGGTTATGACTTTCCAGTGTATTTGCTTTACAAATCTCCTTCTTTCCTTCATCTACATTGCTTATGAACTGATAATCCCCTTACTCAGCCTGATTTAGAATGAAGTATGAACTTATTAATGACTATTAAGAGGGGTGGCATTTACATTTGTTTCTGGCTTTGGTTTAAGTCTTTAGATAGAACTGCAGTTAAACTGATTTATTTTTAGCAGCCCGAAAAGAGAGGTTTGCCTAATGTTTGTTGCCTTTTGGACCTGTCTTCTATGTAGAAATCTGGGAAAGCCATCAATATAGTCAGTGAAAGAAGTGAGGTGCTCCAAGCTTGTTTCTTGGTTATAATTAATGGAGGCCATTTGGGGACATGTAACATTTACTCTCAAATTAAGATGACATGCACTATCTCCTACCCACCCAATTCTTTCTATTAAAGAGTCAAAACACTTTTTAAAAGCAGTAGGCAAGGTATATGGGTTTATTTCCATGTCCAGGTCTCAGAAGAATTTAAGAAGGAGATGTTCCAGGCCAGGAGACTGGCCGAGGAATACCAGTGTGCTTGTGTTCCTCTTACCATCACCCCGTAGATGTTGTCTTCTCACCCTGTGTCTCTCTCTTCCTGTACTATTTTAACCAGAACCCAAAAAGTATGTAACAAGGGGGCTTGAGCCTGTTTTTATACTTCTCAACCCTAGCCTCCTTTTTTCCAGCTGTATATTCACCTTCTAATGTGTAGTAGGGCTGATTAAAGAGAATCAGGATGGCAATGTGGGGGTACTTTTTGTGGTAGAGGGAGTTTACAGTACTTTTCATATACTCATTTTTCAAGTATAAAAACTGTGATCTACAAGACAGAAAGTGGCTTCTCTGGATCACTTAGTGAGGGGGTCACAGAAACTGAGCTAGAGTCTGACTCAGTTTTTACCAAGAGATCCTGTGACATACCACATTTCTCAGACCTTGTTACTAAGTTTTCCTGTTGTGTTTATTTCCCACTTGTACACACATACACACACACACACACCACACTCACACAAGCTTTCGTACTTTCACATGCTTATAGTCGTTCACTTACTTCTTTGCTCTCACACTCAAACACACTCATAATCAACACATACACTCCCTCCCACATACTCCTTGACTGTCACACCCCCATACTCTGAGACTCAAGTAACTTCAGGAACATCGAAATGTCTGCTTCCCCAGATGGCCTGCTGTTGGAGGACCAACTCATTCTCAGAGATTCCTTTTGTTGAATCGAAGTGATCCACGTGGGGTTTGAGACCTCGTGTGAACACCCAGCCAAAGGTTCAAACCAGGACTTGACCTACATGGGAGTTTCCCATGGAGGCTCTGACTCCTGGGGTTTTTTTTTGTGCTAGATTAGGTGGCAGTCAGTGAGAAATGGAACTTTGAAAAGAAAGAAGTCTGAAGAGGATTGAGTGATGAGATTCTAAGATGATGTGGTCAGAAGGGAATTGATGCCAGGGAATCACTTCAAGAGTTAATTTTAAAGATGAGAATCCAGTGACTGAACAGAACCAGATTCCAGAAACAAAATCCAAGTACCTAAAGGTGAGGTGGCCAAGAGGAACTGGATGGTATGAAGGTTTCTGTGGCATCAGAGGATAACTGGGATGAGGAGATGAATGTCCTAAAGCTCTGCACTAACCATGAAGAAAGGTGATTTGCTTGTAGCTGGGTTCCACTGGCCTCTATCTGGTGAACTCCTTGCTCTATTCTGTGGTAACTTCTGACACTTAGGGCCTTCACTTCTTCCTTGGACAAAGGAGGAACAGGGGACTGTAAGTCACACAGTGGCGAACTTTAAGGAAGACTTTGATTTTATTATTCTTTGGGGGAAGTAACTGTAGATCTATCCCCTTCTCTTCTGCCCTGTTTGGCAGTCTGACAACTGTCACCCAGATAAGATGGGCCTTCCTGAAGGTGCTTTGAATTCTGCCTGAATTTTCTCAGGAAAACACCTGACATCTGGTATGAGAACAATCTAGAACATGTTCTCACAACCTCCCAGAAGCTGAATATCAAGTTTATCCAGACTTGGATCTCAATGATCCTTATACACAGCTTTTAATTAATCAACAAATTAGTCAACAATATGCAAATAGGTAGGATAGTTATTTGGTACATCTATCACCTTCTGTATTTATGTAGCCTGTTTTATGTGTGGGCAAAGTGGGTGGCCACAGGCCTGGTAGGATTTAAGCAGTACAATGTATGAAAGGTACTGCCTCAGCTATAAATTTTGTCCCATTTGGGGGCATAGCCATAATCTGCTTTATTCAAGTATTTAACCATTTCCTTACCAATAATGAAGCCAAAAGTTTTTCACTCTACAAAAAATATATTTTCAATTAATCATTTCATATGCTTTCCTAAAAGAATGTTCTTACTATGAGGCCACATAAACACAACAATGGAACTACCAAGTTTCAGTTCAATTCCGTATGCCACAGGGAGTTTGCAAGTATGGAGGTCTCACATTTTGACAAGACAAGGTAGAGACGACCTCTTAGAAATAAGAAACAAGAACCATTTCCTAGTGGTATTTAGCTTTTATTCTAAGTTGCCATCTGGACAAATTAGCCAATGAAGGCTTTATATTTTAAACCTTGAAAAGGAGAAACAGTCCAAGTAAATTTTATTTTAGGATTGACCTGCTCTCCTAAGTTTTATCTCCACACAAACATTCAGTTAAGGTTAAATTATGATATGGCTCTTTGATCTTTCTACATCAGTTGAGTCATGAGTCAGTTCTCAGTGTTTATGGTTTCATGATCATGAAAATATTGTAGCAGTTTTGTTTTACTATTTGGACTTTCTCAAAGAAGTGATCCTAATGCCCAATGAGTAATAGAAAACACCAAAGTGTTTTTTTCAGTTGTTAACATATCAATCACAAGAAAATCTGTCTGTAGGAAAATTACCTCTCTACAAGTGAATAAAACAACAATCAACTGTGGAATGATTTTTTTTTTCAGTTAGCATGTTAAATCTGCGTAACAATCAAAAATATAAATATGTTTTTTGTTTTGTTTTGTTTTGTTTTTTTAAAGATTTTATTTATTTGACAGACAGAGATCACAAGTAGGCAGAGAGGCAGTCAGAGAGAGAGAAGGAAGCAGGCTCCCTGCTAAGCAGAGAGCCCGATGTGGGGCTCGATCCCAGGACCCTGGGATCATGACCTGAGCCAAAGTCAGAGGCTTTAACCCACTGAGCCACCCAGGCGCCCCTAAATATGTTTTTATATAATGTTCACTGGTTATAATTCTTTCCTATAGTCCCTGATAAGTTATTGTTACAACTCATGTTCACTGTTTTTATTTTGATTTTTTTTAGTATTGCCAAAACATATGCTACTGACCATATAAGGCAAAATTGCTCTGTGTCTAAAAAACCACATGGTGAATGCTTGCATTTCAATTAAAACCAGATCTCTTGACATCTTTATGCATCTGAGCCCTAGCCACATGAGGGTAGCTCTGTCAGCCTCCCCCCCACTCTTGATCAATGTAAGCACATCTATTCTTAGACTATGAAAGATGTGCCTTAGGTGCCAAGGGAAGGATTGCTGGCTTGTCACAGCTGCAGCCTGGTGGAGAGTACTTTGTGTGGTCTGTGAGCACAACTTTCCTGCCTTCCCTCCTGGCTGTGCACCTCTGAGTGGGAGAAGATGCACTCCAGGCTCATCTTCCTTCTTATGTTCTCAAGTCAAATTGGGAGGTTGAGAAGAGCATATAAAAGAGGCCACACATTTGTTCATCATAGGTTGCCTGGAAAAAGACAGAAGCTGCTAAATGAATGATCATTTTTTGGGAGTGGCTGTACCACACTGATCACTCTTTTTGAGTCAAGACTAAATAACTTTAGGGGGGAAAGAATCTGGAAGCTGTTAGATAGAAGATAGCAGAGGAAAAAAACAAAAGAGCATTTTATTTTTATCGACTGGTGATTAACTTAGGATAGAGTCATTCGATGACTACCAGGGTTGTTGAAATGGTGAAAAGACATGGTTCCTGCATCTCCAAACTAACCAAAGATAGGGTTTTGTATTTCTACACCAGATTGCAGTTTCTTACAAATAGTTTTAGCTAAAAACAAAACAAAACAAAAACATCTATTTTTTTTTTTGAAGTCCATTGTTTCCGGAATCAGTCAGAGGTAATAAAAAAGTAGGTGTGAAGTGAGGGATGAGAATTTTTATTTGGATTAAAACTAGAAGAATAAGGTGAACTCTTAGTGGTGGCAATCCCTACTAACATGTTCCATACCATCTGAAGTCTAGAACTCACACTGCTACCTCCCCTGACTCGGGCTTCTAGTACCTGTTAGAGATCGTCATGAAAAGCCCCAGAGAGGTCTGTTTCTTGTTCCTTTGAGGATATGACCATTATTCACTTTGTTCATTAAATAGTCTAAAATTAAAGAGCCTAACAGTCAAAGAATCAAAATCTGAAAAATGAAACAAGGTAAAAATGTCTTCCAGTTTTTCTTAACTCTTTCCTACAGTTTATTTGGGTAACGTTTCAAAAGACTATGACTCAGTTCACCACCACTAGTACAGAGGAATCAAACTGTAACACAGATTATTCTAATAATAATAAAAGTGTCCTTAGACTTAAATAGCAATCTTTGAAGAAAAAATATTCTTACTCAATTAGTTGATTAAGTTTGCCCTGGTAGCTGAAAGGTAAATTATTTTTGTGGGAATCCGTATAAGTTTTAGAATTAGGAAGTTGTATTTGCTTTTATTATTAGGTGACATAACATCCTTTAGGTTCAAGCTGTTCATTTGAAGACCACTTTTGTCTTCCTTTCAGAGTAAAATTTTTTCCAGATACCCTGCACCTGTTTTCACAACCATGACATAGCCAGAAAGTTTTCTTCTGCTTATCGTTAGTTGCTAAGCAGAATATATTTCAGTATGCCAGCTGCAAAATTGTCAATCAAGCAAACATTGCCTGTGCTTGGTAATCTGATAACACTTAACGGCCATCCTCTGATCTCTAGCAATCAATGCGAGGAAATTTAGCTTAAGCAGAGTCATGCTTTGTATTGTGTGAAATCAGAAAGGTGATGAAAAAAGCCTGAAATTTCAGCAGTTCCCCGGTTTTCACTGGGGTTCTTGTTTGACTCGCTTAAAAGGGTTCCTCTCCAGTATCAATAGAATAGAGATTGTTTTGTAAAAACACATTTTCACTTTGTTGTGCAAAAGATTTAAATTCGTTTCATAATTTTGGTCATTTATTCTTCCCAAATCTAAGGCAACATGCAGAGCAACCATGCCATCTGTACACCCTAGTTTTAAGGGCTGCTTAGGAAAGTGTGGGGAGTGGAAATTTATCGCAGATTATTCATCGCCACAGCCAGGATGGTGTTAAGTAGAAAGCCTTTGTGCATGAGTGTTCCTATGAGTATTTATTTTGAATGTGTGTTAAGCAGTCGCTATGCAGTAAAACAGAAGGGACCGTAGGAAGCTGTTGCCCTTACCTTGGATCCAGAGATACCCGTGTGGGGATTATATGCTGGAACGGGACTTGTTAGAATGGAGCTTGGTGCTGGGTTTGTTATTGCCTCTCCGTTTTTCCAATAGATTGCATGTGACTGTGATAAAGAAACTATATGATAGCTAAACAAAGGAGTAGTCATTTCATTTTATGTTTGGACTTCCACTCTTCTGTACAAATCAAACAAAGTGATATCCAGCTGCTTACTTACTCCAACCATAAAGCCCTGTTTTATCATATACTTCTATGCGTATCTATAAATATATTATATAAACCATTGTAATATGAGAAAGTTGAGGTTTCACTTGCATCAGAATCAGGAAATACAAGGTTAGGATTGCCAAAGCAATTTAAACTTGGACCCCCCTCCTCACTATCAGCAATATAATAGTGCCTTTCATTTCATGAACTCATAGTTTGTTACCGTTTGTATTTTAATATGAGCATCTGGTTAAGGGTGACAGACAAGATGGAAAACCTGGGAGAACCATTCCTCCCTATGATCCTAGCACATTCTAGTTTGCCATTTTTACACTGACGGTACCCAGGTAGTACAAGCTTGAGATGGCCTCAAGAGTCTTCCATTGGATGCTCCTACCCCAGTACCCATAGGATAGCATGTGAACACAACCTCTGAATTTAAGCAAATCACTGGACTCAGAGAAAGTCCTTTGAATATTAATGAGGTTTTTTTGGTCACATTTATGGTATGGTATCTAATCACACAAGAAAGCGCTCAGAAAAGAACTTAGAAAATATTTTAAGAATATGGAAAGAAAAATGTTTTACATTTTGCTGAATGTTCTCCCTACCTTTCTGGATGCTTCTCCATTTCTATTTTCCACAATAGACATCCTATTCAATTTTTCTCCCAGAATGCATATCTTTTTACAAAATAGTTGTTTAAACTACATATTTAATTGTATGGATGTAAAAATATTTGCTTAACTACTCCCCTGGTTTTGGACTTTTTTTTTTTTTTTAAAGGTTTATTTATTTATTTGACAGATAGAGATGACAAGTAGGCAGAGAGGCAGGCAGAGAGAGAGAGGAGGAAGCAGACTCCCTGCGGAGCAGAGAGCCCGATGCGGGGCTCGATCCCAGGACACTGGGATCATGACCTGAGCCGAAGGCAGAGGCTTAACCCACTGAGCCACCCTGGCGCCCCGGTTTTGGACTTTTTAAAAATGTGCTATTATAAATACATCTACAACAGACCAACTTTTTTTTTTTTTTAGAATAATTTTTTAGAAATAGATTTTTGGTTTTGTGGCAGGCCATTTTTTTACTGAAGTACAGTTGATATGTAACTTATCTTAGTTTCAGGTGTACAGCATAACAGTTCAACAGTTCTATGCATTACACAGTGCTCACCACAATGAACGTAGCTACCATCTGTCACCATACAATGTTATTATAATATTATTGACTGTATTTCCTATGCTGTACTTTTCATCCCTGTGATTTATTTATTTTTATAACTAGAAGTTTGTATCTCTCAATCCCCTTCACTTTTTTTGCCCATCCCCCTCAGTCTCCCTCCTCTCTGGCAACTACCAGTTTGTTCTCTGTAAATAGGAATCTGTTTTTGTTTTTATTTTCATTTTTTGGATTTCACATTTAATGAAATTATATGCTATTTGTTTTTCTCTAACTTATTTCACTTGGCGTAAAACCCTCTAGATCCATCCATGTTGTCATGAATGGCAAGATTTCATTCTTTTTTATGGCTGAGTAATATTCTATATTGTGTGTGTGTGTACATGTATATGTACACATATACATGTGCCTAACACATATATGTATATGTACACATCTTTATGTATATGTATGTATACGTGTACATATACATATATATACCACATCTTCTTTATCCATTTATCTATCAGTGGACGTTTAGATTGTTTCCCTACTTTGGCTACTCTGAATAATGCTGAATAATGAATAATGAATAAACATGGAAGGGAGCATATATCTTTTCAATTAGTGTTTTCCTTTTCTCTGGGTAAGTACCCAGAAGTGAAATTGCTAGATCACAGGATAATTCTTTTTTTAACTTTTTGAGGAACTTCCACGGTATGTTCCACAGTTGCTGCCCTAGTTTCCATTCCCACCAACAGTGCAGCAATGGTTCCTTTTCCTCTACATCCTCACTAATACTTGTTATTTCTTGTGCTTTGAATACTAGCCATCTGACTGATTTGAGGTGGTTTCTCACTGTGGTTTTGATTTGCATTTTCCTAATGATGAGTGATGTTGAACATCTTTTCATGTGTCTGTTGGCCATGTGGATGTCTTCTTTGGAGAAATGTCTATTTATGTCTTCTGTTCATTTTTAATCAGATTACTTGGTTTTTTGCTGGTGTTGAGTTGTAGGAGTTCTTTATATATTTTGGATATTAACCTCTTATCAAATATATCATTTGCAAATATCTTCTCCCATTCAATAGCTTACCTTTATCTTTTGTTGATGGCTTCCTTCACTGTGCAAAAGCTTCTTGGTTTGATGTGGTCCTGATAGTTTATTTTTGCTTTTGTTTCTCTTGCCTGAGGAGATAGATCCAGAAAAATGTTGGTAAGGTTAATGTCCAAGTGATTACTTCGGAGCAAGACAATTTTAAAGGTGAAAGCTATTGTTGTATTATCTTTCAGAACACTTATCCTGTACCAATTTACATATCTAGCTCAATATTTCTCTAAGTATAACTGTTTATGAAACCTTCTATGCTCATATTTTACTAAGAAACTTTTTTCAATAAATTTAACAGTTATGTCTAGTCCTACATCATAAACAAAAATGATGAAAACAACATCTAGACGGAGGCTTTTATTCTTCTACTGAATGAGGGCAAACTGGAAGTTACAGTTTAACAATGTACCTATTTCAGCCGTGCTGACATGATTCAGCCATGCTGCCTTAATATCCTGACTTCTACACACCCACAAAAGTCCCTTTGAGTTTGTAAAGGTTTCACTGCTGCTGTAAGTGTCACTTCTCATTTCCCACACTGAAGGCTGCACATGAGGGAGCTGTCTGTCTTCTTTAAGCTACCAAAACTAGTAGAATTGCACCAAAAGTACACAATTTGACAAGACTACCAATGCTCAGTTGGCATTGTTTACACCACAGAAGTGAAGCCGACAAGTACATTTTGGCTTTGGTCATGGGTTATGCCTTCTCTGCCCTGCACGATGTTGTACAGTGGTCTGTAAGTGGTGTGAGGTGACTGTGGTCTTAATGGTGGCCTCCTCCCTTTCTCTCCTCCCTCCCCTGTCCCTACTTCCCTCCCTCCCCCCCTTCACTCCCTCTCCCCTTCCCTCACTCCTTCCCCTCCCTCCCCCCTTCTCTCTCTCTCTCCCTTTCTTTCTTCTTCTGTCTCTTTTAAGATGAAAGAGTCAAAAGAAGGAATGCAATCAATGAGAAAACACTCCAGTGAAAGTAGATGACAAGCAGCTGTTGCCCGGTGCCCAAAAATGCACTGATCAGGCCCAGCCTTGTTTTGCATGTGAGTTTGGATGGATCACAGCCTTTGGCATAATCACTTGAGGATAATGTTTCTTTTTTAAAACTTTCGAATCTCTCAGTAAATGAAGAGTAGAAGAAAAACTTGGTCGTAAGGTGATGCAAAAAGACTGAGTGTGTGAGCTCACCAATATAGGCATGTCTTGATGCATATTTGTGGCATTATCTGAAACTGATCAAACATGCAGTCAACTGATAGGTAGCTAAATGGTCAAGAATATAGAACATAGAAAATATAGTGTAATATTTGAGATGTTTTACAACCATGATCTTATTATCCCTTTGGCAGAAGGTAACAGACTTATTTACAAAAACTAAATTTACAAAACTAAATCTTCTGATTTTTAAGTGAATGACCAGTATTTCTGCTTGAGTGCCTCCAGCGGCATCCCTATACATTTCTCTTTGAAAAATAGTATTTTATTTCCCTTTGTCTCACATTTCATCCACGTTCCCCCACCCTTTCCTTTTTATTAACTGTAGATGGATTCCAAGCGACTCACCCTGGTAAAGGAGGCAGATTTTTCAAGCTTGTAGCAACTGTTTATCTAATTGCCTTTTACTGGGCTGGACATTGTTGTTGGGAATTTTGCTGCAGCACCATTTTAACCCTTACAGGGAGTGGGTCTTGAAATGGTGTGCTGTTGTCCTTTCCAAACTCCAAAGGTCTATACACACACACACACACACACACACACACACACACACATACACACACACACTCACTCAGTCACTCGCACCTGCACCTGGGAATCTTAGGCACTCCATAGCCTGCAGCATCATTCCCCAGTGTAGGAAATGAAAAGGGCTCCCCTGAGAACCGTACATACTCACATGGTGTTTCAGTTTCATTGTTTTGGTGGTGGTGGTGGTTGGTTTCTATTGGATCCCAGGTGCAGAGAGAGTCGACTTAATCACCAGTGGTCTGGACGAGGCCCCTCAAATGTATGTATTTATTCCCTTTTGGCCCTATTCTCTCTCCCCCACATAGATAGTCATTCTGGTATGCTTAATATATATTTTTCATATGGAAGGGTGCTCTGCAAGACATTTGTTAAGTGTGTGCTATCATTCTCTTAAATTTTCAGAGACAAAACATCCTCTGTTTCAGCTTTTAAACATTTCAAAGCTTTCATCTTCATTAAAAAAAAAAAAAAAAAAAAGCCTTTTCATCCAATACTAGCACTGTTAGAAATGAGTTAATCCCCCTAGGTGACTTTTCCATGTAGTCCAGTCTATCTGCTACTCTCCTAGGACAAGTCCCACAGATCTTTGCTCCTTTCCTCCTGTTTCTCTTCCAGCACTTTACCAAAATGCAGTGAAAATTATACACATTGTTTTTTTTTTAAGATTTTTATTTATTTATTTGACAGACAGAGATCACAAGAAGGCAGAGAGGCAGGCGGAGAGAGAGGACAAGCAGGCTCTCCACAGGGCAGAGAGCCAAATGCAGGGCTCAATCCCAGGACCCTGGAATCATGACGTGAGCCTAAGGCAAAGGGTTTAACCCACTGAGCCACCCAGGTGCCCTATTTATACACATTATTTGCAGGAATATTAATGCAAAGATAGAATCAGGAAATTCCAAACGGTTTTTTCTTATTAAGCTTTATTTATCCTGACTTTTTTGTGTGTTTTTCCATTTCTATCCCCTACACACCATAGTTTGTAGAAAGCACTTAGTATGTGGGAAAACAAAGAGAAATGCTTTTTCTTGAATCACTTTATTCTTGCTATCATATTAAGAGTTAGGAAAACCAGGGCACCTGGGTGGCTCAATGGGTTGGGCCTCTGCCTTCAGCACAGGTCATGATTTCAGGGTCCTGGGATCGAGCCCCGTGTCAGGCTCTCTGCTCAGCAGGGAGCCTGCTTCCTCCTCTCTCTCTCTCTGTCTGCCTGCCTCTCTGCCTACTTGTGATTTCTCTCTCTGTCAAATAAATAAATAAAATCTTAAAAAAAAAAAAGAGTTAGGAAAACACATCTTAGAATATAATCAAAGCAGTTTTTAATTAAGAACCAAATTTTCCAGATCTTATTTTTTTTCACTTTAGCAAAATCATTGGCGTTGATGTGGCCAAACAGATCTTTACTCTAGACCTCTTCCCTTTTTGTCACAAATCCATTATTTACAGATTTAACCCTAAGATACAGAGGAGAGAATTGAGACTTCAAGGCTGCTTACCCATGACCATATAAATTTTCAGGAGTGAAATCTAATTTTTTAACCCTGAAGTCCATGTACTAAAATGAGTTCTCAATAGTCTCCAATACTCCAACTACTATGGTCAAAATATGGTTTGACATTATAGGTATGCCTACATTACTCTGTAGTATTCCTTATTTGGTTACTCTTGTCCCAAGCCATGTGCCACGTTTGTGCTGAACATTGGAGATGGAGGGATTGGCTAGCACTGCGTCTTCTCTAGTGAGCTCAAGACCTAAGCAAAACCAGCAGTGTTTACCTGTCTAAGGCCAGACATTCTTACTCAGGCCAACTTCAATAAGGAGCACACCAAGGGCATCCTCAAAGGGGTAGGATGTAATAAGGAAGCCTAAAGAATAATGAACACAGAACTGAATCCCCTTGAGTCTCCCATTCCTGACTACAGACTCACCCCTGACTGGTTTCCACATACTGTACTCAGTATTGGACTCAGTATGTGAGATACTAGTACACATTTATTATCCTGATTATCCAAAACGATTATTTGGATGTTAACATCCGGTTCCTGATTTTACAGACATAAAAACAGGATATTAGAATCTGCTGCTCATTAAAAGAGGAAGACTTCCTAAGATCCATGTAATGAACTACTTGTTCTAGTCTTTGAAAAACTGTTCACTGAAGCCCATAAAGCAGCAACAGACTAAAATCAGGAAAGTGCCATTTTGAAAGTCATTTCCTAGAATTGTGTGTAGGTAAACTAGAATTTACTGCTTGTAAAACCATACTTTGGATTCCTCACCCATCTGATGCTACCGGTCAGATCAGATCATCAAATGCTATAAGGACCATCCTAACAAAATAGACATGATATAGAAACAAATACCGGTCGAGAGGCTCCCTCAGGTCAGCTCCGGGTCACTCATCCCATGAGCAGCATTTTATGATTTGGTTCAGTACTGCCCTGAGGTACATATTAACTTTAACTGAGCAAATGGCTAAAAATTTCCTCAGAAATGAGTCCAAGCAATTTCCCTTCTTTCTTCATTTATAATGTGTTGACATTAATTAGTACCTAATTCCTGGAGTGTGTTCAGGCTTCAGTGACAGACAGAAAGGAACGATTTCTGAGCAGATTAGGCACACAGCCTCCTGGCCCAGTTCCAGGGGACGCAGGTACAGCCTGACTGCTCTCAGGAGCAGGTCCTCATCAGCCTGGCCCACATTCCTCATTAGGATGTAAAGATCTTAAGAAGACTACGGGAAATGGTCCTACTTAATATAATAATCACTTTTCCTTAAGAAACTCAAGATATTCTGAGTTATTGGCTAAGATCTATGAAGAGAAAAAAAGTAGAGTCACTTAATGACCATGCATGGTGACTGAGCAAGCCAATGTTCTAAGCAGGTCTGCTTCCAGCACCTTCTGGCTTTATGCTATTTTAAAATAATATATTTCTTCATTCATCCCTGATCCCACATCTGCACAAGCAGCTTCTATGTTTCAATGAAAATGGATGCTCTAAAGGATAGCTTTATAACATCAGTTGGGCTAGGTTTAGATTAAAGCATGGGGAGACTGGAAGAGTAATAGAGGGTATTTCCTGTGTTTTATGTCTTCATCTAATAATGGAAGTCCTCTCTTTGGTCAGAGAGCTGTGATGTTCCAGTGCCTTTACAGAACTTCACTGGGAAATGTTAGTAAAGGCTGTTGTTTTCCCACTTTCTGGTATGTTAAGATCTTCATTTACAAACCATTTTGATTATTAGAAAGATAGAAGTAGAGAATGAACACATTAATAAAGACAACCCAAATTGTGCCTTTGAAAATCGAGTGTGAATACTACACAGATCCTAATAAATGATACAACCGTGAGCAGCCTGGAGGAATTAAAAACAGCCAGCAACATACATAGAACTGGAGTGAAACAGAGAAAAACAGATTGAGATTTATAACTGAGGCCCACTTATGAAAATTAAAAAAACAAGGACACAAAACAGCACACATTTGACCAGAGCACAAACAAATATGCATAACAAACACATTAGGTTATTTTCTGGAGGAAAGAAAGAAATAGGCATGGAAAAATGGAGACAAGAAAAGGAAATGGAAGGGCTTCCTCCAGAAATAGTAATTATTATGAGATAGGGGATGTGATTAGCTTCACTCTACACCTGAATTTTAGAAATATAGATGTGTGTGTATATGTGTCCCACTAATGTCCTAAGCAATATAGACAGCTCAGAATTTTTAGCTTCCAGTTTTAATCCCATGCTGTTCTTTATGAAGATATGAGGCCTGTGAACCAACACATCACACTCTCCTTGCCATGGATGTTCAAGACTACCATTGTTCATGGTATATTTTAAATACACAAAGCCATTACATTATGACACTACCGAGACATTTGTAGGAGCGAAGACTATGCCTCTGCTGTACATGTTGCCTTCTCAGATGTGACCCAGGAGAAGCACAACTTTCGTGCAATAACAGAAAGAAGCAAGTGTCTGAGTACCTGTGATTTTCTTGTATTTCTTAGAGTTCTTTTAGTTTGTTACCATCTATTAGAGAAATATCAACAGGGATGCCTGAGTGGCTCAATCAGTTAAGGGTCTGTCTTCAGCTCAGGTCATGATCCCAGGGTCCTGGGATGGAGTCCCACACTGGGCTCCCCACTTCAGGTGGGAGCTGTTTCTCCCTCTCCTGCACCCTCTGCTCGTGCTCTCTCCTCTCTCTCTGTCAAACAAACAAACAAACAAAAATCTTAAAAAAAAAAAAAAGAAGTATTAGCAAAACTTGATCAATATTCAGGCAAAAGTAACATTACCTATTATGATCCATTCATTTCCCAGCCAAGAAACAGAGATTCACTAGTCAGAACCTATATATCGCAGACACTGTTATTTGTAGTAACTGAACAAATATTCTTTTGTTATTTTACATTTAGCCCATGCTCCAAGGTGTGAGTACCCATATTCATCCACAATCTTTAAGTATAGTCTAACATTATGAATAACTTCCCCAGAGAAGGAGGAAATAGTGACATTATTAAAGTAAGATGTCACAGCAATTGTAAAAATAGAATCCGCCTGCAAATTAATGTTTAAAACAATTAATGGATATTTTAAGTACCAGCTTGTTGTCTTTTTTTCCTACCATGATTTAGATGAAAGTTTTAATACTTTAGAAGCTTTCAGATTTTAAGTACCAGAGTATAATGCATATGAATACACACCCATGGAAACCTCCAGCCTGAAACTTCTTTTCAGAGAAAAGTCTGAGTATTGAAAATGTAGCAGATCTGGTTTTTAAATAGTTGAGCTTTTCAAGGGGATGGGTAATCTATCATAATGGAACATTTAGCTTCACTTTAAAAGTATACATTTATGGTTTTCTTTTTATGACATCATTATGATCTTTAGTCCTAGTATTGCTATTCTGTGATCAGAGTGTGAAAATGACACAGAAATAAGTCAAAAGAGAGTTCAGCTGCCAGTTAGTTAAGGTCATAATTATTGGCCATTAGATTTTTAATACAACATAAAAAGGAGGTTATTATCTATCATTGTCAAAGAAATGTAGGCTGTACTTCACGTAATTAAAGTAACTTCTAATTACATGAGATTGGATTTGCTTTCTCCACAGTTCATTTCAAATGGAATGAGTCAAAGAACTCATCCACTCTTTTTTTAAAAAATATCAGTAGACTCATGCCTTTTTCCTGAACAAGATATACGACATACCTGGAATGCTATGTGGATCAACCTAGTAACATGCCCAAAGTGAAAGAAAGTCCCAGCATTACCTCGTCCTGAAGCTGGAAGTTATTTGAGGGGAGATGAAAAGAATTCCAGGCCTTTCTCTTTCTCCTACTGTAACTTGGTATACACAGATTCTTTTCATTTAAATCACTGATTCATTCCTTTAAATCTTTATTTATAAAAGAACCCTAATTATACAGCCAGTCAAAAAATATTTATTAAGCACTTACAACAGACCAACCATTGTTCTAATCTCTAGAGGTGTTTCTCCAAATGTGGTGTCCACATCCCCTGCAGCTTAGTTACTAGAAGCCATGCAGATAAAGTGTTGACCACTTCCCACCCCACACCAACTCAGTCCTGTCTTGCAAGGTGGGACCCAGGAATCTAAATTGTTAAAAGTACTTCAAATTACCTTGAAAATCCCAATAAGAAAATTTAGTCCCTGTCAACAAGCCTAATAAAAATTTGGGAATGCAGATAGGAAATAGCAGATCCAAACTTACAGTCAAACAACCTGAGCAATGATTTGTGTCACTTCCGGGATAAACCATTTAACTGACAAAGCTCTACTCTCTGTCTCATCTTCTTCTGACATGGCAAACCCTGACACCTCATGGTGAGTTGGTGGTATCATAAAATATTAGCATCTCACCAGTGAGTAGAACCTTGTTGCCAATCCATACTGGCCATGTAACCATGAGCAAAAAATATACTTTTGTTGTTTGAAACCAGTGAGATTTGGGGGACTATTTGTTACTGCAGCATAACCAATTTATCCTGACTGATGCAGATGATTCACCTTCCATCATTTTTCTTATAGGGAGTGTTGTTATCACACATCCTTTCCTTCAAAAATCATTTTAAATTTTTTCCATGTACTGCTTCTCCCCCAGCTCAAGCTCTCTCTTTTTCTGTCTCTAATAAGTAAATAAAATCTTTTTTTAAAAAGTTTTCCATGTGAGAATCTACAGATAGAACTTGCCTAGCAGAGGTCACTAAGAGCAAAGATCCTAAGATCACAATGAACTTCCCTGTTTGTGGCATAGAAAAAAAAAAAAGGCTAATATAACAAAAGAATATGGGAGCATAGGGGGAAGTGGTGGAGGAGAGAGGTAAGAAGTAGGATCAGAGAATTTATTAGGGATCAAATTGCAGAGACTTTGTGAGCCATGATAAACACTTTAGATTTTATTCTTTGTGTGAGGGATGCCACTGGAAAGTGTTAAGCAAGAAACTATATAATATGAATTACATTTCCAAAAGATCACTCTGACTACCTGGGGGACAGTGCAGAGGAGACCAAACCATCAAACAGAGAGGAAAAAAAAAAAAAAATGAATTTCTCACCGAATATCCTTGTGCTTAACTTGGTCCATTTTATTTCTGTGCCCTGTGTGGTTTAGTCAAATGTAATCTAGGTTTTATTAGAGTATTATTTCTCCCAAATTGACATTTAAAAAATGCTTGTCTCTGTGGTCGAATTCCAACAATAATTCCTGCTTCATTTAACAACATCTGTAAGGCCTTTTTACGTGACAGACATGGTGGTGCAAAGATAATTGGGACAACATAGCAAGACCCTGTGGGGAATCTCTGCAGGGTCCCCAACCCTTACTTCATAAGACCATTTCATCTTCTTTCCAGTGAATCTTCTGTTTGTCTTCAGCTACCATCAATCTTCTTTGTTTACAGACTTGGCTGTAAATTCCTCAACTTTCTTGGTTCCTTGTCCCTCCACTCCCACCCCCCATGTTTAACACCATTGACCTGCCCTTGACTTCCAAGATGTATCCTATTGGAACTATCATAAGAGACTTGGCCCTATAGGACTTGAGCCTTTTTTTTTTTTTTTTTTTTGGTCACTATCCATGAGGTGTGTGGGGGCACTGTCAGAGTATGAGAATCATACGAAACAATCAGATCCCCATGTTGGACTGAAATCCTCACTGAGTTTTGCTGTGCTGTGACATCAGAGGAGGAAGAATTATAATTTCTACATTCTGCCTTATTGCAGCAAGTCACCTCATCAGCATGGTTCTCGCCTTTATGTGGGATACTGTGGTTAGGAACCTACGTGCAACATATCCTTCAAATTCCATCGAACCAGCGTTGCCTCCCAGATAGCTTGGAGTAGGGAGAGGTACTGCCATTTACAGCCTATCAAACCAGTTTGGAAAGCCATCCCCCTCACTCATTATTTGTAAATACGTACAGGCAGTCCTCACTTTGCACAGTCCCAATATGCACATTCAGTTACCACAGTTTAGTTAAATTACACTGATCCCTGACAACCTGGTCCACATTTCTATTACCACAGTACATTAACTGTGAGTGATTGTATAAAGTAAAAATTTTGCTGCTTGTCTTTGCATCCATAAATCACTACATGAATAACAGAGGCCTATCCTGATCAGTGGCCAATCGTGTCACCTCTTTCAAAGTCGGTCAGTGATGAGTCACAGCCCGTGAGACTCAATCAGGTAGTTTTGCCTCTTTGATTCCCAGTGATAAATCCCCATGACATTTTACAAAAATGGATAATAAGAGAAGGAATTGGTTAATGAAGATGAAAGTACAGCAAAGAAATGGAAAGTGATAATGCCGAAAATGAGATTGGAATATAACCTTCACGGAGTTATAGGAGAAAAGGCTGACAGTGATAATCTTGCTCCTACTGCTGCGGGACACACTCTAGATGTGCAGCTACAGGGGTTTGGGAAGGCCAACTTGTGGACATAAATGAGGAAAATGGTTGTGACAAAGAGAAGGCAGGAGTCCCAGAGGAAATGCCTGATTTGGGCAAAAGATGTCACGTCAAAGGCACTCTCAGAGATACTACATGACATTGAAAAGGCCAAGGATTAAACGTCTGAAGCTGATCAAAATTTGCCAAGGCACAGAAGAGATGCACTGAATACATCATAAGTTATTTACGTGAATATGGCAGTTACTGTTCAAACAACTTTTGAGAAGTTTTTTACACAGAAATAAAAATACTGAGTTCTCAATATTTGTACTATTTTACATTATGATATACTAAATAGGCATTGGTTTTGCCATTCATTTTCATTTCACTGTACCACACTTTTATCACTGATAGAGAATTTTCAACATTTGACAGAAATTTTTAAAGATCATGGAACAATCTTATATTTTCTCATTCACTGTATTACTTTGCATGGTTTCAGTCCGAATGGCTATTTTCACAGTCCTGCACTCCTATGCAAAGTGAGAATTGCCTGTACAGAGAAACTCAGCATGCATCCATATTATATACTCTCTCTATTCTGTGGAGCTTGTAGCTCCTGTTTTTTATGCATTTTGTCTTGGAAACTTTTTTTTATTCCCTTATGTTGTTCTCTAATACTGGTAAGTGATTTCAAATACAATAATTTTATGAGATAACCTTGATAGAATAGAAAGTTTCCTTTTCCTTTTCCTTTTCCTTCTACTCAATTCCTTCCAAATTTTTCTCTTTTAGCTAAAAACTTTTAATACTCATTGTTTAACAATAGCAGTAAAATTGAAAAATAACTCTCAAAATGTAGGAGATTAAGGAAGTACCGTATCATTTTTGTGGTGGATTATCTACATCTATTTAAAAGAATCATAAAGAATAACATTAAAATTATGTGAAAGAGTTTTAGGACTATCTTACATAGTGGGAAAAGTGGGTGACAAAATACTTTCCAGTGTGATTCCATTTTTTGTAAAATACATGTATATGTGTGCATGTATATATGTGCACATATGCATGTATGTATGCACATAAATAATCATAATGAGGAATGTAATCAAAATGTCAAGGGTAGTTATCCTTGAGTGGAAGGATTATGAAAAATTTTTTTCCTATTCTCTGTGTTTTCTGATTTGTCCACAATAGGAACATAACATTTTGTAGTAGACTGTCAAAACACTTCTGCTCTTACCTCTACATTTTCTTTTTTTTTTTTTAAGATTTTATTTATTATCCATTTGAGAGAGAGAGAGTGAGAGAGAGCACACAAGCTGGTGTGTGCAGAGGGAGAAGCAGGCCTGAGCTGAAGGCAGAGGCTTAACCAACTAAGCCACCCAGATGCCCCACTTCTACATTGTCTTAATAGTGTAGTAATAAAAACATGCAGTAAAGCAGACATTAAATTGTATTTTTAACTCTCTCAACCTTTCTCACTTGCTTCCTTCCTATCACAGACTCAGAACATTCCCTAATGAGTCAGGCAGCTATGATGGTGCTGACTCTGTAAAAATATATATATTTAGAAAGATCAACTTTTCCAGAATTGGAGGTGAAGCATACCAGAATTTAAAAACACTCCAGGAGTCTTAAGATTCAAAATCTCAAATTTCCTTGCCTCTAACTTTTAATGTGCCCAGTGCCAGCATTGCCACACCCAGGCATCGCTGATGGATTGAAGAAACCATCTGTGCAGCGTCGATGGCATTGCCTGTGTCTGGTTAACTGAAAATAGTTGACAAAATCCACATGGTTAAATAAATCAGGAGAATGGCAACCAAGGCACAGATGTTTGCAATCTTCCTGCACAGTCCTATAAACATAATCTGCTAGGAAAACAGTGCCTGCTGGACTGTTTCTCACATTCACACACTCAAATAGTTTTTGTAAACTATTTATTGAGCATTTACTACGCACCCAGTCCAACACTTAATGCTTACATTCATTTTCTCATTTAATCCTCACAAGAACTCTGTGAACACAATACTATTGAGTGCCTGGGTGGCTCAGTTGGTTGGGCAACTGCCTTTGACTCAGGTCATGATCCTGGAGTCCGGGTATCAAGTCCCACATAGGGATCCCCACTCAGCGGGGAGTCTGCTTCTCCCACTGACCTCTCCTCTCTCATGCTCTCTCTCTCTCTCATTCTCTCTCTCTCTCTCTCTCATAAATAAATAGATTCTTTGAGGAAAGGAAGAAAGGAAAACAAAAACCAGAATACTATTATTTTCACTGTATAGATTTATAGGAAACTACAACTCGGAATGTTGGGTAACTCATCCAGGGTCAGACACCAAACACCTAATAATAGCCACTTAGTGAACATGAATACAGGGTTTTCTTTCAGTTCTTTATTTAGAACAATATTTGGTTTAAAAAAAAAAAAAACCTTTCATCTTCAAACAACCAACAAAACATGACATGCAGACTAGTTGTAAAAGAAACAAGTGACTATGTGTAAAAAATGTATTCTAGAAAACCCCCCATACATATAAGTATTTCATTAACTTCATGTATAATTGCCAATTGCTCATAAGAAGGAAACAGATTTTATTTGAAGCATAAAAATTTAAGCACTGTTTTTAAAAGTAGTTTTGGATAAAATTTAACAAAAATGTAATGAAAAACACTAAGGGGAAATTAAAATAACTTCTTAGTATTACTAAATAAAGAGAATTGTTTTGATGAGCCAAAAGTACTATTTCAATTAGCAATCCTATGACAACAACAAAATTAACCCAAAAACGTTCCTTGTAGACATGTCAGTGTATCTCCCACCTCAGCAAATAGAAAAAATTCCATCATTTTGAAGATTCTCACAGAAAACATTGCTCCTACACTTCAGTAACTGCCATTCTTGCTCCGATGAGTGGTTCTCACTGCAGAAACTCAAAGCCCTTTTCATTCCACCTTGGCCTTCCATCTCTGACCTTTCAAGTCTTCCTGAAATCAAATTGCCAAATCCTGTTTTCTCCTTGCAGAGCATCTCCTAATCCTCCTAATGTAATTTAGGCTGACAGGACTGAACTACAATGTTCAATAACGTATCTGCAGATGAAAAGAAGGGTGGCCCGAGGGGTACTCCAAGCAAGCTTCCAGTTGGACAAACCAGACTAGAGAAGGCCTGTGCCTGTCCCCATCCCTGGGTGTGGGCACTCCAACTGCTACCCATTTGTAGCTATGACTTGTTCTTGGCCTCCAGGGCTGGGAACTCAGGCTTCTGACTATATGGAGACAGATTATTTTTATTAAGAATAATATCCTTATTTACAGAGTACTTATTATGTGCCAGTCACCTTGCCAAGTGATGTTATATGTCTTTATAGGACTTATCTAATTAAATTATATATCTTTCTGCTTTCTGCATTTGGGGAGATTAGCAGGTTTATTCAGTGGCCAAAATAGGGAGTAAGAACAAAAACAGTACCTTGTTTTCATCTTTTCCTCATCTTTTACTAGTAAACTTTTATTGAACACCTACTATGTATTAGGAATTGCACTGAGTGTAGATCTCACCTTTATGGAATAAAAATTTCTTGAAAGCAAAAAAATGCAAAGAAATACTACAATGTAAATATGTTAAGAAATATATATAATTCATATTCTACAAAATTCACCTTTTAAAAATGTACAACTCCGTGATTTTTAAAAAGTTTATTTATAATGTGCAATCATTTAATTCTAGAACATTCTCATCAATCTCCCCAAAGAACCTCTTTACCTATTACCAGTCACTTCCATCCTCCTGCCCTTGGAAGCCACTCATCTACTTTCTGCCTCTATGGATTTGCCTTTTATGGACATTTCAAATAAACAGTATTATATTTAAAAAAAAGAGAGAGAGAAAGAAATCTATAGAAAGCAATCATATTTAAGAAGTGGAGGTTGCCTAAGTAAATTAGTTAAAAGGATCTCCTGCCTTCTCTAACCTGCTTCATTAGTAGAGTTCTGTAAGAGGGTGGCCTACATAAGAATTTTTATCACCTTAAGTCAGTCTCCTTGCTACAGAGCCATCTAGAAAGATCTGAATCACAAATAGATACTAATGACTCTCACATTCAGAACAGTATTTAACACTTTGCTCCTAGATTCTTTCTTTGTCCAAGGTTAGCTGCCACTGACACAAATAATTTATGTTTTCAAGAGTGTTGATGAATATGTATAAATGATCCCATACATAGGAAACAACAAGGAGAAAATTGTATATGAGTTATGAATCCACATAGAAATAAATAGAAAAATCCAGTAGATAAACACCTATATGCAAAGACAAATAATGGAAAATGTGATACAGCGTTAGAATAATTAAAAACTTTGTTTTTCTCCATATATCATTCTATATTGTGCACATCTATAAGTATAACTGTTTAGGAGTTTTACAATCAGATAAAGTTAAAATTTTGTACAAATTAAAACCAAAAGAAGAATGAGTAAAAGTCTGCTTGGTATAATATATTATTGTTTTATTGAGTTTACCAATGAACAAGTTTATGATTTTAAGTAGTATGGTTATATTATTTTCAAATAATTTTTTTTAATCCTGAAAGAAAACAAAAACAAACAGGTTTTGTTTAGGTAGAAGTTCCCAACTCTAAATGGATCCTATTCACTATCTTGTCACCAGACTTGAGTTCACACAAAATGACCTCTCACTAACTACATATTAGAGAGAAAAAGAGAAGAAAGGTGACTGCCTGCTCAGACTGATAGTTTCACACACTCCTCTTTTAGAGACAAGAATTTCCTTCAAGATTCAACTTCCTTCAGGAGAAATTCAGCATCCAGACACATAAGTGCACATGCACACATGTGCGCGCGTGCGCGCGCGCACACACACACACACACACACACACACCTAAGCCCCCTTAAGAATTTATATGTTTTTAAAAATTGCTTGAAAATATAAAAAGTGCAGAGCTGGTGATGAAAACAAGAAGTAACTAGAAATGGGCACATAAAATCTGTTTGGAGTGCTGGAAATGGTTTGGAACTTGACTGTTGTGATGGTTGCTTGCATAATTCTGTAAACCTAGTGATAATCATTGTACTGTACACTTAAAACAAGTGAAATTTATACCCCCATGAAGCTTACAAAATAAAAAACACAACTTCATTGGATACAGGAAAAAATTATTATAGTAGAATAAGATGTTTGAGGAGTCCTAAAAGCAATTAAGGAATCAAGTTCGTAGTGAAAGCCATATTAGGGAGGCCCAGCTATATGTAGTGAAAGCCACATTAGAGAGTCCCAGCAAAATGAAAATCTAGCACCATTATTTAAAAACCATTAAGAATTTCAAGATGGCAATATTAAACCAAGTACAGGGCCCTTCTGAGTGCCAGGTAACATGCCCTGAGACCAGCCGTGAGGACTGGAGAAAGCATAGGCTGAAACATGGAAAAGGGAATTCTATGAAATTTGAAGCGTGCTCCAAATGAAGAGTGAATGGATCCAAAGAGTGGCTAGGGCTTGATGGTGATTACCAGGAGAATTGGGAAGACACATGTAGCAACATGGTGGGTCGGCACCTTCTTCCACTTCTGCTTATGCTGAACAATAGCTGAGAAGTAAGAGTAGCATATACTGCTGGACTAAAACATTGAATGCAGGAAATTGGGGTTGCAGAGGCATTTACCAAGAGCAGGACGAACTCACAAACTGAAAAGACACACCGCCTTCACTTCCTACCCCAGAGGCACAAACTAACCCTCTTTTAGGATAATGGGAAAGGAAGTTGCCCTAAGGAGAACCTTCATTCACAAATGGGAAATCAGGAAGTTTAAATGCCTGTGTGAAATGAACAAGCAATAATCATAACGTTTGCAAAACCCAAATACAGTGAAAGGAAGAAACTGCAAACAGAAAAATGAATCCATGAAAATATAGAAACCTTTAAAAATTAGCATAATTAACATTTGCAAATAAATGTAAGGGATGATCTTATCTAAAAATATAAACAAAAGAATGTTTATGGAATAAAAATATTCACAGATCTTAATTTTTTAAAACACAGACAATGGCTTACCTGTTCAGTCCATTAAAAAGATGTTTAGATAGGTGATTCTAGTTTAAATGTATTTTAGCTCATCAATCTTACCTTTTTTGCAACTGTGTTTAAGAAATCTTTCATTATCCTAAGGTGAAAAAGATACTTTTATATCTAGCAAATGACATCTTTCTAGTCTTCTACGTGTATAATTACAGTCCACCAGGAATTGCTTTGTGTGCTATGTAGGGTGAGAGGAGGAGAGCTTGTCAAGTTGCCGCCCCCTCCCCACTACACACAGATACTGAACATACCCAGCACCATTCATTGAAAGAACTGTTCTTTCCTCACTGCTCTGCAATGCTGAACTATGTCACATAGTATCCATAAGTGAGTCTCTCTCTGGGTTTTCTATTTATTTACACTGGGTTTTCATTTATACTTTGTACAATGTCAATGTCTTAACTGTTCTAACTTCATATTAAGACTTGATGTTCAGGAGTTTGTATCTCTCAACTTTGTCCTTCTTGAAGATTGTCTCGAGTATTTTGGGCCCTCTGATTCACCATGTAAATTCTAGAAACAGCTTTTTCATTTCCACCGGACAAAAAAAAAATACTGAGATTTTGAGTGGAAATGAAATGAGTCTATAGATTCATTTAGGGAAATTGATACCTTTAGAATATTGACTCTTCTCATCAGTGAACATCCCCCCATTAAGTTAAGTCTATGATTGTCTCCATAATGCTTTCTAGTTTTCTTTCTTGAGGATTTGTCTGAGTACTTGATACTTTCTGATGCTATTTATAAAAGGCATTTAAATGATTTTTAATTTTTAAAATATTGTAGTCTTTGTTGGTTAGAAATAAAACTGTTTTTATTATACTAACCATATTTATAGACTCAGGATTTTCTACATGAAGAAACGTATCATTCACTAATCATGACAATTTTATTTATTATTTTCCAATCACAATTCCTTTTTAAAACCTTATTGCTCTGGCTAGAAAGACAGTATAAAGTTGAATAGAAGTGGTGACTGCAAGAATTCTTATCTCATTTCTAATCCCAAAAGTTTTATAGGGTATGGCTAAGTTGACTTCAGTAAACTATACAATATGACTTTCCAAAGTCATTTTATGATTCTATACTTCCAATGGCAGGGCAATAGTTCTAGTGGGAATACTAAGAATCTATGTGAATCTAGACTTCTTTTATTTTATTTTATTTATTTATTTGACAGAGAGAGGGACACAAGAGAGAGGGAACACAAGCAGGGGGAGTGGGAAAGGGAGAAGCAGGCCTCCCGCTGAGCAGGGAGCCCAATGCAGGGTTCGATCCCAGGACCCAGGGATCACACCTGAGCCAAAGCAGACGCTCAATTACTGAGCCACCCAGGCACCCCTGAATCTAGACTTCTAATAGTCTGTTTTAATATTTCTCCATTTTCCCTTCCATTTCAAAATTCAACCACTAGAAGAAAAAAATAAAGCCATTTCAGAGATTTTCTTCTGAGCCTGAAGTAAAAATGAAGAGGTTTGAGAACAGGGCTGGGGTTGGACAGAAAGCAAGACCCAGAGGGTATATTTGGTTTACTCCATATTCTCCAATATTGTTACATTGCTCATATCACTAGTATATTCTAGGGTGTTGTTTTTTTAATTACTAGGGGGAAAAATTGGTAAAAAATAGGATAAAATAAAAATAGTATTCCAAATGAATGAACTTGAAAACATTAAAATTACTTAAGTGTACATGAGCAAAAATGTATTTTTATTTTTACTTCACAGAATCTTGGCTAATGACACAGAAAAAGACCAAGTGTGGGTATGTACTCCACAAATCTGGATATAATTGCATCTTTCCACCGCCCTCATAGTCTGAGGCCTTTCTTCACACCCAAGAGAGGCTTGTGGCAAAATAAAATATGAAGAAGACACATCTTCACAACTTACACTTCATTTCAAGTTTTTTATTTTAGCTTTTCTACAGATTATTTGGATATTTAAATATGGGTTTTATAACATTAAATAATTATCTGGATCTGAATGTTTCTTTTAAAAAAAACTGACTTTCTTCACAATTTCATAGTGAATTTCCATGGATGAAAACCACACTCATATTTCTTTTCCTACATAATGAGACTCTGGAAACCAGAAAGTATATAATCTTCAAAACTGCCTTAAACACTTATATTCAGATCTCCTTCCTATTTTAACCTGCTTGAAGCTGTCTTCCGCAGCACAAAGATTTTATTGAAAAATATCGGAGAACTTATCAGCTGGCATGCTGTTAATTCCATCTTGTCAGTATTGCTTTCATTGGTGCAACAAAAAGAAAATTGCATGATATTCCCCTTTTTAAGTACAATTCCTATTACAAGTTTTGTGTACTACTCTCTTTCTTGGCAAAAAAATTTCTTTTAAAGAATGCCAAATTCTTATGAGAACTTAAATGCAATGGTGATGAAAGTAATATTTGAGGGGGTTCGTGGACTCCTCATCTTAACAGACTGTCTAGAAGACTAGCCTTTTGATACAGGAGGACTCCTGAGCATGTCCTTTTACTGTGATCCTTTCCCTAAGCCATCCCTTTTTATAAGGGATGTGTATTGACCTGTTGTTCTATTTATAAATGTCTCCATAATGTATAAAAACAGAGCATGTCATTTCAGGCACATATTGAAGAGAGAATGCAACTGTGCTACAGAAGACCAGGTTTTATTCTTGCTTAGTTTCTACTCAAAAGCTAGATGATTCTTTTTTTAAATTATTTTTATTAACATATGATGTATTATTTGCCCCAGTGGTACAGGTCTGTGAATCATCAGGCTTACAATTTCATAGCACTCACCATAGCACATACCCTCCCCAATGTCCATAACCCAACCACCCTATTCCGACACCCACCACCCCCAGCAACTCTCAGTTTGTTTTGTGAGATTAAGAGATTCTTATGGTTTGTCTTCCTCCTGATCCCATCTTGTTTCAATTTTTTCCTTCCCTACTCCCCAACAACCGCCCACCTGCCTCTCAAATTCCTAATACCAGAGATATTATATAACTGTCTTTCTCTGATTGACTTACTTCACTCAGCATAATACCCTCTAGTTCCACATCACTGCAAATGGCAAGATTTCATTTCTTTTGATAGCTGCATAGTATCTGATTGCATATATATACTGCATCTTATCTATCCATTCATCTGTTGATGGACACCTAGGCTCTTTCCACAGTTTGGCTATTGTGGACATTGCTACTATAAACATTCTGGCACATGTGCCCCTTCGGATCACTACCTTTGTATCTTTAGGGTAAATACCCAGTAGTGCAATTGCTGGGTCAGAGGCTAGCTCTATTTTCAACTTTTTGAGGAACCTCCATGCTGTTTTCCAGAGGGCTACACCAACTTGCACTCCCACCAACAGTCTAGGAGGGTTCCCCTTTCTCTGCATCCTTGCCAACATCTGTCATTTCCTGACTCGTTAATTTTAGCCATTCTGACTAGCGTGAGGTGGTATCTCATTGTGGTTTTGATTTGTATTTCCCTGATGCTGAGTGATAGTGAGCACTTTTTCATATGTCTGTTGGGCATTTGGATATCTTCTTTGCAGAAATGTCTGGTCGTGTCTTCTGCCCATTTCTTGATTGGATTCTTTGTTCTTGGGGTGTTGAGTTTGAGAAGTCCCTTCTAGATTTTGGATACTAACCCTTTATCTGATATGTCATTTGTGAATCTCTTCTCCCATTCTGTCAGTTGTCTTTTGGTTTTGCTGACTGTTTCCTTTGCTGTGTAAAAGCTCTTGATCTTGATGAAGCCCCAATAGTTCACTTTTGCCCTTGCCTCCCTTGCTTTTGGCGATGTTTCTAGGAAGAAGTTGCTGTGGCTGAAGTTGAAGAGGTTGTTGCCTGTGTTTTCCTCAAAGATTTTGATGGATTTCTGTTTCACATGGTGGTCTTTCATCCACTTGGAGTCTATTTTTGTGTGTGGTATAAGGAAATGATCTGCTTTGATTCTTCTGCATGTGGCTGTCCAATTTTCCCAACACCATTTATTGAAGAGACTATCTTTTTTCCATTGGACATTCTTTCCTGCTTTGTCAAAGATTAGCTGTCTATAGAGTTTAAGGTCCATTTCTGGGCTCTCTGTTCTGTTCCATTGATCTATGTGTCTGTTTTTGTACCAGTATCATACTGTTTTGATGATTACAGCTTTGTAATAGAGCTTGAAGTCTGGAATTGTGATGCCACCAACTTTGGTTTTCTTTTTTCAATATTCCTCTGGCTATTCGGGTGTCTTTTCTGGTTCCATATAAATTTTAAGATTATTTGTTCCATTTTATTGAAAATCATTGATGGTATTTTGACAGGGATTGCATTAAATGTGTAGATTGCTTTAGGTAGCATAGACATGTTCACAATATTTTCCTTCCAATCCATGAGCATGGAACGTTTTTCCATTTCTTTGTGTCTTCCTCAGTTTCTTTCCTGAGTACTTTATAGTTTTCTGAGTACAGATTCTTTGCCTCTTTGGTTAGGTTTATTCCTAGGTATCTTATGGGTTTTGGTGCAATTGTAAATGGGATTGACTCCTTAATCTCTCTTTCCTCTGTCTTGTTGTTGGTGTAGAGAAATGCACCTGATTTCTGTGCATTGATTTTCTATCCTGACACTTTACTGAATTCCTGTATGAGTTCTAGCTGTTTTGGAGTAGAGTCTTTTGGGTTTTCCACATAAAATATCATACCATCTGCAAAGAGTGAGAGTTTGACTTCTTTGCTGATTCAGATGCCTTTTATTTCTTTTTGTTGTCTGATTGCTGAGGCTAGGACCTCTAGTACTATGTTGATGAATAGCAGTGGTGATAATGAATATTCCTGCCATGTCCCTGATCTTAGGGGAAAAGCTCTCAGTTTTCCCCCATTGAGAATGATATTCACTGTGGGTTTTTCATAGATGGCTTTGATGGTATTAAGGTATGTACCCTCTATGCCTACACTGTGAAGAGTTTTGATCAAGAAAGGATGCTATACTTTGTCAAATGCTTTTTCAGTATCTGTTGAGAGTATCACTTGATTCTTGTTCTTTCTTTTATTAATGCATTGTATCACATTGATTGATTTGTGGATATTGAACCACCCTTGCAGCCCAGGAATAAATCCAACTTGGTTGTGGTGGATAACCTTTTGAATGTACTGTTGGATCCTATTGACTAGTATTTTGGTGAGAATTTTTGCATCCATGTTCATCAATAATATTGGTCTGTAATTCTCCTTTTTGATGGGGTCCTTGTCTGGTTTTGGGATCAAGGTAATGCTGGCCTCATAAAATGAGTTTGGGAGTTTTCCTTCCATTTCTATTTTTTGGAACAGTTTCAGGAGAATAGGTATTAATTCTTCTTTAAATGTTTGGTAGAATTCTGCTAGGAAGCTGTCTGGCCCTGGGCTCTTGTTTGTTGGGAGATTTTTGATGACTGCTTCAATGTCCTTACTGGTTATGGGTCTGTTCAGGTTTTCTATTTATTCTTGGTTCAGTTCTGGTAGTTTATATATCTCTAGGAATGCATCCATTTCTTCCAGATTGTGAAATTTGCTGGCGTATAGTTGCTCATAATATGTTCTTATAATTGTTTGTATTTCTTTGGTGTTGGTTGTGATCACTCCTCTTTTTTTCATGATTTGATTAATTTGGGTCCTTTCTCTTCTTTTTGATAAGTCTGGCAAGGGGGTTATCAATCTTATTAATTCTTTCAAAGAACTAGCTCCTAGTTTCGTTGATTTGTTCAACTGTTCTTTTTGTTTCTGTTTCATTGATTTTTGCTCTGATCTTTATGATTTCTCTTCTCCTGTTGGGTTTAGGCTTTCTTTGCTGTTCTTTCTCCAGCTAAAGCTTTAGGGGTAGGGTTAGATTGTGTACTTGAGACCTTTCTTGTTTCTTGAGAAAGGCTTGTGTTGCTATATACTTTCCTCTTAGGACCACCTTTGCTGTGTCCCAAAGATTTTGAAGAGTTGTACTTCTATTTTCATTTGTTTCCATGAATTTTTTAATTTCTTCTTTAATTTCTTGGTTGACCCATTCATTCTTTAGTAGGATGCTCTTTAGCCTCTATGTATTTGAGTTCTTTCCAACTTTCCTCTTGTGATTGAGTTCTAGCTTCAGAGCCTTGTGGTCTGAAAATATGCAAGGAATTATTCCAATATTTTGGTACCAGTTGAGACCCGATTTGTGAACAGGATGTGATCTATTCTGGAGAATGTTCCATGTGCACTAGAGAAACGTGTATTCTGTTGCTTTGGGATGGAACGTTCTGAATATATCTGCGATGTCCATCTGGTCCAGTGTGCCATTTAAAGCCTTTATTTCCTTATTGATCTTTTGCTTAAGTATCTCTCCATTTCAGTGAGGGGGTTGCTAAAGTCCCCTACTATTATTGAATTATTGTCAATGTTTCTCTTTGATTTTGTTATTTATTGCCTTATATAATTGGCTGCTCCCATGTTAGGGACATAGATATTTAAAATTGTTAGATCTTGTTGGACAGACCCTTTAAGTATGATATAGTTTCCTTCCTCATCTCTTATTATAGTCTTTGGCTTAAAATCTGATGTAAGGATTGCCACCCAGCTTTCTTTTGATGTCCATTAGCATGGTATAAATTGTTTTCCACCCCCTCACTTCAAATATTTGAAGTGTGTCTTTGGGTCTAAAATGATTTTTTTTTCATACAGCATATTGGTGGGTCTTATTTTTTTTATCCATTCTGATACCCTGTGTCTTTTGATTGGGGTATTTAGCCCATTTCCATTCAGGGTAACTATTGAAAGATATGCATTTAGTGCCATTGTATTGCCTGTAAAGTGACTGTTACTGTATATTGCCTCTGTTCCTTTCTGGTCTGTTACTTTTAGGGCCTCTTTTGGCTTAGAGGACCCCTTTCAATATTTCCTGTAGTGCTGGTTTGGTGTTTAAAAATTCTTCTAATTTTTGTTTGTCCTGGAAGCTTTTTATCTGTCCTTCTATTTTTTAAGGGTTTTTATTTATTTATTTGACAGAGATCACAAGTAGGCAGAGAGGCAGGCAGAGACAGAGAGAGGAGGAAGCAGGCTCCCCGCTGAGCAGAGAGACCAATGTGGGGCTCGATCCCAGGACCCTGGCATCATGACCTGAGCCGAAGGCAGAGGCTTTAACCCACTGAGCCACCCAGGCACACCTGTCCTTCTATTTTTAATGACAGTCTAGCTGGATGTAGTATTCTTGGCTGCATATTTTTCTCATGTAGTGCTCTAAATATATGGTGCCAGTCCTTTCTGGCCTGCCAGGTCTCTGTGGATAAGTCTACTGTCAATCTAATATTTCTACCATTGTATGTTATAGACCTCTGGTCCCTAGCTGCTTTCAGGATTTTCTCTTTGTCACTAAGGCTTGTAAGTTTTACTATTAGATGATGGGATGCAGACCCATTTTTACTGACTTTTGAAGGGGATTGTCTGTACCTCCTGGATTTTGATGCTTATTCCCTTTGCCATGTTAATGAAATTCTCTGCTAAAATTTGCTCCAATATACCTTCTGTCCCTCTCTCTCTTTCTTCTTCTTCTGGGATCCCAGTTATTCTAATATTCTTTTGTTTTATGGTATCACTTATCTCTCAAATTCTCCCCTCATGGTCCAGTAGTTTTTTGTCTTTCTTTTGCTTAGGTCTTTATTCTCTGTCATTTGGTCTTCTATATCACTAATTCTCTCTTCTACCTCATTTATCCTAGCAGTAAGAGCCTCCACTTTTGATTGCACCTCATTAATAGCTTTTTTTATTTCAACTTGGTTGGATTTTAGTTCTTTTATTTCTCCAGAAGGGGATTTTACTTCTCTAAAAAGTGATTCTCTAATATCTTCCATGCTTTTTCAAGCCCAGCTAGCGCCATGATAATTGTCATTCTGAACTCTAGTTCTGACATATTACCAATGTCTGTAATGGTTAGGTCCCTAGCTGTTGGTACTGCCTCTAGTTTTTTGTTTGTTTGTTTGTTTGTTTTGTTTTTTCTTTTTGTTTTTGTAGTGAGTTTTTCCTCCTTGTCATTTTATCCAGATAAGAACATATGAGTGAGAGAGTAAAATACTAAAAGGTGGCAAAGATCCCAGAAAAATAACCACTAACCAAATCAGAAGAGACCCAAAACTGGGGGCAGAAGAGAGGGGGAAAAAATTAAAAAATTTTTTAAAAATTATATATATATATATATATATATATATATATATATATATATATATATTAGACTGGTGAATAAAACAGAGTCATCCACTTGATTCTGGGTATATTCTGGGCTCTTAGAAGAAACAACCTCCCATAATTTTAAAGAAAGAAAACTTATATATATACAAAAATAAGGGTAAACACGATGAAGGGATGGAATTTGACTGTAAATATGACAATTAATAATGATTCTAAAAAAGGAATTGATAAGATATGTTGGTTGGGGGGAAAAAAGAAGAGAATGTGATCAGGCTGGAGCTAGATTTAGGTTATATATTGATTAGAAGAAATTATATCCCAAAATTTTAAAGGAAACAAACTTATGCATATAAAAAAATAAGGTTAAATACAATGAAGGGATAAAATAGGACTATAACAATGAAAATTTTAAAAGATTTTTTTAAAAAGTTATTGATAAGATAAAATAGTTAAAAAAAACATTAAAGGAGGAAAGAGGAAAAGTTAAAAATAGAATAAGAAAAAATAAATTTAACGTTGCAAGACTAAGGGATCATGGGGGAAAAGTTATGAATTCTATGTGTTGCTTTCCCCTAGCTCTGGAGTTCCACAGTTCTTGTTGATCAGTGAGCTTGGTCTTGGCTAGATGTTCTTGCTGATCTTCTGGGGGAGGGGCCTGTTGCAGTGATTCTCAAATGTCTTTGCCCCAGGTGGAATTGTACCGCCTTTGCCAGGGGCCAGGCTCAGTAGCCTGCTTGGGTTTTGCTCTTGGGAGCTTTTGTTCCCTGAGCACTTTCCATAGAGCTTTGGAGGACGGAAATGAAAATGGCGGCCTCCCAATCTCCAGCCTGGAGGAGCCAAGAGCTTAGGGCCCCACTCCTCGGTGCACCCTCAGAGAAAAGCAGTCAATCCCTTCTGTCTTCCTGGTCTCTGGCCATGCTCTGTGCTCACCCAGCCTGTGACTGAGCATTTCTATCTCTGGCACACAGCTCCATCTGGAGTCTCCAAACCCAGCAGATTCCTGTCGTGTGCTCCTGTGCCACTCCTCCCAGAGGATAAAGGAGAGGGTCTCTCTGAATCTGCCAGTTGTGGGGTCCCTGTCAAAGAGCCTGACTGTGCCTTGGATCACAGTCTAAGGTAATCCTAAGGTGAGAGCCCCCACCTTGGCTCTGTCTCTGTAGCCAGCTTCCCCACTCAGATTCCTGGCAGCTCTGCCACACTCAGACACTCCCCAGTCTCTCTGTGACCCTGAGGATCCTGATACCACACTGTCCCCTGCTTATCCCCTGGAGTGACATCCCTCAGTGGAGCAGACTTCTAAAAGTTCTGACTTTGTGCTCCACTGCTCCACTGCTTGCCAGGAATCGGCCCCTTCCCCCGCGATTTATCTTCCTATTGCTTCGGATTCACTTCTCCACACGTCCTACCTTCCCAAAAGTGGTCAATTCTCTGTTCCTAGAATTGCTGCTCTTCTTCTCTTCGAACTCCTATTGAGTTTGTAGGTGTTCAGAATGGTTTGATAACTATCTATCTGAACTTCTGGGACCTAATGCTATTTCAGTTTCCTACTCCTCCGCCATCTTGCTTCCTCTCTCCAAGCAAGATGATTCTTGAGGACTGTTGTCTCACCTGGAAATGAGGTATTTGTATTTGATGATGCCTAAAAGCCATTCCAGTTCTAATAATCTATATAAATTAGGAAGGAAACTATTCTATTAATTTCTTAATGATGCAGCTTTAAGTTGTAGTAGAGGGAGAAATAAGGGGGCTTTAAAAATTTTGTTTTTATTTAGAATGGAATCAAGCATTTAGGTGAGAACGCTGATATGTAGCATTGATATATTTTTTGATACCTTTGTTGAAAGAAACAATTTGGAAGGATGCCACAAGTTTGCTTTTTTCCCCCTCACTGCTGGACTTCCTATACAGCCCTCAATTTCCAGAAATAAGAGGAATAACAAAGTCTTGAGCAATTGGTTTCAAACTGGGCTTATAAAATCTAGAGTTCTACATAGCCCTTCAGAGATTTTATGACATGTAATATGAATTTCCCTTTTTAAAAAATATACATAACATGTGTATCTTTGTTTTAAAGTATCATGTTTACTTATTCAACAAATGCTCAGAGTGCATCTTATATGTTGAAACAGTCCTCAGGTCTCAGAATTCAGGAATAAACAGAAACAGATTAAAAATCCCTACTCTCCATTGAATTTATATGCTAGTAATGGTAGCAGAAAAGAAAGGAAGGGAGGGAGGGATGAAGAAGAAGAAAAGAAGAAAAAGGAAGGGAGGGAGGGAGGGAGGGAGGATGGAAGGAAAGAAGGGAAATATATAACATGAAAATTTTGTAAGGGTAACAGGAAAATTAAACAGAGGCTATAAAATCAATGAGGAGATTAGAGTATGTCTGTCTGAAAAGATGTGGTTTAATAAAGATGTGAAGGAAGTGTGGAGAGAGCCAGAGGACCAGCAGATGCAAAGGCCCTAAGGCAGAACAGAGTATGCTTGGTGGGCTGAATCAAGAGGGCAATGCAAAAAGAAGAACCCAGGGAAAGAATACAGGCCTATGGGCCATCACACTTTTCTGGCTTTAACACTTCGGAATGCTTTAACACCTTCATCAGTGCTATAGTGGTCTAGTACTTTCATGTGAAGCTTACCTATAGTCTCTTCATATACATTTGAATATGGTATTGAACAAGAATATTTATTTCTATACTAGTCTTGTGCAAAATCAGGCCTGTAGAAGTCCATTCAAACAAAAACTATATATTTTGGGGACACCTGGGTGGCTCAGTCAGTTAAGTGTCTGTCTTCAGCTCAGGTCATGTTCTTAGGGATCTGGGATTGAGCCCCATGTCAGACTCCCCACTCAGCAAGGAGTTTGCTCCTCCCTTTGCCTCTGCCTCTCCCCCTCGCTTATGCTCTCTCTTTCTCTCACTCGCTCTCTCTCTCAAGTTAATAAATAAAATCTTAAAAAAAAAAAAAAACCTATACATTTTTATGGCAACAAGTGTGGTTTAAGTTAAATTATATGCCAGGCAAGACTTAGGTATAACTTCTTACTTTTCCCACAACAAGCAAATTCATAACATATTATAAACATTTATAAACATAAAAATGTTATGCTAATATCATAACATATTATAAACAATAAAAATTATAATTAGCTCTAACCATCATTTTAGGTTTAGATTACTTCTAATGTAACATATTTATTGATAAGAATGCAAACTATTTTTTAAATAATATTATTACATGCAACTCAAGATAAAAATTTTTACTTAAATCCCTTTTAAGCTTCCAGAGTGGTTAATTAAGAGCACCTTGAGATGTCACAATAAACTGCTATCTCTTACAAAATTAGTATTTTTTTCTTACTGGATAACCAAACAAAATTCAACTATAAGTTTAGTGTTGAAACAGACATGACCCCCAAATACTATCCAGAGATCCCAATATCAAGTTATTATGTTCATTAAAACAGTCTCATGGACCTCACAAATTAGATTAATAAAAAATAAATGGTATAAATTTGAAGTTATAAAATAAATTTATATTAATGAAATTGCCCCTTTATCTGGTTAATGTATGTAATTTTTACAGATTTGGTGCCTAGTGAGAAATGGATGAAAGGTGATTCTGGAGAAGTCATAAATGCAAGCAGGTAAGGGAGTGTATTCTCTTTTTTTCAGTCTTCATTTATTCATGCCCCCTGTAAGTAGAAAAATGAGTTTTTCATTAAAAGATATACATATTTCCATCCTTATTATTATTTGGGGGCCCATTCTGGAAGAAGCCACCGATGCTAAAATCATTTGGTGAAAGTTTGGTGGAAAACAGAATATTCACACTATCTATATGATGACAAAGAATTACCTCATAGGTTAGTTAATTTATAAAAGAGAAATGCTATCTTCGTGAAAGTGAGAGCTTTCATAAACTGCTTCAACCAAGTGATTAAGTTCTGTATTATGTGCCTCCAGGGATGATGAAATAGCAAGCACATGTGGTATTGTCAAGTATATGTAGAATTGTCGAAATTTCTAGAATCTAATCATGAGGGAAGAATCAGTAAAATCCGAACTGTAGCTATTCAAAGACCACTGGACTATACTTTTTAACATGTTTCTGTGACAAAAGACAAAAAATGGCTCCAGGGGCCCCTGGGTGGCTCAGTTAGTTGAGCATTGGACTCTTGATTTAGACTCAGGTCATGACTTCAAAGTCCTGGGATCAGACCTGGCATCAGACTCTGTGGTGCTTGAGGAGTCTGAGAGAGATTCTCTCTCTCTCCCTTTCCCTCTGCCCCTCCTCCCCCGTTTTCTCTCTAAATAAATAAATAAATAAAATCTTTTTTTTTTTTTTAAGTGGTTCCAAATGAAGGAAGGCTGAAAATATATCACAACTAAATGTAATACATGAACCTTGATTGGATTTTTTAAAAAGTTATAAAGAACATTTAAAGGATAATTGATTTTTTTAACCTGTACTCTGTAATAGATGTTATTGCATATTACACCACTTTTTAAATTCTTGGGAGTGAAAATGGCATTGTGATAATGTGGGGAAATGGCTTTATCCTTAGGTGATAAATACTGAGATATTTAGAGGAAGAGTAACATGATGTTATACTTTACTTTCAAATAGCTCAAGGGAAAAAAAGGAAATTGGAAAAGATGTATATTTAGATAGATAAATGATGATGATATATAGATAAATAGATAATAAGTAAAGAGCACACATATAAAATTTAACTGTTCATGAATTTAAATGAAGGGTATGTGAGTCTTCATTGGGCTATTCTTTCAACACTTCTGAAGGGTTGGAATTTTTCAAAACAAAGACCAGGGAAGACAAAAGAGAGAGACTGGTGTCACTGGAAAAAATAGTCTGAATAACTCTGACTTCAGAGTCACTTTTCAAATGAGGGGGATGTTTGCCTGCACTGGTCACCAAAGGAGGCAGATTAACAATGTTAGTAAGGAGAGCCTAAATCAGGCCGTAGACTAATTAGTTAGCCTTATCCAACCTCAGTCCAGTTAATTTTATTGCCTTAATTCACATTTAAAAAAAAAAAAAATTGCCCGGGCAAAAATGTAAACCTCTGTACCCAAACTCAAGGAGGAGCTTTAGAGCACATGGAATTTAGCACCAAAAGAATTATGAACTGATGTTTGCTCAGATTTGTTATGTTTATTTACTCACCCTAAGAAAAATATTTGCCTTTTGTAACAAGATTCTTTGAATTCACGGGAGAGCATAGCTGATCCTGCACATTTGGTGTTGGGGAGTGTAGGGGAGAAGCAAACATACATTTTGGAATCCTACTTCACAGCCTCCAGGAGATAGAGGCCCTTTGCTTTCTACCCTCAAGATGCTACTCTCAAGGTTGAAGGAAAAGGTGCCCACTGTTGTACAAGCCCCAGCTGCCCAGAGGTCATCATAAAAGGAGCATTTGTGCTGACAATGGGACTCTGGCTTTCCATTAGAATCTGCCCTGTGTGTCAGATCTATGCTAAGGGCCCCCAGCTCCCTGGCAGCGTTCTAGGAAGCCTGGTGGAATCCAAGGGGTCATGAACTAGAGCCATACCAGAAACCAAATGGGATAGGCAGTCACCCCAACTGTCATTTGTAAGGCTGGGAGAAACAATGAAACTATTGAACAATAGAAAAGGGTTTTTCTTCCTCTCACCAGTGAAACAAATCTTAAAATAGGAAGATCAAGAACTGCTAGAGATAAGAGACACCAAAGAACTGAAACCTCTTAACAGCAGGTGGTAACAGTGGGGTCCATCCTTTGAAAAATGTGTCAGATCCTTTTAGGACTATGTAAAACACTTCTGGTTCCTATGGTGACACTGATAATACTTTGTCAATCATTGTGATATCGAGATCTACATTAAGCAGTTTAAAAAGCACCTTGAAGTGCTTGGTTGGAGGTTCAATTAGTTTCCCCTCTAAATTGCTTGGTGTCGATTGTAGTTGCGATAATTGGAGGAGATACACTGGGTATGTGAGAAATACTGACCAATGTGTCTTACCTCTTACAAAGCTCAGAAACGGATGAAGCCATAACTGTGAGTCCCTTTGCAAACAGCCCTGGATGCTAATCAAAGTACACGTCTCCAGAGTGAAAGAGACTGAGTAATTCATTAGTCTTCATGCTGTGCCCAGACCCTCTCTTAAGGAATGCCATTCATTGCAGCATTGCCCGTTCTCAAGGAGAGCAGTTTATTTGTCTGTCTTCCCTTAATTAATTTGTTTCTCAGGAAAGGGCATTCTCTAATAAAACTCTGTGGAAACATTCCACGACTCCAAGGCAGGACTCCTGCCGCTGACCCATATCAAAAACTGTTTTTTGTGGTGTTAGATTAACCATCAACCACAAATCTTCTACAAGTCTGGAAAAGTTGGGTTTTCTGGGGGTTTTTTTTCCTCTTTTACTGGCTTTTGCACATAATTCTAGTAACAGTAAATAGGATTTTGTCAAGCTGTGAAGTAAGAAATTGAATTTCCAGGTAGGCAGATCCCCAGGTTTGTTAGCTGCATTCCTTCGAAAGTCTAGATTGGTTACTATATAGTTTTTGTACCGCATTCTGAACTTCTGCAGACTTACCTTTTCCACTGGAGCTAGACTGGCTGGAGGGACTCTTCCTCCCAGTTCTGCCCATTTCTCTTTAACGCAAGATCAATGTTCCAACACCTTTGACTGAAACGCAGGTGTTTTCCACATGTCTCAATGCTCACAAACTTACTGTGTGACTTCAGTGCCACTTTGAGAAGTTACGTTTAATGAGTTTGTGAATATCCTTCTATCAAAACAGGTAATTATTTTTCAGAATAAGGAATACATAATTAAGTATTTAACACATTATAGGACTTATACTGAAAAAAATCATTTTAGTATGCTATTTAAAAATTTCTGGAAAATAAAGGATTTCTACCACCAATTCCAAAAGAAAAAGAAAATCTAGGCTTCATTTGCACTATTAAATCAGAATGGTACCAAATCTTTTATGAGTATAGCATTTGTGATTTTTGTTTATAAAAGATAATAAACAAGTTTGTTCATTTTCAGGACATGAAACTGACCCAATGTTTTGTCTATTTTCATGTCATAATAATAGTAATAATAGCTAATATTAACTAGCACTTAAGGCCTGATGTGACTCTATTCCACATATAATCAATCTCATTAAGTAGAATGTATTACTGTTCCAATTATGCAAATGAAGAAACCAAAGTCTGGTGAGGTGACAAAACAAAGAAAATGGGAAAGATATTCTGACTGACTCTAGTTTCTGAGATCTTAATTACCACACTGATAATGTGCTATAGCCACCTTTGTCCCTAAATTTCATATTTTCTCACATTTCATGCAAGTTTACAGATGTATTAGTCTGCCTGGGGTACCATAACGGAATATCATAGACTGAGTAGCTTAAACAACAGAAATCTATTTTTCACAGCTCTAGAGGCTGTGAAATCCAAAATCAAAGTGCCAGCAAGGTAGGTTTTCTTCTTGGCCTTTTCTCTTTGCCTATAGGTGGTTACCATCTTGCTCACATGTGTGCTCACGTGACCTCTTTGATCTGCATTCACACACACACACACACACACACACACACACACAGGGAAAGAGAGAGAGAGCTCTAGTGTCTCTTCTTATAAAGACACTGATTTTATCTTAACCTGTCAGATCAGGACACGCCCCCCCCCATGATCTATTTTAACTAAATTACTTCCTTAGAGGTCCCCCTCTCCAAACACAGTCACATTGGAGGTTAGAACTTCAACATATGACTTTGGTGGGTGGGGGAGACACACAAACATTTAGTCCTTCATAACAGGTAACTTAGTGTATTTCCAGAAGAAAACTATTCCAAGTTCATTAAAATGCTAACAAATAGGAACTTCTCAACTCCCAAATTTGCCTTTTAAAAAAACCTGCAATATCATGTACTGTAGACCTCATATGGACCACAATATTGAAGAAGTGAAATTCATCATTGTTCACATGTCCTAGCTAACTGGATGGTGATAGGTGACCCCCGAGAGGGGACTGCATCAGACAACTAAAGCAAAAATTCAAGCAAAACAATGACACCCTGCCTGAGTCAGTCATTGGGAAGATAGCTCTGATCAGATTCTAGATGATTTCATCGGCCAATAGTGTTAGTGGATACTTTTCTTCCTGGGCTATGCTCTACTTTCACTTATTAGGAGAGAAAAAATGCATTAATCTAATCACATGCTATAATCCAGGCACATGTATATTTATGCCCTTAGAGATTAGCATACAAATTCCGAATAACAAAGTAAGAAATGATCGGTTGCGGCATTTTCTAGAAACGTAATTTGTTATTTCCTTTTTAATTAAGCCTAGTCATTGAGTGATTCATGTGGAAAAACAAGACTAGGTACATATGTTGTACACAGTTGTTGATTCAATAGAAAGCAAAATATCTAGAAACAAAGCCCTGCCCCTCTGTAAAAACATGTGCTCTGTTAGAATTTCAATAGTCTGACATGGTTCAGATCCTACTTAAGTCATTACGATGTCCACGGTCAATATTTTTCAGCAGCACAATGAAGCATGCCATAGCATTTGAAACCATAGCCTGTAAACATTACTGTTACACAGCCTTCTGCTCCCGCAATGGTGACTCAAGATAAATGCTTTGGATTTTCTTAAATTTATTCTTTCCACTTTATACGGTAGCAGGCTGATCAGGCAGAGACATCTCTAAGCATCTATGCAACAAATTCAGGGCTTTCCAGGCAGCCACAGTATCTATTAGCAGGTCCCAAATTAGAGTATTCCACAAGAAACATTCTGTCCCGATGACTATAGTGGCAGCTTCCCGATCTCATAGAATTTCAGTGTGAGGGATAGCAAGTTGACTGGAAGTGCAAGTCGTTTACCAAGCATATAATTAAATAGACAGATGAAAGGTAGATGATACATGGGTGGATAGACAGACCTTCCCATTAGTCCACTAGACATCCAGTGCAATGGCAATTGGAAAAGCTAGCAGTGTGTGTGTGTGTGTGTGTGTGTGTGTGTGTGTGTGTGTGTTTGTGTCAGGGGAAAATGGGCTTAACTCTGAATTTTATTTCCTTTTGGATTCACACATTTTTTTTTCTTTCTCCCTACCTGTGTATCCCACTACAGTGTTCCTTGTGAACCAGAGCAGAGTCAAGAAATACCATATTTAGAGGAGGAAAATCATTCACACACTTCTAAGCTGCTAATTCTTTCCAAATCAGACAGACAAAGCACTTTTCTCTTTGGAATAAGTATGTTGGGATCAAATGAGTTGCCAGAAGAAGGTGTTGTACTTTGTTCTATTTTAATTCCATTGCACATGGCTTGACTTTTGTTTGTCTTCCTGTCAGCCTTCTACACTTACCTTGGCATTTCTCCTAATCAGCGAGCAGGACTATTAGGAATGTTTGTCTACAAGTCAGCTTAGGTGAACCTGGCCACCTGCCACCCTGTTAGGACTTTCTCACCAACCATCGGCTCACACTAACCAGTGCCAACCAGACAGAAATAACCACAGGATTCTAAACTTGCCCTTTCTTCGGAAGGGTCATTCTCCCTCTTCCCACTCCTTTCTATTGGCTCTTTGGGATCAGATGGCTGGCTTCTTGAGTACCTTGCTCCATTGGCCAAGGAATATTTTCCATCATTAGACCATTGATACTGAATGAGACACTGTGAACAATATTATTTTTCTGTCTTCTAAAAACTACATTTCCTGTAAAGATGACCAGATTCTACCCAAATTCCATAGATATTTTGCAGCATAAGATGTAGTTCCTACCATAGAGAAAACTGTGCGTAAGTAACAACACTGTGACCCATGGCAAGTAACATACGAAAGGTTAAAAAAAAAAAAGTTCCAGGTGTAATGGAGAACAAAACAAAGGGAGAGATTAATTATGAATGAGAGAATTACCACTATGGGGAGAAAGAGAGCATGTGAGCCACGTCTCAGTAGGGATGCCTTGAGAATTGAGGGGAGTGGGGAATAGTTAAGAAGCTTGTGGGCAAGGCATGGAAGAGGGTATTTCCAAAACGCAGTTGTGAAATAATAAAGAACTATATTGTGCCTACACAAACCAAAGCTTCCTACAGGATTGGATCACAAGTGCTATGCTCATCATTCTTACTTTATTCTGTAGGCCAGTAATTTCTAAAAGCTGGCCATAGACCAGTGATGGTTTAAGTCTAAGTTTTTACCAGACTGGGGAGAAATGAGAAAAATAAAGACAATTTGTAAGATTTTCTTTATGAAACAAAGTGCATTCAAATCAAAGGTATTTCCTTTATTATGGGATTTTATCTTTCCTATATTTGGAACCAAATGCAATTGCTGTTTAGAAATTATGGTAAGGCTAGATGGCAGCTTGGTAGGAGGCTTTAATGCTCTTACTTGGCAAGACAAAAATTGGCAACACTGTTTTGGGATCCTAAGTATATTTTTATTTTACTTGGTCCCTGTGATCCAAAATTTGGGGGCTACTTTGGGGTAATGTAGATTCTAGGAAGGGCAATAATGGGATGGATATTGTTCTCTAGGAGACAAATACAAAAGTAATAACATAAAAATAGAAAAATAAGGGAAAAGGAGAAAAAAGGAAGGAGGGAGACAATAAATTAGATAGACAGTATAAGGATACAAGAAACCTAGTTAGAAATCTAGGGCAAGAAGCAATGAGAACCAGGGTGCCTGGGTAGCTCAGTCAGTTAAGTGTCTGCCTTTGGCTCATGTCATGACCCCAGGTCCTGAGATCCCACCCCACATTGGGCACCCTGCTCCGCAGGGAGTCTGCTTCTCCCTCCTCCTTTGCCCCTCTCCTGACTTGTGCTCGCTCGCTCTCTCTCTCTCTTTCTCTCTCACATAAATAAATAAAATCTTAAAAAACAAAAATAGAAAAAAACAAAAAACAATGAGGACCTAATCCAGAACACTGACAGAGAATTGAAAAAAAGCAATGGATGCAAGGGATAGGATCTAAAGGATTATCAGTTGTGTAAAAGAACAAGCGAAGATTATATTATGGCCCAAGGGGCTGAGCCACCTGGTTTCCTGTACAGAAAGATGGGAAAGAGCAAGCAGAGATTTTGAGAAGGACTGGAGATGTAACAGACTGGGCCTGGGAATTTGATAAAGCTTAGAGAGATACACCTGGGAATCATCTGCATGAAAGGAAGAGCTGAAAAAGACAGTGGAAAAGAGAACTCTGAGTGGAGAAGACGTCTACCACTTGATTCTCCTTCATTAGTTCAGGTCATCTGTTGAGAACGACTAAGGTTGAAATTTACATTTTCTGGACGTGTCATGATCAGTGAACTTTGATATTTGCTAACATGATTTCCTTACTGATCACCCTCTAATACTATCATCTTGAAAAATCTCATGTCTCTCAAGATCCTATTAGCCCATTTCTCTGTAACCACAAACTTCAATTAAGTCAGCATCACATATTGGAGTGAGCTGAGAAGTTAGGAAGTAACAATTACTGAGCTTAAGGAATTTAACTCTTTCCATGAAATATAAAGAGAAAGAAAGGGCGCCTGGGTGGCCCAGTTGATTAAGCGACTGCCTTCGGCTCATGTCATGATCCCAGGGTCCTGGGATGGAGTCCCAAGTCGGGCTGTCTGCTCAGTGGGGAGCCTGCTTCTCCCTCTCCCTCTGTCTGCCACTCAACCTGCTTGTGCTCTCTCCCTCTGTCAAATAAATAAATAAAATCTTTAGAAAAAAAAAAATATATATATAAAGAATGACGTTTGAACTAGAATGACCCTTCAGCATTATAAGAAACTATGTAATATTAGCAAAGAAGGACACTCAAATTTTAAAATTCTTTGGAGATACATTTTTTTTTGTCCTCAATATTAGGGTTGTGGTACAATTTATTTTTTGCATGTAACAATAGTTAATATTTATTGAGCATTTACTATAGGCAGGCACTTGACAAGCACAACCTTATTTAAACTTCATAAAAAACCCTATCAAGTGGGTAATTTTAGTGTGTGTGTGTGTGTGTGTGCGTGTGTGTGTTTCTAGTAATAGAAGTAATACTGATAGAAGATAAGTTACTTGTCCAAAGTGACCGAGTAGAAAGTGACTGACCTAGGATTAGAATTCTCTTGTATCACTTAGACTTCATTCTTTGGCAAATGACAAAAAACCCAGACACAACCAGTTTAAGGAAAAAGGCTCTTTATTAGTTTCTATAACTAAAAAGTCTAAGAGCTGGACAGGGGTTAACTCCAGAAGGAACGTAACAAATAACTCAGACCATGTCATGGGCGTACAGTGTCATCTATTCATCCTTACCCAGATGCCTCTGAGTTGGCTCCATTCTCAGTCATCCCCTCCTATTGTCAGAATGTCTCCAGCAGATCCGGCCTCATAGCCAGGCCTACCCAAGACCAGCAGGAAATCACTCCTGGCTGTAGCCCAGCAGTCCTAGGAAGAATCTCATTAAATCCTTTCATTGTGATTGGGCCAAAGCCTGCCCCTGAAGGAATAGTGGGCATCTGAGCAATGTTACACACTACATGGCCAAGCCTGGAGCCAAGGGTACAATAAACCAGGATGCTATTAACAAAACTTGGGTGCACATGGGGCGCCTTGGTGGCTCAGTTGTTAAGCGTCTGCCTTCAGCTCAGGTCATGATCCCAAAGTCCTGGGATTGAGCCCCACATCGGGCTCCCTGCTTGACGGGAAGCCTGCTTCTCCCTTTCCCACTCCCCCAATTGTGTTCCCTCTCTCACTATCTCTCTCTGTCAAATAAATAAATTAGATCTTTAAAAAGCTCACTATCTCTCTCTGTCAAATAAATAAGTTAAATCTTAAAAAAAAAAAAAAAACTGAGATGCAGAGATGCTGGGTGGCATGATCAGTAAGGAGCTCTGATGACTGAACTTTCTTGCTGAACAACCTGAGGGTTAATCACTGCATTTTGCCAGCTAAACAATGAAGATCCACAAAGAACAGAGATGAGACTTTGAACATTAAATAGAAGACTCTACTCTTGGAACATACTTTATATGGGTTAAAGGCCTGTAGAAAGAACCAGATCTATTTCTGCTGTAGTAGCAACATACATGAACACATTCCTCCAAAGAGACTTCATTTTGGGGGTCAGGAAGGAAGGGAATGCACATGGTACTTTTGTCCCAGACTGGTCTTGAGGTGAATGAGAAAGAGACTCAGGCCTCCATTTCTCCCTTCTAAGCCAGGTCCAACTCCAAACTCCTGTCCATCTAGATTACCTTCCATTTTCTCTCTAATACACTGGATTTAGATTGAGGTAGGACGGCATTAGTATCCATTGCTTCGTTTATTCTTTTAGAGCCTGATGAAGATCCCACAAAAGAACCAATCTCATTTTTGTAACGAGCTCCTCCCTGTAAGAAAAGGACAAAGAGAGAAAGCCCTGATCCTATTTATGATTGTCTCTTTCTATTTCTCTAGGAATATTAACTTGCTGGTTGCCTCTTCATCTCAAAGCCTTTTTTTTTTCCTTTTAATTTTAGCTGACTTTCTGACATATTATGGTAAGAAGAGAACAAAGCATGTGGGTGCTTGTTATTTCAAGGATATGTTGATGAAATGGTGTATAATGCAATTAAATCCTAGGTCTTTGTGCTTAAAAGAAAGAGGAAACACTTTTTTGGGCTATCCTCTAGCAGTAAAAATTCAGCTGAAAGTCTATTACTTCCTTTTCTTTAAAACTCCAACTTCCTAGTCAGTATTGCCAGACAAATGAAATAGGTCATTTCTGTTCTTTGTGTTGTAGTAAATGTAGAAAAGAGTTTGTGCTTCAGTGGGGGTAGGTTTTAAATGAGACCTGAAAAGCCGGTGTTCTTTTACAGTTTCATTAGTTTTTTTTTAACACTTTGCTTACCTTCAAAAATCCTATATTAATAGTGAATATATACTTTTGCAATAAAATGTAAAAAAATAAGGGCACCTGGGTGGCTCAGTGGGTTAAAGCCTCTGCCTTCCGCTTGAGTCATGATCCCAGGGTCCTGGGATCGAGTCCCACATGGGGCTCTCTGCTCATCAGGGAGCCTGATTCCCTTCCTCTCTCTCTGCCTGTCTCTCTGCCTACTTGTGAGCTCTGTCAAATAAATAAATAAAATCTTTTTTAAAACTGTAAAAAAATATATACCTATTAAAATTTAAACATAAGACAAATAGTGAACAGGATCCAGAAAGAGAACTGGGTTATGGTTTCTCTTTTTTCCAGAAGGTTATCAGATACAATTGTAACAGTTCAGTAAAACATTTCTTTTGTGGGGTCCTTTTATTCCTCCAGTGTTCACTTTTCTCTTCCCAATTACTTTTTTTTTTAAATAGTTTATTTTTAAACCATCTCCACACCCAGTGTGGGGCTCGAACTTACAACCCCCAGATCAAGAGTCCCATGCTCTCCCGACTGAACCAGCCAGGTGCCCCCTAACACTGATAATTGCTTTCTAATATTGCTTCTAATATTGAAAAATAAAATTACATTTCTTTCTAATATTAAAAAATTAAATTTAAATTTCTCAAAGGAAAAGATAAAGGAAGTAGAGATAATAGACACTCCTGTTCTTCACTTTCATTGTTTTGCTCTCAGAAGAAAGTGATAAACAGGGAGCCTGAGTCCCCCAGACTGGCTTCATGCAGCAACCATCCCAAACTTCACCCCAGCCGAACTGACCAGCACTTCTCTAAGTCCTATACTCTGACCTTCCCCTGCTCTGTTGCCTTCTGTGACGCTAACACCGACACCACAACATTTATAACTTATTGAATGATAGGTAGAGCTTCAGAACAAATGGGATGTCCAGTCAGGAGAAGTCTAGATAAATCCCTTGGCAGAGTCAGCAGGCACTCAGGGCTCCGGCAACACTTGGGCACTAGACACAGAGACAGAAACAAAGAAAGCAAATGTGTCTGCCTTGATGAATCTACTCACAATTCCAATTCTTGAAATCAGAGTATCTTTAAGAAGCTATTTTAATTACAGCATGTTTATAATTTTTCATGACATCTGGAAAACTGAACTCTTTTTATACTAAATATGAGAGGATATTGTAATCTTTTTTGGAGCTCTTCATTTCGCTCTCTGAAAGCCAATTGGCAGCTATCGCCTTGACAAGATACGGAAAGCTGCAGCCTTCCTTTAATCCTAGAGACAACTTCTGGAGAGGGATAGTGTCTGAAACAGTCATGCTTGGGAATACAGAGTTCCCTGAAAGCAGCTTTTCTAACTTCCTGGGTCTAATTCCCAGGGACCCTATATTGTATCATCAAAAAGGTTAGGAACCCTTTCCTTGCTTCCAAAAGTAACACATACAGCAGGATTTCTCAAAATGGAGTATGAGTCACCGGCCTCAGAATCACCCGGAGTGCCTGTTTTTAGAAGCCTGACCCTCGGGCTACTCCATCTGACTCTGTGGTTTGGGATTGGACATCTGCAATTTTACGAAGTCCTACCACACCATACTAAATTTTGAAAACCACCATGTAGGGATATATGTTCATTCATATCTATACACATAATATTAAAGACATGCATGAAAGAAGTCTGTGACACAACCATTGAATCTTGCCAGAAGCATCTCTTATAAAACTTAAAGCAGAAATCATGACAATTAACCTCAGAAAACTACTTAAACCTACCAACAACTCTCCTGCCACCCATCTATATGTCTCCTATGGTTTAGTTTCTATTGACATAAATAAATAAGTCTTACATGATGTCAGCATTGTTGTTTTAAGAGGCCACATTTTATTGAAATATATGGGTCACAAATTGTATGGCATTTAAAAAACTGTTAGTAGAGGAACATAAAAAACAGAATGGTGGTTATATGATGATGAAATAGAATTCTTCCCTAGAGTGACTCAATTATAGAGTGACTCAATTATAGCAGGTAATTCATTTCAGTGATGAACTATGAAGTCCAAGTCTGGAAGCAAAAATATAAATTTTGTATATCTGGCTGTCTTTATACTGACCAAAAATTTTTTAAAAAATCATTCCCTCCCCACACAGAGACATTTCTATTTTTCCTTCAAAATCCAACCAGCTGGAATATTGAGATATTTCAAAGAGCTTTATTCCAGTTGCAATTCAAAGGGAAGGCAAAGTTCACAGCAGAATCCTTGATGGGAGCTAACCTTATATGAGAGAATCTAATAAAGGATGCCATGTATTAGTAAGGGAATAAGGTGACCTGAAACGTTTTCACTGACAATGCCCAGGAAGAGCAAAAAGCTATCATGGCATAAACAATTCACTGTTCAGATCGGTTAGATGACACTGTGGAAATACGGACATATTGAGGATAAATCAAATTTGACAGTGATTGCCCTGCCATCCTGTGGATTTCAAGTACCCAAAATCTCCTGCGGTAACATGCCTACTTCTGCCCCTCTGAACACAACTTTCTTTCACTAATAATTGCTGCCATATTCTCCCAATATCAAATTCACTTCTTCCCGCTAAATAGAAAGACCCCAGGCCAATGAACAGATCTTTGGGATTTTTTATTTTTTTTAAAAAACCACAGTCTAATAAAGGCATGATGTAGGTAAAGTTGCCCAGGTAAAAATATTGGGGAGTTATCTGAAACTGGTCAAAATGTGACTTGTAAAGTTCTATCTCGCATAAAATAATGGTAGATGCGGTTGATTTGGATCATCATCTAGGCTTTCATGTATATGAGACTGGCTTTATACCAAAAAGCTTACCGGCATGATAGAGCAGGGCGCTTCAGTTACAGGAGCGGCAACCTGGCTCAGAGAGTCCTTTGGCACCTTTCATTCCTTTATTTCTTACCTGTTGATTAATTGAGGTCTATGTGACAAACACTGCCTGGTGAACAAGAAGGACCCTGGCTTCCCAACCATATGTTTCACTGCAGCAGATTAACAAACAAAAAACAAATAGTAAACAGAAAAAATACGGGCACCAGCTCAGTCGGTTAAAGCATTGGACTCCTTGGTTTAGGCTGAGATCATGATCTTAGGGGTCGTGAGATGGAGCCTCTGGTTGGGCTTGGCATTCAGCAGGGAGTCTGCTTGAAGATTCTCTCCCCAACCCCTCCCCACGCTCCCGCAGTCTCTTTCTAAAATAAATAAATACATTGTTCTTAAAAAAGGAAAAATAAAATCATTACAAATCATTACTTTATGGAATAAAGATACAGAAGCTATGATAGAAAGGAAGTTGTGGAGGGCAGGGAAGGCCCTGCTTTGCATAGCATAATTAGGACAGGCCTCCCAGAGCACGGGGTATCTAACAGAAGTATAAAGATGGTAAGAAGACAGCCATGTGAAGAAAGGGTGGAAGAGGTTTCAGGCTGGAGACGGCATGTGCAAAGAGCCTGAGCAACAAAGAGCTTGGCGTCCTTAGGGAAGTATACAGTGCCTAATGTTTCTCAAGTATAGGGAGGAAGAGACAGACACAAGGGGAAATCAAAGAAATAATAGTTGGGGGCCTGATTCAGAGTCTCACAAGCCATGGTAAGGAAATTGCAACATATTCAAGTGTCAGAGGATGCTATAGGACAGTTTCTGAACAGAAGTTCTTTGGACATTTTTACATGTTCAGATAGAGTCTGAACGTCATCAAAGCTTATCCTCACTGCCACACTCCCCCATCCTGTCTGTGACCCCTGTTCCCTTACAGTGAGCCTGATCCCACCTACCTATCTGGAGGTCCTATGTATCCATATGCCCAAGGAAACACTCCCTACACTTAGTACCATTCTTTCACGGCCCACGTTAAAAAGTTATTCTCTCCGCTTGTTTCTTCTGGGTTACAGGCTCTTCTGTCTTCCCCCCATTACTTCTGTTATTTCTCATAGCATGATCACAATGTGCACCATCTGCTTGCTTGGTTTTCGCTTATTTACTGTTTCCACTATGAGACTATTAACTCCATGAGGGCAAGAATCATGTCTGATTTGGACAAGATTATACGCTCATTCCCCTGCAAAGTGCCCAGACGTGTTAAGTAAATGAAAGAGTTGATGATTCTTCACTTCAGCTATGAGAATGTTAACAGCCACTTGGGTTACGTTGAAAACTTCAGCAACTCTCACTACCCAGCTTTGATAAAAGGACAAATTTTTCATTTGCTGTTGGACTACCAAACTCCTATAGAGACACAGAAATTATATATACTGTCTCCACAGTAGCCCAGTCTTTCTTTCCTTTATCTATGTTTCTGGACCCTTTGTCTTCCCTGATGTGGGGAGAATAGACTCTACTAATCAACACTCTCGAAATCTTCAAGAATCCTGTGCTAATGCAAAACCATGGTTGGTATTTCAAACAATAGACAGGAATGTGAGAAAGGCATTAGAAAAAAAGAAACATAAATCTGCTTATCAAAACATGAAAGACAGTGGGGAAGATATACTAAAATATATACCAATGTAAATTCCCATTCTAGTCAAATAAAGCAACCATTCTCTTCTGGATCAACGTTTTCTTCTCTTCCTCAACACTAAAACAATGAAGGAGGACAAATAAGAGCCCACTGCTTTCCAAAGCTCCTGACTCTTCTGGCTTTTAGGATGGAATAAGAAAAACAGACACAGTTAGTACCCAACTATCACTTCACAATTTTTATTTTTTTAAAGATTTTATTTATTTATTGGAGTGAGAGAGAGAGAGAGAGAACACAAGCAGGGGGAGCAGCAGAGGGAGAGGGAGAAGCAGGCTCTCCACTGATCAGGGAGCTCACTGCAGGGCTCAATCCCAGAACCCTGGGATCCTGACCTGAGCCAAAGGCAGATGTTTAACCTACTGAGCCATCCAGGCATCCCACTTCAAAAAAATTTTTTTAAGATTTTATTTATTTATTTGACAGAGAGAAAGATCACAAGTAGGCAGAGAGGCAGGCGGGCTGGGTGGGAGGAAGCAGGCTCCCCGCTGAGCAGAGAGCCCGATGCAGGGCTCGATCCCAGGACCCTGAAACCACGACCTGAGCAGAAGGCAGAGCCTTAACTCACTGAGCCACCCAGGTGCCCCCCACTTCACAATTTTTAATCAATTGTTAATTATCACTGATCTTTGCCTATGAGAAGAATGAAAATTTCAGAGATTTTATTTCAGTCAATTAATTTGTATTTTAATTATTTTTTAATAAACAAGTAGAATGAACATATATTTTTTTGCCTCTAAACAGGATAAAATACTCCCAATAAGAATAAAAATACTTATCATTTGGTGAGACAAGACAGTTCTTGTGTACAATCAGTATTCAATAAGTATGATGTAGGAAGTAAGGAAATGTTTTAACATCTTACAATGTAAAATTAAGAATCTAAATATTTTCAGGTCATCCAGATAGACATTAATGTTGTTAATTATTCTGCAAATCAGGAGGACTTTTTCCATAGGTGTATCATCATAAATTGGAGCATAGAGGTACGCTTACTCCCATAAATATTTTTGGAAATTTTTTGTTAATTTTCATAATAACAACTCTGTACCATGTGGATCAAAATTCCAAAAACAATCGACCCACACAAATGAACTACGTCTATTTACATGTAATGAAATAGCATTTTCCATAGTAGGTTCTAAAAACTGTGAGCCATTTCATATTCTGACAGATCTGTCCAGGAGATAATAATGAGAAAACCTGACCAAAATAACTTCAAGCTACCATCTTTCTAGGAAACTACACGGAGTTAAGTAAATTCGTCTTTGGCGTTTTCAGTGTTCTTCTTTCTTGGGACATTCACTCATCGAAGATTTTCAAATACCAGGGAGAAGCAAACAGGCTGAGGTGCACGGATGTTCACAAGTTCTTGCTCAGGTTCAGCACCAGAGAGATGACTGCAGTAATTAGCTGCAGTTCCAGATTCTGAGATCTAAAAAGTGCCTTAGAAATTAGTCGAAGCTTCACATGGAAGGACTTCTCAAAATTGCACGAAGCATGGGGCCTGAGAGAAAGCTTTCCTTCGTAATTTAATAGGCAAAAAGCTGAAAGTAAGATATCTTTGCAAGCCTTTTGAACTATTTTAGCTAGCTGGCAATTTGATTTGGATAATATTAACTGCTAACAAGGTATGAGGTAAAAAACCCTCTTAATGACATTGTCTACCCTGATCAAATGACATTTGAAAAGCTGAGTCCAAGTTCAGTGGTAAAAGAAAAGAGAACTTCAGTATACTGATGCATTTTCTCCTAAAATAGGTGGGCATGCCCAGTAATGAACCATGAACAATATTGTGATTTAAGTTACCTTTTTATTAGGATGTTTATCTTGAAATATTCTCAGGCTACATAAAAGCTGCAAATAACTACTAAGAACTTTTTCTTCCAGAACTGTCGAAGAGTAAGATGTTGGTTTGATGTCTATATTCTCGGATACTTCAGTTGGTAGTGCCCACAAGAAAGGGTGTTCTTCTACTAGATAATCACTATATAACCAAAAGGCTTGGGAGATTACACTGATGTATTACTGCCACCTCATCCTCATATCCTATTCATGTTTTTCCCATTGTCTCAGCATCTATTATACTAAAAGAAACATTCATCATATTTATTTATGTCGTTTCAGTGTCCTTCAGTCTAGGACCATTCCTCGGTATCACGATCTTGACAGTTTTGACAATACAAGCCAGTTATTTTACAAAAAGTCCCTTAATTAAAAAATTTTGAAGTTTTCTGCTTATGATTAAATTAAATCATGCATCTTTGGCAGGAATACCACAGAAATGAGGCTATAAGTCCTTTTTTCCTTTTAATTAGAAATTAATTTTGTGAGAAGCTTCTTTTAAACTATGTAAGAATTTCATTTCTCATCATATTGTCAATGTATTCATTTATTTATATCAGGATAGACTCATGCATTCTAATTTTATTAGACGGCGTACGTCCATTATTACTATTGCCTATACTGATGTTCAGTTTATCCCAAATTTAGTTAGTGGCAACCTATTTCAGCTGGATCCGACACCCTTCTGATATGTCCCTGTCATCCTTTGAGTATTCCTTTAGTTTATGGCATAAGATGTCCCAGCATCATCTTGTAATCCCCATTCCAAGCCCTGAAATCAGCCATTCTTTCCTTTCATGTCATTCCTTTAAATAAATTGTGTTTAGAAATCAAGGTCTGGACATCAGACGTGCCACTAGCCAATCAGAGAGTTGTAGCTACGAAATTCACTTTGTGGGCAAATCTCAGGAAGACATGTACGTGTGTGTCCGTGTGTGTGCACGTGCACCCACGTGCCTTCCTTTACAGTGATGTTTATTTCTAGGTCTGCGTGCTGAAACCCATGTATTAAGTGCTTTTTTACACCAATTCCAATCTACTGCTCTAAGATTCGCTCTAGTTTCCTCCCTTTGTGTATTTGTAACTCTCTTCTCTGATGGCAAGAAACTTGGTTTGAGTTAGCCTTAGCATACCTACTACTTTGATCAATTCCCCATAATTAATCAGTTGCTCATGACCACTGCCTCCTCCTCTCTGGCATGGGGGCTCTCCTCACCCCTTTTGAGTTTCATGACCTGCTCTGGGCTGCCCTCGCATACAGATGTCCTCCTACTTGTGGTCAGCCCCAAACAGTGTGAAGCTGACCCCTTGCATACATGCCCTCTTCCCCATGCTCAGGCTCTGACCCTCAACACAGTGCAGAAGTCCTCGGATTCCCAAGCTTTGCTTGCTCCCAGCCACTGACACCCCTCCTGAACTTTTGTTTCCTCCTAACACCTCATCCTGCCTCCGAGCTAGATCTCTACCTTGCTCTGCTCCTAAAGGGCTTTTAGACCAGTTGCTTAAGAGAAAAAAAGAAGAGAACAGAAAGGGAAAGGAAAAAAGGAAGGAAAGAGCCACTGTTGCTCTCTAAAATCACTTTCCTGCTTGCTGTGTGGGGATGGAGGTCAGTGGTGCAGTGAGAATATTTGTGGCAGATTTGATGACAGAAAGTCTAGGTTCTGCTTACCAAATGAATAGTTCTTTTACCCTAATTGAGAAAAGTGTATGTAGAAGTTATACAGTATTATTTGATATATGTCACCTTTTAAATTACATGTTAAAGTAAGTATTTTCTAAAAGGATAGATTTAATAATGCGAGGAGGACTCTTTCTGTCTACTTACACTAGGATCATTAAGGTGGTATATTCACACAGATAAAATGCAGTAGAAGAGTGAAGAAATTTGAAGAGTTTAAAACAAAAAATTTCATATTAGCCAGATATGGACAGAAGACAGGATTATTTTGCAGCGGAGTAGCCAGATAATTGTTTAAATCCTCATACTGTAAAGTATCTTTTACTACCAGAATGTGTTCCCTAATTTATTAAATGTAATTATCCCTTAATGCAGGCTCTGACAATTTGCAGTGCAAATATTTTCTACCAACCCAATACTATAGACATACAAGAGTTCTAAAAATCAGTATCAGAGAAAGAGAAAGTAGTATTATAGATGCATTGCCTCTAAGGGGATTCCATGCATTTCGTTCCAGGATAGAGCATACAAATAATGTTTTCTCCCTTATTATAAAATATTTCTTATTTTATATTTAACGGTTTCTTTTAATTGGAAGTGAAAAGTGCAAGAATTATGGAAGTTTGTTGGCCAACTGTGTAAAGATGTTCCCATGGTTAGCTCTGATAAGGCTTTATATCGGATTTGCAGCCAGAACAAACACATCTTTTTCCAAAACACACACACACACAATATTTCATGGTATATAAGGTTTTTTTTCCAAGGAAATCTCATCACTCTGTTAGGATAAGTATTCATCTCTAAGAGAATCTTCATGATGATGAGGAGAACTTTTGTGAATAATTCACCCCATTTTTTTCTATCTATGAAATTAAATTAAATTAAATTAAAATTAATACACCTCATCCCGTTTGTCCCTATGGACATTTGTTGTGAAGAGAAAATGGTGCAGGGAAAGAAAGTAAAAAGAGGCATAGGGGATGAAAACAGTAGTACCCACTAGTGTTTCATGAAGTGAAATTATACTGTAAGGGTAAAAGATACATTAATTCATAACTTCCCAAGGATCCTTTACTAAAAAGATCCAAAGAACAAACAATGTTTTCTCAACTCTTTATTTTTCCTGACAAGTAGAAACAACTTTTTCTGGTTTTGGATAAAAGCGTGGTTTTAAAAAGCATGAGAAAGAAATGGTTGTGTTTTGGTTTTGGTTTTGTTTCTTCACTAAGCAGAATCAATTGTTCTATATAATCTCTTTCAGTACATACTACAGTCCCACAGAGATGTCTCCCTGCAGTCTCTCCTACCTTTGAGCAGGCTCTCTTTCTCTCTAGATAAGCCTCCCCTCAGTCTTAAGTAAAGAAATACAGTAGGGCTCATACAGAGCCCTTTAATTTGCTGAATCATTTTCTAGAAATGTAGTACTATGTAGTGTAATGTATATCACTGAGATTTTTCCCCCATTCTAAAGTGTGAAGCTGAAGTAATTTACTTTGTAACTTGAACAATTAACAGCCTCTGCAGGTGAAATCCCTTTTTTCAAATAATAGAAAATTACTTCATGTTTTTAATCTTGGAGTTATTTTCCCCAGAATCCATGTCTCCTCTCTGTCATCTTCCAAATCTAATCTGGTTCTAGGTCCAGGTCAATCTATATTCTGGATATCTCTTGAATATGTTCCATCCTCTCTGTCTTTTTTTAGGATATCTTAGTATTCTGTATCTTAGTATATCCTATCCCTTCCTCGTCTCTCATTTGACTAGCCTCTCTCAATACCCTCCTTTATACTACCATCAGAGTAATCCTTTAAAACTACAGGTATGGTATGACAATTCTCTAAAACCTGTAGTGTCTCTATAACAAGATACCACCTATACGTCTATGGGTATGAAAAGGTAAATAATAATAGTAATAATAATAATGAATTTAATTAAATCACAGGCTTCTATAGTTAGAAATTATATATCCTTACTGAGTTCGTATTTTTCCAAATTAAAGTAGTTTTTTCAACTTGGACTATAGTAATTTTCTGACTTTCTAGAAAGCCAAAATAGCTGTCAATCCCCTTTCCTCTGACCAGGTTCAGTAAGATTGGAAATACTAGGGTGCTCTAATTGATTGGACAGACATATAGAGAGAGCTATGTATAAAGGCAAGCTCTTTCCTGGGTAAGAAGTAACTTGAGGCAGATATTTATAAATTATGTTTGGGACTAATAAAATCTCCCTGGAAATATAGTCAATAAAAACTGTTCTTAGCAAAATCAAATTTATGCAACCTCAAGCTCTAGGACTTCTATAAAAGACACTAATACAAATAAGCAATCGTTTCAGAGTGTACCACCCTGGAATCTTCAGAATAGCCAAAAAACACAGTATTTAAGGCTAGTCATATAAAAATTAGAGCAGAAAAGAGACATTTTTCTTGATCATACCTAGATAAGTTTTTTCCAATCTCTAGCAAAATAATCTAAAAGTTAATGCCAGCTTCATATGTACTATATATGTGTATACATATAATGTATGTGCTATATACATATGTGTACTATATATAGTTGGATTATATAATAAACCTCATCTAGTTCTCATTCCACAGTATTTTTAGGAACTCTGAATTAATCTTCTGTTGCATTCATAAACTGCATATAATAAAGTCATTTTAGTTATTGTTTTAGGTAGATGGTTAGACTAGGTGGACCTCACATTGAAATTATGGGAAAAATTCTGGGGCCCAGAGTGAACAGACAAGATAAGCTAATTCTCCACTAAAGTAGGCACCATACATTCTCGGTGAACATAGAGTTCATTCAAATATCTGTGTCTCCACGTATACTATACCTTATGCCAGGAAAATTTTACTCACTCTTAACGGCCACACTCAAAAGTCACATCGCCTCTGACTCCTTCCTGAACTGCCCAGTCTAGTTTTATTTTTTTACTCCCCTCTCTTCCCGTTGCCCTCTATACATTTCTCTGTAGTATTGGCCACAATGTACTATAAATACTGGTTTATCAGGTAAGATTGGGGGGATTTTGAGAACTATTCTGGATATTATCAGTTTTAGATCTTAGGATAAATCAACTTGGCTCTGCATTTCCTTCTGTTAAGAATTTCTCCTCAAAAAGGCATCTCTTCCATGTTATCAATGATTAGATTTTTAGAAGAGATGCAATCCACAGAATGTATGGAATTTGCCCTAAAAAAACTGATAGGCAGAATGTAAAACTAACAGCAAAGCAGAGTAAAAACTAAATCTATGAACACTTTTTAAAAATATATCCCTAAAGAGCTCTTCAGTTACAAAAGAAATTGTACCAGACACCTTGTGTGCTCCCATAGTTTCTATGCACCCTTTCTTACTACAGCCATACCTGTGGTAACATGCATCACACAAGCTTTGGGTATATTTATGCATAAATACCTAAGAGTACCATGACCTTGGGTCAGAAAGTACTCATTTATCTTCTTGCCCGGGGACTTCTCAGACATTTTTGCGTGGGATGCCCATAAGAACCTGTTCTATACTTGGGTATGTTCAGTCTTGAAGTGCAAAGGACTTAAGACCTATAGAACTACCCTTAAGTTATTAAAATTGGGAGCCGATGGATCAGAATATCCCCTTTTTTTTTCCAGGTAGACAATTCTAAGACATTTTTCAAAAGTCTTCTCAAAATGTCCCATGAGATTTAACACCTGTACCTGTCTTGATGATGATGCACCCGGGTCTTGGAATTTCTTTCTTCCCTAGTCATTCCCACTGTCCCACATACCTGATGCCCAGAGTCACATTCCCAAACTGAGTTTTTTCTCAAGCACTGCTTTTAAGGAAACCCAGACTAAAATGTAAATCAAAACTGCTATTAGCATCTATTTAGAAATGAACATAAATTTTAAATACACTGTATCTCAGAAATGGTGGGAGATGGCCAAAAAAACAACTTGAAAGAAAATCTATAGCCAAGTACATATTCTTGGGATAATAAGAGAGAATGAAAATAAATTAACTAAGGTTTGATTTCAAAAAGCTAGAGAAGGAACCACCAAGCAGACCCAAGGAAAGTGCCTAAAAAAGCAATTACTAAAAATAAAATCAAAATTTAAGTAAAAATAGAGGGGCAGCTGGCTGGCTCAATCGATATAGCATATGACTCTTGAACTTGGGATTGTGAGTTCGAGCCCATGTTAGGTGTAGAGATTACTTAAAGATAAAATCTTAAAAAAAAATTTGTTTGGTAGAATACAATTTTCTTTTTTTTTATTATGTTCAGTTAGCTACTCTATAGTACATCATTAGTTTTTGATGTAGTGTTCAAGGATTCATTAGTTTTGTGTAAGGCCCAGTACTCATTGCAACATGTGCTCTCCTTAATTAATAAAAAAGAAAACATAAGTGTAGACACAACCAACAAAAGTCTTAAATTAGTAGCAAAAATCAAGTCTCTAAACAAAGCTAACCCTTTGAAAAGACCAACAACCTAAATAAAGTGTAATTAAGTCTAATCAAGCTCATTTAATGATTAAAGCAAAGAATGAAATGGGTTTCCACTGTTTTAATACATTTATTCTTCTAGAAAAAGAAAAAAAAAAAAGATAAGCATTCCCCCAATATCCACCTAGACTCAAAAGAATAGTAGTAGTGAACCGATAAGAATGTTATTTATGCATTTGTCACATCCTAAGCCTGAAAAAGTAAAAATATCAGAACATTTATTTGGAAGCATATCTTTCATCTTTCTATTAAATATGTCTTTGAAAATTGCTTCCTGGAAAAATCCACTTTTTAAGTGTAAGTGATCAATTATTTTTCTCTTTTCCCTTAGTGAAGTAAAATGCTTTTCTCTATTTCAGCAAATGACACTGAGCATCTAAGAGTGAGGCAAAGACCAACTACTATCTCTTGACTATGACCCTACCAGGTGAAGGACAAAATAAACAAAACAAACAAATAGAACAAAACAAGAACAAATGACATTCATTCATATGGTACTCACTCCTTATCACTGAGCTATCAGAATTCAGTGATCAATAGTAAACAGGAAAATGCCATTTTGAATTTATTGGTTAATATTTAGTGGACACTCACTCATTTAGCACTGTGTTAAATTTTATGGATGCATATACATATAAAGCTCTTATTTAAGACAAACCTGGAGTTAAAATATGGCTCCCACTTGGTTATTGTGCAACTTTGGGCAAGTTTTTTAATTGTCCATGGTCTTACTTTCTTCATTATAAAATAGGAATAATAATAAAGAATTCCAGTTTCTGTACAGATAATACCTATAAACACTGGAAAAAATACAAAAGACAACTACTTGAAGACTTTAGAGATTTTAGAGAAAAGTGAAATTTTAACTAAATGGTAAGTTTCTGATTTTTCTTGCTTTCCATAGAAATATTCAAAGGAATCAACAAAACTACTTACTAACAGAACTAGTAAGTAAATTTGTCAGTCACCAGATATAAGGTTAACATACAAAAATCAATTATATTTTTACATATCAGCAGATGGATATAAAATAAATATTTCTATGTACAACATCAAAAAATGTAACATACTTAAGGAATAAATATTACCAAAAAAATTAACAAAAATTTTAATAAATCTAAAGACCTTTAACACTAGAAATAGAAAACATATTCTATTTTCTAAGAGAAATTAAAACATAAATAAATATAAAATTATATTAATTCATGAATTAAAAGATTCAATATTGTTAAGATTTCAATTCTCCCTTAAACTGATCTAAAAATTCAATGCCATCCCAATCAAAACTCCCAGGAGGATTTTTGTGGAAATTGCCAAGTTGTTTTTAAAATTTATACAGAAATGCAAAGGATCTGAAGTAGGCAGTCGTTTCTTAAAAAGAATAATGTTGGAGGACTCCTATCTGATTTCAAAGCTTTCTATAAAATTATAATAATCCGGGCGCCTGAGTGGCTCAGTGGGTTAAGCCTCTGCCTTTGGCTCGGGTCATGATCTCAGGGTTCCAGGATCCCTCATGGGGCTCTCTGCTTAGCTGGGAGCCTGCTTCCTCCCTCCCTTTCTGCCTGGCTCTTTGCATACTTGTGATCTCTCTCTCTCTGTCAAATAAATAAATAAAATCTTAAGAAAAAAAACAAAACTATAATGATTAAGGTACAGTGGTACTGGTGAAAGACTAGACCTATAAATCAGTGGAACAGAAGAGAACTCAGAAATAGACTCACATGATTAATTGATTTTGACAAGAGTACAAGGGCAATTTAATGACAAAGAGAAACTCTTTTCAACAAACTGGTACAGGAACAACTGGGTATCTGTGAGGGAAAAAATAGACATCACACCCTACCAAAACTTAACCAGAAATGAATCATAGACTTAAATGTCAAACCAAAAACTATAAAACTTCTGAAAGAAACTATAACAGAAAAGCTTTATAACTCTAAAGAAGGCAAAGATATGTTAAATACCACACACAAAAAATTGATAGAAAATTCATAAATTGGACTTCATCAAAATTAAAAATGTTTGCTCTCTGAAAACCACTGTTAAAATAATCAAAATTCAAGACAAGGACTAAAAGAAAATATTTGCAATACATCTGTATGACAAAGGATTTATATCCATAACGTATAAAGAACACCTACAACTTTATAAGAAGACAAACAGCTCAGTAAAAACTGAGCAAAAGCCAAACACTGGAGGGAAAAAAAAATGAACATCAGCAAGTGAATGAATAAACAAAATATGACATTTGTACCCATCAATAACTAATTGATTGACTGGTTAATTAACTCCTGATACAGACAATTGTATGTATAAATCTCAAAATCATTATGTTGAACGAAAGAAGCCAGACCCATACAGTATGATTCCACCTATATAAAAATTTATATAAATTTCTAGAAAATACAAACCCATCTATAGTAACAGAAAGGAGAGCTGTGGTTGCCTTGGACTCGGGACAGAGGGAAGAATGAACAGCAAAGGGGCACAAAGATACCTTTACAAGTGACAGAATTGTTCTCTATCTAGATTATGGTCGTGGCTTCACAAAAATATATACCTCTCAAAACTCATCGAATTTATTACACTCAAATTATACCTCACTAAAATGGATTTTTGGAAAAAAAAATAAATAAATAATAAAAATAAAGTTGGGATAAATAGTACCACTTGATAGAGTTGTTGTAATATATGAGATAATGCACTTAATGCATTTATTATAATGACTAGCACATAATAAATATTTAATGTTTGCTATTTTTATCTTTATTATTGACATGACTAAGATTAATCAATAGTCCTGTAATGAGTAGCTGAGTAGGTTCCCATCTGTCCTTGACAATAGTACTAATGTGCTTATTAAGCCTCCTTATGAGCCTCCTTACAATTTTCTCTTTTTTAAAAAAAAGGTTTATTTATTTGAGAGAGAGAAAGAAAGAGCAGAGGGAAAGAGAATCTCAAGCAGACTCCATACTGAGCACGGAGCCTGGCATAGGGCTCCATCTTGAGACATTGAGATCATGACCTGAGCTAAAAACCAAGAGTCAGACACAACTGACTGAGCCACCCAGGCATGCCTGAACTTCCTTACAATTTTCTATTTTGTTTCAAAACTGAGGTCTTGAGCTTAAATGACATTAGAAAGTTGATTCTTTTGCTTTAACTGCATTTATGGAGCACCTGTTCTGGTCAGTTGCAGAAAAGTGAAATGAGTAGAAGCTCATTTTTCCCACCTCACTCCTGTGTTTTTTGGTTTTTGTTTCCTATTTTCACTTCAGAGGCAGGTAACTTATGGGTGCTAATGTCTTTACCTTCAAAGAAAAGTACATGTAGATCTTTTTCTGGCATTTTTAGATTCCTGTTGCTTACTGAAAAAGACAAAGTAATGGCAGGGTTCGCCCACCAGATTTTTTTTTTTCCTGCCACCAGATCTTAATTAAAAACAGGAGTAAAAAGTGCTCCATATTTTACATAGTATCATCTCAACCTTCTTGATAACCTGCTAATAGACCAAGAACAGAGATATGGCATGTCAGAATAATCTTGAAACACTTCTTTGACTCTAAAATTTAAATAATCAGAAGATAACGATAGAAATGCTAACAGAACCATACAGCCACACCTGGATTTTAAAACTCTTTAACATTACAACCAGGCCCTGAAAAACAATAAATATGGATACCGCCAAGTCCATGTAAGAAAACTCTAGGACTTCAATCACAGAATATTCCTCAGGCTCCTTCCATGATCATTTCAAAGATTTTAGACCTAATTCTCATAGTCTAATAGGATTTAGTGATATAAGAAGAAATAAATATTTGGTCTTTCTCCCCTATTCGTGGCCTAGAGCTTGGGAAACCCTTGTTAATTTCTGGAGTGATAGGGGAAATTGTCATCTTTTGTTATAATTAATATGTTATAATATAATTAATATATTATAGGCAGTCAGTCGCAAGCGGCCCAGACTTGCACCTGGTGTCTGACGTGGAGGCCATCTAATCTGACTGTGGTTTGAACTGACCCCTGAAAAGTTCATGTCAGAAGTGAACTGAATTTTAGGACACCCAGTTAGTGTCTGGAGAGTTGGATAATTGGTTGGTGTGCGGGGGGAGGTACCCACATATTTGGTGTCAGAAGTGTTTTGTGTAAGAAACAGAGCTGAGTATCTACTTAAGCTGAACCTCAGGCCTCTCAGTAACTATTAGAAGCCACAAAAATGAGCTCAGAAAGAAAGATTCACAGAAGCAGGCACATGGACAGAGACAAGTGACCCATCCCAGAGCGATATGGAAAGGGTATTGAAATTATCAAGAACACCAAAAGCTTATGGTCTCTTCATTGTATTTAAGTGTCCGATGTGATAGGAAAAAATCTGCATGACACAAGAATCCTGAGGAGTCTCCCAGAATGCAGTATAGCATTCTGATTAAGGGCATAGACCCTGGGACACACAGCCTGGGTTCGACCTCTTCTGCCTCCGGTCTCCGTTTTCTCAGATGTAAAAGGGGGATCATAGTAGTATCAACCTCGGAAGACCGTTGTAATAGTTCTGTGACTTAATACACATAACATTCTTTGAACAGTGCCTAGCATATCGTCAGCCATATGGAAAGGTTAGCTACGATGATTATGCATGTGTATTTAAACTGAAGAGTCTGGATCCTAATAATAATTATACTAAACGTTGCAGAGTGCTTCAGAAGATCCCCGAGAGGTAAGCAGGACAGACATCATTATCACAAACTCCCCCTCATTTTACAGACTGAAGAAAGCAAAGCTCATACCTTAATTAGTACCATCTTCTTCGAGTCACGAGAATAAAGAAACATGGTGAGATTTTAAAATGGTGACGTTAGATGGTTCTTAATCCATTTTTTTTAAAGTAATTGACCTAGGAGATTTGTTTGTTGTTGCTCTTTAAAGGAATAAGCTGGGGATTCCTGGATGGCTCAGGGGGTTAAGCATCTGTCTTCAGCTCAGGTCATGATCTCAGGGTCCTGGGATGGAGTCTTGAGTCCAGCTCCCTGCTCCCCCGTGGTGGTGAGGGGGAGCAGGTCTCTGCTAATCCTTCGCCCTCTACTGCTCCCCCTGCTTTTGCTCTTTCTCTCAAATAAATAAATAAAATTGTTAAAAAATAAAGGGATAAGATAGACATATCTGGAAAAAGTCATGTATGTAGATTTTTCACCTAATGCTACCGGATGAAAGAGGTGACTCATATAGAACCCTTATATACTATACACTTCATTCTTGATTGTATTGTATAAAAACAAAATAACAACAACAAAAAAACTTCCCACTTTTCCATCACCTCTCTTACACAAAGATCACTCCCTAAAAACTCAAACAAAATTTTGAACTCAAAGATACGCCACTGTGCGAACTACTAACAGGTGATCGTTGGCTTGATTACTTAAAGAAAACACTCGGGAAATTGAGAAACACCAAGAATCTGTACTAGAACTCACCTTCTACTCTTCATTCAACTTGGTCATTCTCAATGATATGATATGTATTTGTTGTAACTGAAATATAATGTCTAGTAGATGGCAATACTTCGAACATTCTAAGCAACTCTCGTTATCTGACAGACAGGAAGCCAACATACAAATTTTATGGGACAAGGTTTTAGATTTAACCTTACGGCTAAATACATGTACTAGGAGCTGTGTTCAAGTCCTAAATATATCATTTCCCAGCTGTGTGGCTTGCAGTTAAGTCTTTAAACTCCCTAAGCCTCAGTTGCTCCATTTTATTAATAAGAGGACTTTGAGGTCCACACAGGCATAGTCAAGGTTAAATACCTAGGAAGTGGTGGGTGTAGTGAGAAGCAGCCAACAATAATTGTTAACATTTATCGAGAGCTATCCATATTCCAACATTGTACTAAGCACTTTCTCTGCATGATGTCTTTATCCTTCAGAATATCCTACGAGGTAGATCATTATTATTCTCTCCATTCTGTAAGTAAGGAACTTAAAACTTGGAGAGGTTGAATTTTCCAAGGTATATTGTTACCAGTTGCAAACGCTGTAATGATAGAATAGTACCTGGCAATTTAGTAAGGTTCCAAATAATGCTCACTGTCATTATAGTTATTAGTATCATTGGGCCACTGCATGCCATCCTGGACAAGGAACGTAGTATTTCTGGGCCTTACCTATAAAACTTGAACTATAATAATGTCTGGCCTCCTATCTTCTAGGCTTACTGTCATGATTTGATTAGAAACATGTGTGGAAGCGCTTTGTAAATTCAAGAGTGTGTAGTTGCCAACTTACATTAATGGCTTTAGAAGCGATTATTAATGTTTTCAGTTCAAAAGCATTCAGTACTCAAAATGGAGGTAAAGAAAAGAAGGAAAATATACAGATCTCTTGTCCTGAGGAAGCCAACACGGAATGGGTGTAATAAAGTCACAGACTTAAAGAAGGAATTGAGCTGCTCAGATGGAAGCTGGGAATTCCGTCACGATTTATAGAATGCCCAAAGACTGATTCTCTGTTTTGATGGCCTTACCAATATGATTACATTTGCTTTCTCTCATCCCACAGTTTTATGTCTGTCCCCTTCTGGATTTCTCAGGATATTCTAGACGAGACAGAGAGATTGAGAGAAATAACTTTTCTATCATCTAAATTGGAAATTTCTAGGACTAACAGGTAGCTTCAATCTATAGTTTTCTCTCAAGTATTTACAATATTAACTTTCATATTTCATAATAAAGAGTCGATAGACATGCCATGTAACTGAGCTATCAAGACTAAAGTATAGTACCTCAAATTATAAATGTCAAAAAAAAAAACAACTAATGATACATATGGTAAAAGGGAAAGAGAAAAATAGTGTAGTTTTGCTAGTTTCTTTATCTTTTTAAATAAGAAATTAAATGACCTTGTCCAAAGTGGAAAATCATCAACATATTGTGCACATTTGTACCAAAACAGACACTGGTAGTATCTGTAGCTTCTAAGAAATAAAAGCTTGGGTTGAGAGGTAAGTAGTAGTATTGGAAAAAATAATTTTCTTTCTTATACTCATTCTTGTATATCATTTGAATTTTTCAAACTTCTTGAGTAAAAGAAAATTGGTTTAATTAAGCCAAGAATGATTTTAGTGACTCCTTTTATCTTCAGGATAAACTCCAAACTTCTTGGAATGCCTATTAGTCCCCCCATAATCTGGTCTCTATTTCTCCAGCCTTCTCTGCCTGTAGTCTCTCACACTGAATTTTTCCTCCCTACCTTAACAGTCTACACATGTACACTTATAAGCACATTCTCCTTTCTTCTGGAAAAGGGGGATCTGTGCCTTATCTATTGACTGTGATATACAGTAAAAAATATATTTGATAATATGACATATACATATTTAAAACAGATTTGTACAAAACAATATTTAGCCCACCCAGTGCCTTCTGGTATTGTTCATTCCATTCTATTTTATTTTTTAAATGTCAATTTTGATTTTATTTTAATTTGACATTTATTTCATGTACATTGTCACCAGTGTTGGAAAACCACTGCCTCAGCACATCTTCATCCCTTGACCTATATTCTGATCACTTGTTCACTCCTTCAGGTAAATCACTTCCAGCCTCCAAATGTCAGCCCAAGTATCACCTCCTCTTACAAACCTCCTGTGACCAATAGCCAGATGGAATAGCTGTTTCTCCCCTATGGTCTTCCTCTGTATTCCCATAACATTACTATTGTGACACTTTCTGTTCTGTGATAATGTCCTCAACTCTCTCTTCCACTAACTATAATTTGTTTACTGCTGCTTCATTCCCTATTAAACATCAAATCCCTGACATATAGTATGTGCTTGTTAAATGCATTATTTTAGTATTGAATGAATGACTCTGTGAGTTTGAAAGCAAAGTCAGTTTACTAAACAATCAATTTGCCAAATTACAAATTCATCAAATTCACTAATTTACCAAATACATTTTAAGGAACATTTTTAAAATGCATTTAGTGGTTACAAACATATTATCCCTCTTATTGTATTCAAATTGTTGTTATTGAATTATCATTTAGTGAATTGACTTGTGGGAAATTAGCTTTCAGCAAATTGGCTTTAGAAAAATAGTTTTATTTGTGAATTAATCTAGAGCCATAACTTTTCTTATTTAGTAAATAGTGACATTGCTATCCCTTCTTCCCAATAATACTGTACATGACGAAATAACTTATGTGAAAATTGGATAGGAAGTACTTTGGAAATGTCTACATATTTCAAAGAAAATAGTATTACCTATTTTTATTTACATGGTTAATATGGACAAAACTAATTCTACCTGAATTGGCTATGTGCTACTCAGAAAAATATTTTTGCTTGTCTCAATCTTGGAATCTTTCTGCTTATTGACACAAAATTGTTTATATCAACTTGCAGCTACCCCATGTGAAGTTCAACTAGAGAAAGAGACTATCTTAGTCTGTTCTGCTGCTATAAAAAAATACCATAGAGTAAGTAGTTTAGAACTGAACAATAGAAATTTTTTTCTCACAGTTCTGGACACTGGGAAGTCCAAGATTAAGGCACTGGCACATTCAGTGTTTGAGAACACATTTCCTGGGTCATAGACAGCTGTCTTCTCTCAATAACCTCAGTTTGTCCCCAGAAAACTCTCTGGAGTCTCTTTTCTAAGGGTACTAATACCATTCATGAGGTCTCTGCTTTTAGGAACTAATTACCTCCTCAAGCTTTCACCTCACAAAACCACCATGGTAAAGGTTAAGACTTCAACATTTGAATTTGGGGAGAATATAAGCATCCCATCTTTAGCAGATCTTAAGGTAAGACTACATTGAGTATTGGGCACTGAATATGCCATCTTATTGACCAGTTGAAGGGAGCACTCTCTTTCACCACTATCTTTTACTATTATACATGGCTTGTTCATAGAAGGTGGCTTTTAGAAATTACTTATTTTTTTATGGGGCACCTGGGTAGCTCAGTCGTTAAACATCTGTCTTCAGCTCAGGTCATGATCTCAGGGTTCTGGGGTTGAGCTCCATATCAGGCTCCCTGCTCAGCAGGAAGTCTGCTTCTCCCTCTCCCTCTGCCTGCTGCTCTCCCTGCTTGTGCGCTCGTGCTCTCTCTCTCTCTCTGACAAATAGATAAATAAAATCTTTGGGGGGAAAATTACTTATTTTAAAGATTTTATTTATTTATTTGAGAGAGAGCATGTGCCTAAGTCATGGGGGGGGGAAGCCTGATGTGGGGGGCTCTATATCAGGACTCTAAGACCATGACTTAAGCCTAAGGCAGACGCTTAACCAACTGAGCCACCCAAGCAACTCTAGGATAGCTACTTATTTTTAAAATTCCAAATTAAATCTCAGGAATTTAGCACGGGGTAAATAAAAGCCAGTTATTTTTATTGTTATTATTATTACTCACTTTTTACTTGTGATTTAACCTAACCTAATATTTTGAAACAATAATACAATTAAACTTTAAATCAATCATATCTCCTGTAACATTCACAATAAGATATGGCAGGAAATGACTGCAATTCACAAATCATAGTAGTTTAAAGAAATGTATCACCCTTCAGGGCATCTAGAGTTTTTCTTCCCTGTAATCTTCAATTATATTCTGCTGATATTTGTTTAACTACACTTTATTCCCTAAAGAAAAAGAAAAAGAAAAAAAAAGCGAGGAGCTAAATAGTGTCTTCAGTTAGCTGAATACACATAATACCTCCACCAAGGTAATTAGAAAATTCTCTCTCAACCAACGTTCTTTACTCTCTGCTGATAACAGGTATTCATGCTAAGATCTGTGTAGTAGTACTTCTGTCTACAATTCAGCAATACCATTTTTTCACATTTCCTGAATGAGCTACTATCTAGCAGTAAGAGGAAAAAAGAAGGGGTGTTTCTCCTCTCCCCAGACGCCCTCCCGTGCAAACTACTGCAAAGATACTATTAGGGCTGCCAAAGAAAACAGAACAGATGAGGGAAAGGTACCACAACTCCTCTGGAGGAGAAGATGTGTATTTTCTCTACAGTAAAAACTATTAATTTCTCCAGTGTATCTCACATATACAAAGTGTGAGCTAGCTACGCAGTTGTCAGTTCTGTGATGGCTATAGTTCAGAAATGGATACATTCTGAATATTCATAACCAGCTCCCATCACATTGAAACAAATTAATATTCACTCTGTAGCAATAAAGCCGTTTGGAAGCTTTTCCTTACTAACATCAACACTCTGGTTCAACAGTAGATATTCTTCCAGCTTCGTAGTTATGTTTTTTCATTCCCACATATTTTCACTGGGTGTTTATTATGATGATCACACATAGTATGTTCGTTGATGGCAGAGACCATGTCCAGTCTCCTAGGTCCTCATCCACAAATACGTTCGTTGTCTGTCGGTGTTAAGACGATGCTCCTTCATTGACTAAACACGATGCAATTAAAGGTATTCCTTAACAAGTATTCTAATGATGTAAAATATCCTGCAGCTTTATGGAGCAATAGTACTTGCCTTGTTTTTAAGAATAGTCATGGGCTTGCCTTTCCTGACATGAATGTGACCCGGATGTCATGTCTTGCTGTTCTATGAACAAGATGAATAAATGAGATGACCTTGGGAAGAGGATTAGAAGGGCAGCATGGCTAAGAGAAGGAAAGTCTTAGAATTTAAAGTATCTTCATATGCTTACAAGAAGGAGCCGTGTTCCAAAAACCTGGGCTGAGCAGTGAAAAAATAATAGACATTTTCCAACTGTGAGCACACCCAGTGAAAGGATATATCCGAAACCTCTGAGTGTATGGTTCCCATGAAAAATGTGAGAGTCGGAGGATTCAGCAGATCGTAAGTGCTTGTTTCCTTAGGAGGAGGTTAAACTTCATGTCAAGTGTTGAGTGAGGTTTGACTGCTTTTCCAGGTGTCCAGCACATCTTTGTAAACACCGAGGTTAGAGATGAATACAGCTCATTTATCCATGATATTTGCATGACTAAAATCTTTTCATATGTGCCTGGAACAGAGAAGATCTGAAAAGTCCAAAGAAATCCCAGCATGACTTATGGAGAGGACTCCCAGAGCACACCAAGCCCACAGACATTTAAGTCAATGACGTGGCAAGAGAAGCAGTTTCCTCTACCAACTTGGAGCAATGGGTGTGGGACATTCTAGGAAGGTCAGGAAAGCTATATACCACTGAAAGCTATATACCACTGAAAAGATAATCTGCTTAATAAAAGCTAAAACGGCTCCTGTTGGAAGAAGAAATCTTTTCCTGCTGATGCAATTACACACCTGAACACCTGGGCGAATAACAATAAGACATTTTATATTTGTGCTCGGATAAAAGAGAAGAAACAACATACCACAGACTTGGGAAAAGGTAATTAGGAGGAACAGAGAAAAGGATTAGGATACAAAATAGACCTATTTCCCCCAGTGGAATATTTTTGAAACAAAAGATTTCTCTTTTAGGGAGGATTCAAACATTCTTTCCTCTTAAAATCAGCCCTTGGATGAGCTAACACTCCCTTTAGCCTCTCACGGTTCCCCAGTCTCACAAGCCCCACCAAGGAGCAAAAGTTGAATGTGTTTCCTCAACTTCTACTTATGAACAGGACAGTAGTTTATTCAAAAACGTTTGGAGGCAAATTGTCTTTATCATAAATTGTCAAGCACTAAATCATTTTACATCATGGCTGTCCAAAGAAAATAACCTTTTTTATATTCCTTTTCTTTTTTTAAAAAAATATTTTATTTATTTATTTAACAGAGAGAGAGATCACAAGTAGGCAGGCAGAGAGGGGGAGAAGCAGGCTCCCTGCTGAGCAGAGAGCCCAATGTGGGGCTCAATCCCAGGACCCTGAGATCATGACCTGAGCTGAAGGCAGAGGCTTAACCCACTGAGACACCCAGGTGCCCCTTATATTTCTTTTCTTATTGTAAAATATGTATAACATAAAATTAATCCCTTCAGCTATTTTTTGAATGGGCAGTTCTAATGCATTAAATGCATGGACACTCGTGTGCAGCCATCACTACCACCCATCTCCAGCACTTTCTGTTTTTTATGGGGTTTTATTGCGATGTAATTGACATATAACACGGTGTCACTTTCAGTTGTCTGATGCATTGATTTGATGCACATTCAATGCAACACTTAGGTATTGCATTACCTAACACTCTATAATGTCACCTAATTAACATTTCTTAGTTGCGATGAGACCCTCAAAGATCTACTCTCTTAACAACTTTCAAGTGTATAATACAGTATTAGTAACTGTTGTTACCATGTCATACTTTAGATCCTCAGAATTTATTCATCTTGTAACCGGAAGTTTGTACCCTTTGAAAAACATCTCCCCACTTTCCCTAACCCTCTGCCCGTGGCAACCATCATTCTACTCTCTTATTCTTTGAGTTTGGCTTTTTTAGATTCCACATGTAAGTGAGATCATACAGCATTTATCTTTCTCTGTCTCACTCACTTAACATACCATCCTTAAGTTTCAACCATGTTGTCCTAAATGGCAGGATTCAAGAGAAACAACTTGTGATTGGCATCAGTTGACATGGAAATTTAAGTGTAAACAATGACCATAATGTTCTGAACAATTTATTTTCACAGAGTTTTGATGAAATACGTATTCAAAATATCTCAAAATATGGAATAGTAAGTATTCTATAAAATACAAAAATCTGAAGCGCATTGTAAGTCATTCATTTAATTCCCAAAGTCTGGTTGTAATCACCAAGGCAAAAACTAAACACAAACTTCAATGACAATTTATAAATATGTTGCTCACTTTGAACATCAAAACACTTTTTCTTAAAATGTATGAGATAAACTTAAATTTTAAGGATCATAAATTCCATGAGCGTGTCTCCAAAGTCCGCATCAAATGGGTAGGACGAGCCACTCATCTGCTTGTCACGAAGACTACGGAAATTGTCTTGGGGCAATTAATTTTCCTCCCTTACTATTCCAACTCCAAAGGCCAGGACAATGGAACCAAGGCCCATTTCCACCCACCTTGCCAGAAGGGTACGGCAGTGGGAGAAAACCAAACTAATGAGGAGTGGGGGAAGACATTCAGGACCAGCTGTGTCCCAGAAACAAAGCCGAAAAAGCTTCCAAGGAGGTTGCCAGACTGGAACAGCCGCATCTCGGGTATTATAAAGTAACCACTCATAATCTGGTGGGTTCCTGATCATTTTTGCAAGTATTTTTTTAATGATCATTTCAGAGTCTAAGGCCACAATCCTGTTATACTACCTATGTGACAAACATTAGTAGGTGAATTAAAGCAAACAATAGTAGGTGAATTGTTCTTCTCTGTCAACTTGCTTTTGACAATGAGTGAAATCAAGCTGGTGAAGGACTAATCAAACCTTGATGGGCATGGGACTGTCTTGAAATAAATGCCTCCCCCGGGTTTTTAAGGCATCAGCTCTGGCAGATGAGACCTGCAGTCGATCAGATGTGTGCTTGCATCATGTAAACGACACCCGCTGGACTTGCCTTATTTGCTTTTATGAAATTCCTGTCAGTTTTGAGACATAAATAATTCAAGCAAATGGCTTTGGACATGAGAGACTGCCAATTATTATTGTGTCACCAACTCACCACCATTTGTTTTGGTCACCAGAGTATTTCTTTGGAAAAAAAAAAAAAACAAGACTTCGGATTTAGAATAAGTTCCACCTTCGAACAATTTCCTTTTCCTGCGATTTCTTACAAGCTAGTTTTATTTGTATTTTGAAAAAAGAAATGGGAATTTATCATTTAGCATGCCTTTTGTGTTTCCTTGATTCCTCTGCAAAAGTTCAAATATAATAGAGTTGGGAATTAAACAGTACAAGCAATTACATCAGAAAAATGGAGCAAAGCACTTTCAGTATTTTTAAAAGAACCATAAAATTCCCAGAGTACAATCAACACATTTAAGAATTCAAGAGAGAGAATTACAATGCTTACATCAGCCTAATAACTGAAATGAATCCAGCATTTCCATTTTAAAGCCACTAATCCAAGAATAAAGGGGAGATAAAACAAACTCAGACGGCTATAAAAGTGCTATGTTTGGGACTGAGCATTGTGGCTTCGCCTCAAGTTTAGGGTTACCTCCGAAATAGCCAGAAGTTGCTAGGTGGGCTGCAAAGTCATGCTGCTTTCTTGGCTCTGTCCCCTCTGTCGTTAATAGGACGATGAACAATGGCACTGATGTCTACATCATTGATTTTACCTAATACAAATGTTCTTATGGCACATTCTCTTCTCTCTTTTTGAGCTCTGCATTGTGCATTGAAAGTCACCATCAGAATATTCTTTTTAATATACACTTTAAAGTACAACACCACAAGTTCTATAGCTTCAGCTAGCTGCCAAAAAAACTCCTAAGAATTATTAACAGTCGCGTGCCTTATCCTTGAGCACAAGTGATTTCCTGAATGAAAGCTACTTCATTTTAGTTCTGCTCTTCACACTTCCATAGGAAAACAAAACAGAACAGGGCTCCAGATTTTGAATTAGTCATTGACCTCCCATAGTCTGTGGTGATTAAATGAAGCTCCACGAGGTGCTCAGCCAGTGCCATCAATAAGTCATTTGTCCCATCAACACTCTTTTGTCATAATGAAGACCCACATCCAGTGATTATTCCCATTATCCAAGTCTTAGTCACTCCAAGAAGAGCAGATTTGATATTTCTGAAAGAGGAAACACACTGTTCAAATGACTCGTGATGCCTTCCCACGAAGTCTGAACTGCATTAGCCCTTTTCCCGCTACTAAGATCTGAAGAGAATGCTCCTGATGTAGGATGACCGGCTTTGGTCAATAAAAATAAAGGATGCTCAGTTAAATCTGAATTTCGGATAAACAACAAATCATCTTTAGTGTGTCTCGTGCAAAATTTGAGATATACTTAAAAATGATGTTCCACACAAAATTTGAAACACACGTATACAAAAAATTTACTCCTTATTTTTCTGAAATCCACATGTTACTGAGCGTTGTTTGTTTTAGCGGGTCCGTTCACCCGATGACACCACTCCGTGTGGACCAGCAAGGCAGCCGATGAGAGAGTCAATGGCTACAGCTGATACTAGAAGCTAAAAGTCAGGTAGCACACGATGCCTTTAAAGATATTTTCTTCCTGCAAGCAAAGGGAGATTGGGCCTGCAAGGTAAATGAAGTTAGGCTCTGGAGAGAGGCCAAGCCCTGGGGAGAGCGGTGGCCAACAACAAAGGCCTCGGCGGTACTCAGGGGCTCTCCATAAAGGACACGCACCTGCTCCAAATGTGTTGTCACCATAAGGTGGTTTCCCTGCGAGGTTCTTTTCAAAACTAATGATGTGCAACCAATGTAGTCAAGCAAGGCCTGGAAAAGACCTTAAATGGAAAAATTAGCCATCCAGCTTGTTTTCATAATCACCTCCTCTTCTTTTAGGAATCTCTGTTCTACCCAGTCATTCAAAGAAATCAAAGGTCAAGGGGCAGTCATTTCTGACTCGAAGCCAACTTTGTTTTGAAGAAATTTCCCTAGTGTTTTAGCACAAATTTCAAATACATCTTGTGTTGAAAATATATTAAAATAGTAGAAAACAAACTACGTTTATATTACACATGTATGCATACAATTGTGGGTGAGTGTAGAGATGGTGGAAGGAGATAAGCGATGACTAAGGTTAACTGATAGTTGAGAAATAGTTTTTGCAGTTTTCCTAAAAACCAGAATTCTTGAGGTGCCTGGGTGCCTCAGTCAGTTAAGCAATTGACTCTTGATTTCAGCTCAGGTTTTGATTTCAGGGTGGTGGGGCCCCACATTAGGCTCCATGCTGGGTGTAGAGCTGCTTAAGATTGTCTCTTTCCCTCTCCCTCTGCCCCTCACACCCCCCCACAACCATCATGTGGATGTGCACACACATTCTATCTTCCACCCTCTCTAAAAAAAAAAAAAAAAAAAAAAAAAATGGTTATATTTATCTTCATCTTGATGACTCAAAGCTCTACTATGTCCAGTGCCTGTGAAAATGCCTATGTATGGGTTTTATGGCCTCCCAAATAATCTACTTTATGATCTTCTTTGCACATGTAGAAACATTGTTGGACAAAGAAGCATAGAAGATTGAGACTATGGATTCCCCCCTGGTGTGGTTTCTCTCTCCTTCGTGTCCCATACCTTATCTCTCCTTTAAATCTAGTCATGTAGGAACTGGTGTACAGGTATATTTATAAATAATGAAGCAATGAGTACAATTTCATAATAAATATTAAGGTAACCTTAATGAGTGAGTGATTCAAGATTTATGCTGCCCAATATGGCAGCCAATAGCCAAATGCAGCTGTTGAAATTTAATATAAAATTAATTAAAATTAGGGGCGCCTGGGTGGATCAGTGGGTAAAAAGCCTCTGCCTTCTGCTCAGATCATGATCCTAGGGTCCTGGGATAGAGCCCTGCATCAGGCTCTCTGCTCCACGGGGAGCCTGCTTCCTCCTCTCTCTCTCTGCCTGCCTCTACCTACTTGTGATCTCTGTCTGTCAAATAAATAATTTTTTTAAAAAATATCTTTTAAAATTAATTAAAATTAAATAAAATTTAAAATTCCATTCTTCAGCCACACTAGCTACTTTTCAATTACTCAATAGCCACACACAGTTAATAGTTCCTATAATTGTACAGTGTAGATATAGGATTTTTTCCATCATCACAGAAAGTTCTGTTGGACAGTGTGGTTCTATAAGTTACTGTATTTTCATACAGAACCAGGAAGGATATGCTTATTTTTAGGTACCATTCTGTCCAACAGTCATTATAGGGAAATAGAAAAACAAGAAATAAATTTAAAAAGACATAGTTAAGCAAAATAGTTGGAGAAAACTTACTAGATCAGCCAACAATTTCAGGACAGCTTTGGGCAAATAAAGGCAGAAAAACAACAGATATGTAAGATGTTCAAATATGCATTTCCAGTGTTAGTCATGATTGCAATTGCAACTGTAATTAAAAATAGGCCCATTGGGAGCATTCAAGCAAGACTGCCAGGGTAAACCTATTTACCACTTCCCAGCTGTTTGATCACAGGCAAGTTATCTGATCTCTCTGTGCTACTATTTTCTCATCTATCAAGTGGGATAATGATAATACCTACATTTCCAGCAGGACCACCTCATATATGTAATTGGTACCCCCTGAAGTTGTGTAGCATATGTAACTCTATAAGTTGACTCTCTTCAATGGAATTTGAGGGGATCAAAAAAGCAAATTCATTTAAAAGACTTAGACAGTATTTGGTTGACATATACTAAAGCACTCAATAAAAATTAGCTATATTTAAACTATTTCACAAAAGGAAATTTCCCAAAGGAAAAAAATCATATAGTAGAATTCAAAAGCCATTCATAACTAGGGTTCCCAACAGATGTGGTTTGTCCCGGCCTAAGCAGATTCTCAGCATGCAAAAATTTCAGTTTAAAAAACGAGGAATGGGGCGCCTGGGTGGCTCAGTGGGTTAAAGCCGCTGCCTTCAGCTCAGGTCATGATCCCAGGGTCCTGGGATCGAGCCCCGCATTGGGCTCTCTGCACAGCGGGGAGCCTGCTTCCCTTCCTCTCTCTGCCTGACTCTCTGCCTACTTGTGATCTATGTCTGTCAAATAAATAAATCTTTAAAAAAAAAAAAATTAAAAAAAAATTAAAAAAAATAAAAAACGAGGAAAACCAGGATAAGTTAGTTACCCATAAGAAAGAGAAAGAATATATTTCACCCCAAATAAGATCCAAGAGTGGAAAAATTTTACTCACTCTAGCCAGTGATTCCCAGTATTAGTAACAGCATCTGGCTAAACATTATGCATTCTTCAAACTAAATATAAGGGTCAGGGGATGAACAGGATTAATATGGTTCTTCTTGGCTTTAATGCAAAGATTTGCATGAAAGTCAAAATTGTCCAGCTGGAGCAGAAAATAGCACAGTCCCTGTGGCTTGTGGCTTTAAAAATAACAGCACTAAATACCTCAGCCTAGGATCAGATAGCTGAACTAGGACTGCCTTTTTTTTTTTTTTTTTTTTTTTTTTTTTTCCTTTTCTTTTTTGACTGAAGTGAAAAGGTTTGAGGGCATCCCCCTAGCCTCTAGCCCTGGAAACCTCAACTCCAAAGGAAATGGCTGACCAGAAATGTTTAATTGCTACAGAGCAGCTTGTTGTGATGCTCTATATTTTACAGACCACAAAAGAGGAACTGTATTTTGTCCCTAGTATTTATTACGTCCCCATTGTTCAAAAGTAAGCTATATCTTGGAAAGGAGGCTAGAAGTGGTGTTGGTAATGGTCTTAATTAAATCAAGTATTTATGATCTCCTCTAAAGTTATTTATTCACACAGATTTGAGCAAGAAAACAACAGGGCAGCAGCAGTTGAATCAGTAAAGAAAGGCAGAAAGAATCAGCATGGTGATCCTAAAACAAGTTGCCATCTTACTCTACAAGCCTCCCTTCAACTGAGCACTAAATTGGATTTTATTGGGTGAGTCCCAACCACCAATGCTTTTATGAGTCCCACCAACTACGCATTATTGCTCATCCACAGTGCACTGGAATGCTAAGAGATAATAAGGGAGGATAACAGACAGGGCATTCTGAATGGAGATCTTCTTACTGTATAGAAGTTGAATGTGTCCCTTTTCAGTGGGAATTCTTCTTGCCTAATAGCTTTCTTTAGTGGTGTACAGGTGGCTTCCTCATTAGGAGAGTGCTCAGTGTGAGGTCCTGGGCATAAAGAAAGGGAATATTATCCTTTTTTGCTTTATCTGCCTCCAAGTCAACATCTTTGATCTTTGTCCTTATAAATAGGTTTGCAAAATTTTATACCAGCTCGTTCATTTATCAGTTCATGCCTACTGTGTGAATCACTAAGAGGGGGAGGGGTGGCAGGAGTAGTTCACTTAGAACACACTAAGGGGAAAAGGAAAACATGAATACAGAGTAACCCAAAGTCAACCTCCAATTTGGGGTGATCATCAATGATGGAGGGCAGCAGGGATAGAAATAAGTTTCTGAAAGTAAAAATAGATGTCATCTTTATTTCACTTTAAATTCTTTGAAAGAGTTTGAGGAGACATTAGGGAGGAATGGTAGTTTTATCTTTGGGATGATATGTCACCAGGATCAAGGTTAAAGAAGGTTTTCACCTCTGAAGACTAATTGATAAGCATATCAGGTAGATTAGGAGAGTTATTAAAATCAGAAGGCAGATACCCCTCACTATAAAGTCTCCTGTCGGTAGGAGGCAGATTACCGTGCAAGATTAGTTGGCTTTAAAGGCCAGTAGATGATTTCTCACTGCTAACAATTTTAACCATCAAGTTTTTATCTTGTAGTTTATATCATTTTAAATAATAGGTTGAGGTTTGAGTTCTGTTCATCGAGACCACATCATTAACCAAGCTCGCAGTATTAGTTTTCCACAAACATCCTTACAAATCTCGAGGCAGAATACTAATCAGGCCAGGTGCTCATTCTTTCAACTCCATAAAGGAGAGACTTTGAAGTAAATGAAGCTTTGTGCATGGAATAGATGAATAGCTCCATGTGTTGGGAGGGAAATCAGACTGAACAAGAAGTTAACAAGTCAGAGATTTTCTGACTTGATAGTGAGTTAAATGACGGAGGTCTAATCTAGCTATTCTGTTAACTTGTGGTGCAATCTTTCACTTTATTATATCCCCTGGTTTCCTGTCTGCAAATTAGAAGCAGCAATCCTACACGGACGTGTGGAGAATTCCAGGTTATCTCACCAAGTTTTCCAAGTTATCACGGACACTTGGGTCTAAGGCTTGAAAGAATTTGGGCCAAACCTAAAATAAATCTCATCCCAAGATGATAAAGTTGTTTCATAAAAATTAAAATTATTGTCCTCGGCAACTGTACTAGACTTCTCAAAACATGTGATACTCACAGGAATCAGACCCTGACACTACTGAGTGAGAGAAAGACTGTGGAACAATTTTGTAGATTAATAAAGTTTCTTAACAACTATTTTTTTTCTTTGTCTGTTTGTAAAACAATATTTAGAGATACTTGTTGGATTCAAGATAGTAAAGTCAAATCCATCTCAACACGGGCGAAAGACTTTTTCTGTAAAGGAAAGTTTCTGTAAAGGAAATGCAATTAATAGATCCAAGCTTCCTATATATTTCATATAGTTGTTGACATCAATAACTAAGAAAACTGAAGATAAAGCAATCTGCTAGTAGAAAATACCACATTAATGTAAATGTTCATCTTAACATTGCAGGAGTAGCTCTACCACTGGCTTCGAATTCACCAATTCTGGTTTCTAGAAATTCTATTTACCTTTGACCCTCTGTTCTTCAAAAATTGGATAAAAGTAGAAAACTTTTCCCGCAAAAGGAAGTTTTGAGGGGATTTTCAAAATCAAAAATTCCTTTTTTATAACCTCCCACATTTTAAAAGCAAAAAATAAAACAGTAGGTTTTAAAAAGCAAACGAAGAGGTTAATAGCTGAGCTGGTAACAGCTTAGCATTCTGATGTTAGGCAGGTACAGCTGGAAACTGGTTGGATACGGAAATGTTATGCTTAAATGGTTTGGAAATATAAACCATTGGGAATCTGAGTAAAGGGTATAGTGGAACTCTATTTCACTACAACTTCTGGTAAATTTGAAATCATTTCAAGACACTTTTTAAAAATAGAAGTAGTTTTTAAAACAAAAGAAGAGTCAAGTGTTTTCCTAGATCAGTAATCCCAAAGGGTGGTGTCTGGATCAACATCATCACGTGAAAATGTGTTAGGAGGGCACCTGGGTGGCTCAGTCGTTTAAGCGGCTGCCTTTGGCTTGGGTCATGATCCCGGAGTCCTGGGATCGAGCGCCGCATTGGGGGGGGGGGGGGCCCTGCTCAGCAGGGAGCCTGCTTCTCCCTCTCCCTCTGCCTGCTGCTCTGCCTACTTGTACTCTCTATCTCTGTGTCAAAAAAAAAAAAAAAAAAGAAAAGAAAATGTATTAGGAATGCAAACGTCACATTTAAGGAAGAATCTGCTATTCATTGTGAGACAAACTTTGCCAGACTCCGAAGCCAAAGGATAGAGACAAGAAAGGGAAGGATGCATATGCAGATAGTCCTCCTGGTTAATGGGGGTTAATCTCAGGTACAGGGGAGAGATAAGATCCCAAGGAGAATAGCATCTGAGGGAGTGAGTACATGGGCAAACCAAAGTTCTGGGCTCCCTTTGTCTGATGTTGGGTATGATCTGGCCTATGTGAATGCAGAAATCTCACTACTCAGGGAAGCTGGAAAAAAAAAAAAAAAAGAACCTGGCTTTGGACAAATAGGCAGAGAGGAGATAACATGCTAATTCTGGATTAGTCCTAGAGAGTACATGCTCCTTGAAAAATCAGTACATTCACACATACAGCTCCAAAATAGCACTTTTAATATTTTACCAACTATGATGACTTATAACAAACTTTCACTTTATTTTTTTTGTAATTTTATTTTTTATTTCAGTGTTCCAAGATTCATTGTTTATTCACCACACCCAGTGCTCTGTGCAATACAGGTCCTCCTTAATACCCACCACCAGGCTCACTTTAAATGTGATTTTTGTAGGGGTGCCTGGATGGCTCAGTCGGTGAAGCATCCAACTCTTGATTTTGGCTCAGGTCATGATCTCAGGGTCATGAGATTGAGCCTGGAGTTGGACTCCATGCTGGCCATGAAGTCTGCTTGACATTCTCTCTCTCCCTCTCCCTCTGCCCTTCCCCACTTCACTTGCGCTCGCTCGCGCTCTCTCTCTCTTTCACTCTAGGAAGGAAGGAACAAAGGAAGAAAGGAAGGGAGGAAGGGAGAGAGGGAGGAAGACATGTTTAAAAAAATCTGAAGACTATACACATGCTCATTGTGTTCATATAACACACAAGTAGTGAACATAAGAAAAGTACATAGCAGCAATTCTTTCATAAGAGAGATACAAATTTCCATAACATTTTAGTAGAAGGGCAGTTATCATTCAGTTGTGGCAGAGGGCCAGAAAAGGAAAATGTGAGTAGTGTTTGAAGCGGAACTAGAAAGCACAGTCTTTGAAAGACAAACCACATATTTCTCTCTTCACAAATCCTAATGAAGAGAAAAGCTTCTGGTAAAGGGAGTGCCAGGATGGGAACTTTTAGAACAGGACTTGTACAGCAATGGTTTGAAGAATCAGGATAAGAACCAGAACCGAGAGGCAAAATGGAACCTGAGATTTTTAGGAATTCATATAAGAAAAAAACATTTCAGATTTAGAGAGTCTATGGAAAATAATGATTACAACTGAGCAGAAAGACAGAATTTCCCAGCATAGCACAGGGCAAAGAGCTCTGGACCAGGACCAACAGCATGGGGCTCTCTTCTCCGCAAAGCCATTGAGTAACTCTGTAGTCTGGACAACTCATTTGCCCTTTTAAGACCTCAACTCCATTTATAAAATAGGAGGCGAGAGGGGGTCTGGATAATGATCTCTAAAATCTTCCTTTGCTGAAAGCAATATGGCCGCCAGAACACAGAAGCTCAGGAAACATGGATTGATTTGAATGACAGCTGAAAAGCCTGCCTCTCCCAGGTGCCTTTGGCAATGGTCTTCCAGAATTAGAAACAGAAATGAACTTTACCAGTTCAGCCTGGACCTGCAGGCTTTATCTACTCTGGTCAGCACATCCTCATACCTGGACTATCTTCAGAAAGGTTGCTAGAGTCTGCCGTTTTGTGGAGAAGTCACTGTAAGACAAAAATCCTGACACTATCAAAATACAGCCTCCTGAGAGGAGTTATCCCTTCAGTCCACTAAATCAAATAGTTTTATTTTCAGTTATAGAATAAACATTTTCCAACCAACCCACCTGAGTATTAATATTCACACAAATAAATGAGCTGGTTGTAGAGAGAAATCCATGGACTAAATTCTTTTTCAGCCATTATAGCCTAAGGTCCCCAATTTTGCCTGGCAGAATGAAGCTGAGAGAACTCATCCCTCTTCATGACCTCCGAATAAGGAACATCAAACTGGAACACCTGGGCCCAATTAGAACCTTTGTTTTCCTTACAGAGTATGTTTTATTGTCAAAATTATTGCTCCAGCTATCCACTGTGTTTTACCTGGCTCTGGGCAACCAAAGAGACTTAAGTTGGAAATTACCTGTGAAATCTCACTATGGACAGATAAAAGATCCAGGTGTTTCCTTTGACAAGCAGCACTGAAGCCTGCAATATTGATTGGTTGCCTAAATTTACTAAGAAAATCTAGACAGAGCAAATTTACTTGTAATTTATATGCCAGCGAGTGCTGGAAATTGAAAAGAGAAAATTCACACTGGAAAAAAAAAAATGTTCTTTACTTTTATTTACTTTCCTCCATTAGTGATATGACCTTTGAATTTGGAAACCAAATTACTATAGGCAAACTACCTATTGGCTAAAATAATAAGAAGGATAACCTTTGGTGCATCATTACCAAGTTAATATCTTATATCTAGTTATCTTAATGAGTAGTTTTCTTAATAGTATCCATTACTAACTACAAGAAGGAAAATAGGTCTCACATGCAGAATGTTTATAAACACTAATTACTGGAGACACTGTTCCAGTCTTAATGGCTATCTTTCTATTCTAAGAATATAAAAACAGGGGGAATATAATGCTTTAATGAAAGTGCTTCTAATTAAATTCGGCTTGAAACTAACCATTCTCCCTTCCCCCAAAAAATTCTTGAACGTTATACTTTCATAACAACCCCACCAACAAATGATATCTTATAAAATTCCCAAGAAACCATTACTTAATAAGTTTAATTCATGTTTGTTGAATTTATTTTTATTTTGATTATCAATTTGAAAAGTTAGTTTGCGATACAATTTTCAGACTCTTTTGTGGGCTTTGACAGATTTGAGTTGATGCTTTTGTCTACCCTAACTAATCCCCAGGGACCACTTTCTAGTGCCCTTTTGAACAGCATAAAGAACAAAGAGCACAGTTGTTCTGATCTATGACATGATTATTTAGGAAGAAATTTGCTTAAAGAGCTAATCTAATTAAATAGAGGATTACATGTAATGGACTAGAGCTACTGTCTGCTAGATGAAGAAACTGTGCTTCTAGCAGCCAAAGCATCAAATTGAGTGCAGGCTCCATTCTGCATGTTAGTCTAGGCTTCTTTCTTAACACTGGAAACACACGCACAGGGATAAAGAAAATTCTTTCTCATTCTTTGCTTTCCGTGTACAAGATGCAGATTATTTTTATAGGGCAAGGATAATGAACTATTGCCTTTCACAAAATAAACATAAATTCATAACATCTTTTACTTATTTTTTTAAAGATTTTATTTATTTATTTGACAGACAGAGATCACAAGTATGCAGAGAGGCCGACAGAGAGGCAGGCAGAGAGAGAGAAGGGGAAGCGGGCTCCCTGCTGAGCAGAGAGCCTGATGCAGGGCTCGATCCCAGGATCCTGAGATCATGACCTGAACCAAAGGCAGAGGCTTACCCCACTGAGCCACCCAGGTGCCCCCATAACATCTTTTAAAGAACTGTTACTAACTCCATATTTTCAATGTATAACAACGTTGGTAGATTTTGTTCTCCTGAGATAAATACAGTCAGATAAATCTAGTCTGCTTTGGAACAGAAAAATTGAACCATAAATTGTAGGGATGTTAATCATAGATGACTATCTTAAAGCATGACAAAAGACTGGTACATGAAGGTATGAGAGAATGAGTATATTAGGAGTTGAAGGATTGGCAAGATGAATGGAGGGATAGAGTTTTCAGAGATGATTCTAGATGAAGGTAGGGGTTCTGAAGAGTGAAGTACAGAAGAAAACTTGGAGCTTTGAGGGAATACTTTAATCGAATTTTAAAGCTATTTGAAAGAAAATATAAAAAGAATTGAAAAGAGCAGTCAACCTGGGACTATCATAGTAGAACCGGATGCTGCATTCCAAAAACAAAGAAAAAGCAATGTGGGTAGTATTTGTTAGAAACTTTGGCAGATCAGAATTCACTTAATATCTAGAAAAGGACTTGCAAATAAAACTGGATATGGTGCCTTGAAGAAAGAAGATTCTTACTACTGAAGGAAAGAAAGAAATTATAAGAAAGTTCCATAGTGATCTGGAACACAAAATGGTTAAGAAGTTAGAGACCTAGGAAAAACTAGATGTCCCCAGGAAGCTAGTCAGTTTAAAGGGATGTAATGTGAAGACTTGGAGCACATATATTATCTTCGGAGAGAAATTCCTCCTCCTTCAGCACACATGTATTCATGCATACATGCACATTCACACACACAAACACACACACACATTGAAATTTAGCTAATTTTTAACATAGGGAAGAGTGACCAAAGTCATTTTTCAATGCTGCCCTTTAGTGAAATACATTGGTATGCATTATATTAAATATATATGTATATATATATACACACATTATATTAAATATTACATTGTTTGAACCAGTGATTCTTGAAGAAATACATCTCTTCAATAAGGTTTAACACTTGAAACTAAGACACTAAAAATAAATAATTTCTTCATCATTTCCTTTGTCTCTGCATTCCCCATCAAATTTTCCATTCTCCTAAATTGAGTCAGCTTCATGGGAAAATTGAATGAGAACTTTTATAGCAACTATGCCTCTTGTCAATAAATGTCTGCTGTAATTTTGACTTAATTATATACAGATAGAACCGTCATCATTACAATAATTTTCATGCTTCAGAATCAAATAATTCATTTCAGGAATGAATATTTCATGACATAGACACACTTTGGACCATGTTGTGTCTTAGTCTTTCAAAGAGGTAAGAAACAAAGGTGCCTGGGTGGCACAGTCGGTTAAGTGACGGAAGCTTGGTTTTGGCTAAGATCATTATCTCGAGGTCATGGGAATGAGCCCCCCTCAGCACAGAGTCTCCTGAGACTCTCTTTCTGTCTGCCCCTCATTTCTTTCTCTCCCTCCTTCTCTCTCTCTCTCTCTCTCTCAAATAAATACATCCTTTAAAAAAGTAAGAAACAATTTTTGAAAGAGAAAAGGGGGAAAGTATCCATGCTTTGTTTGATAATGATTTTCATTTTGAATTCTCTTTTTGGAAGCTAATATCTTACTTTAACTGAATTGTCTAAGAATCTGTCCCAGTGTCGTTAAGCCCTATATGTTTTAATTGCTCGGTAATCAAGGCATACCATCAAGGATCCTGTATCTGGGTGACTCTAATCCTTCATTTACGAACATTTACTGGCACATATTTTTTGCCAGGCATTGTGACAGGCACAGAAAATACAGTGACAAACCATCCCATATGCGTTCCTAAAGTTCAGTTTCTCTTGGAAAAAACGGACAAGAAAAACAATGATTATAAAGCAATATGATCATTGACGGGATTCAAAGATTTTATTTATTTATTTGAGAGACAGAGATCACAAGTAGGCAAGGAGGCAGGCAGAGAGAGAGGAGGGGAAGAGGCTCCCTGCTGAGCAGAGAGCCCCATGCGGGGGCTCCATCCCAGGAGCAGGCTGATCCCAGGAGTGGGGCTCAATCCCAGGAGTCCCAGGAGCGGGACTCAATCCCAGGAGCCTGGGATCATGATCTGAGCCAAAGGCAGAGGCTTTAACCCACTGAGCCATCCAGGCACCCTATTGATGAGATTCAAGAAAGATGTCCTGGCTGCCTCGGTACTTGAAGTATCAAGCAGCTGGTTGAAAAGGAGAAGTTGGCTCTCCGGGCAGTAGTATCGACATACACAGTGGTCTAAAGGTATGAGACTGCTGGTGCTTTTGAGAAACTAATTTGTGAAGGGAGAGAAGGAGAATGGAGAGTGGAGGACGTGAGATTAGAAAGTAGAAAAATTAGTCTTGTGTGACAAAATAAGGAGTTTGAACTGAAGTGTACTCCCTGAAAGTTGAAGGAAATTTCTGGAACATTACAAAAGGAGTAACTTGAACAGATTTTCATTTTAGACTGTAAGCGGCATGGGAAACGAGTAAGGGGGTAAAATCCTAAGAAGAGTTACGCCACAAGAGGGTATGTGGGCCTTGCCACGGATTGGGCAAGAAAACAAGTTCATTATTGGATGTTTTAATTTACAAATGAATAAACTCAAATAAGCTCATTTTAAACCACAAGGAAAAATACCCAATATTGGCAGTTATACCTAGAAAGGCAAGGCTGAATCTAGATTTACTCAAGATTGAATAAATAGGATCAAAACGTCATCAGAACTCACTTCATCCCCTCTACATCTGCCTATGTGTTGAACTCACCTTCTCAGGCTCCTCTGTGCAGAGGATCATGCCTTCTGAGCTTGGAAAACATAAGTAAAGAAGAGAAATCCCACTCTACATTCAATTCAGAAAACTCTGGAGGCAGATGGTCTGGCTGGATCTTGGGCTTTTTTTCACCAAGCACTGTGGTCAGGAGGACAGACCATTCTAATTGGCAGGGCTTGGGTGCTCATCTCCATGACCATGGGAGCAGAGGACTATGACAGGCAAGCCCAAAACACCTGAAAAGGTAATAGGTAAGGAAACGTTACCTAAGGGAAGGTGGGGGTACTATATGCAGAAAGGGCAAGGAAATTTTATATAGACAGAAACAGCAAACATCCACTATGGTTTAGTAGCTAGGCGGAAACTGACAATGACATGAAATAATTTGGGGAATTGTTGGTTAAAGAAAAGAATAGGACTAGGAGATTTTTAGGAAGCAAATGATAGGACTTGGCAAGTGGCCAGTAGGATTGTGGGTAACTGGTTTTGAACCACATGGTATGGCATTTGAATTTTCTGTCAGGAATAGAAATTATGTAAACAGGAGAAACCCCATCACAAAATGTAGGTGTGCCTGACATTCTGTTTAACAGTTACAGTGATAAAAGAAAGATTTAGAGGGAGGTGAGAAAGAGGGAGAAGTTAGAAATCACCTCTATTTATCCGACAGAGAATGGTACCTTACCTGAGCGGGAAATAAATGATCATTGAGAAAGACAGTCTGTTCTGTTTTGGTCATGTCTGAAACATTTATTAGAAGTCTGACACATCAGCACAAAAGGGGCTAAAAGGAATTGGTGCCAAACTGTCATCCCAAGAGATATCCTGATTCAGTAGTTTCAGAGCATTTGGACCCAAAGATATACCTGGGTCGTTGTATGACTCTAAGCAAGCTGACTGGCAACTGATTCCTCAAATATAAAATGGGTAGAACTGCAACAAACACATCATATATAATGTACATAAGTTATCTTGCATATAAAAAAGAATTCAGTAAATGCAAGTTCCCTTCTGACAGACACCCAAAGGAAATAAAGACTAAATACTAATTCAGAGTACAAAGAGGAGTGTTTACCCAGTCCATACTATGTGCCAGGCTTCCTGAGCATATAATGCTATACAAAAGAGGCAACACTTCTAAACTCAACAAGTTTGCATCCTTATTGGGATTAACAAACAAAGAATATAATTTCAAAATGTAAGAAGTGTTTTGAAGGACGGGCACCTGGGTGGCTCAGTGGGTTAAAGCCTCTGCCTTCGGCTCAGGTCATGATCACAGGGTCCTGGAATCGAGCCCCACATCGGGCTCTCTGCTCAGTGGGGAGCCTGCTTGCTTCTCTCTCTGCCTGTCTTTCTGCCTACTTGTGATCTCTGTCAAATAAATAAATAAAATCTTTAAAAAAAAAAGAAGTGTTTTGAAGGAAATACACAGGGTGCTATGATAAAAAGAAACAGCAGTGAGCCCTACTGATTGACAGGTTGATTACCTTGGAATTTTCCATTGTGGAGAGGACAGAAATTTATCCTTAACAGAAATGATATCTACTCCATACATGGGTGTACCTTCTCAATTCCTGTGCACAGGAATTCCCACTCGCACCACCATCCGGAGACTTAAAGAACGCCTGAATGGTTTGTGTGGAGTCTCACACAATATTGCCTCAAACCAATTTAGAACATTTTAGGACCCCATAAAACTGCAAGAATGAGAAAGTAACCACAGGATCCACCTGCCCCGCCACATACCATGCCACCCTTGAAATAGCAATGTAATAGGCTTGCTCAAGCTTAGGTAAGAGATCATCTTGGGGCAACACCCTTCAGACTTGGGGCATATTCCTCAGAATATAGTATATACACTGAATCAGCAACAGAAATATATTAGTGCATCCCCAACAACTAGAATACATGAGTACTCTAGAGACCAAGGAGTGTAAATATGGTAACCCCTTAAACCGTTACTCAGAGAACCATTTGCACAAGGTGTGCTTCTCACCCCCAACAATGTGGGCTCTACCAAGTAAGAGGTCTGGTTCCCAGAGGGAGAGTGCTCCCACTAGGAATAATTCCACTGTAAGACTTCTACCAACTTGAAGACATAACCACCATCTATTCATTTGGTTGCCTATGCCAGTGGAAAATACGCTAAGAACATAGTTCCTATATATTGTTAATGTTAATAGATACAAATTGTCTCGAAGAGCTAGAGTTTCTGTAATACAATGAGAATGAACTACTTCTGGAACCAAGGGGATTCAGGGTGGTACTTGGTGCTTATGTGTCCAGTGATAAATGTAGGTGGGAAATTACAACTTTTGGCCCAATGAAGGTAAGACAAATAAGGGCTCAGGTGCCTTGTGGATGAAAGTCTGTCTTTTCCCACTAGGTAAACAACCTAGGCCAGTTGAAGAGCTAGTTGTGAATGACAAAAATCTGAAACAATTAGTGGAGGAGAAAAATAATGAATACCAAATGAAGTCAGAAAACTGTTAACAGGAATCAAAGAGTGTTACACACACATACCCACACAAATGACCTCTTGTCATAAGTCTTATTTTTTTTAAGATTTTATTTATTTACTTGAGAGGCAGGAGAGTGAGACAGAGGACCAGCTGGGGGAGGGGCAATGGAAGAGGGAGGGGCAGGCTCCCTGCTCACAGAGAGCTGACCTGTGCCTTGATCCCAGGATTCTGGGATCATGACCTGAAGGCAGATGCTTAACCTACTGAGCCACCTAGGTGTCCCATGTCATAAGTCTTTTATAGAGATCCTAGCTGGTCCTACCACGAAGATTCCTGACTAATTAGATTTAATGGAGAACATAAGCAGATATGAACAAATCAAGGGGTAGACACCTTTTATGCCCCATCTCACATCCACTCAACCACTTTTTTACTCCAGCCATTGCCACAGCAAGAAGTGTTGTATAGGTATAACCTGGAAGCATCTCACCTCAGCCACACAACCTATCTCTTGCTTTCTGCCTCGGGGCTTCTCTAATTCTGTGATATAGAATCTTTGATATAGGGTCACTAATAATTATATGTGTACAATCTGTATGCAAAGAAATTAATGTCTCATAGGATACCTCTTTTCCAGTGAGGGCAGAGAGACTGTCAATGATATCTGCTATTTTCTGCTGCTGGTGGAATAAAGTTCTGAGATGTAATCCATATAGTTCCTCAGAACTTCCCCATAAGGATCAAGCAGAGTTGACCACAGCATTGTTCAGCTAAAGAACACACGATTTTGAATTGCCTTTGGCTTTCTCTCTTTCCCTGTTTTGTTCCCCCCTGTCCTACATTCTTATCTCCCTAAATCACCTCCCCAAATAAACAAGCTCTTCTCTCTAGCTCTGTTTTCTAATGACTCAAGCTCAGACCCTACGTTTCCTCTATTCCCCTTCCTACCCCTTAAAAATTATTTTTGCCAGGGACGCCTGGGTGGCTCAGTTGGTTAAGCAGCTAGCTGCCTTCGGCTCGGGTCCTGATCCCAGCGTCCTGGGATCGAGTCCCGCATCGGGCTCCTTGCTCTGCAGGGAGTCTGCTTCTCCCTCTGCCTCTGCCTGCCATTCTGTCTGCCTGTGCTTGCTCTCTCTCTCCCTCTCTCTCTGACAAATAAATAAAATCTTAAAAAAAAAAAAATTATTTTTGCCAGTTCTGTACATTTACTATCCAGAATATTGCTTACAGATATTTTGAAATGTAGCATAACGCAGTATGCTATTTGTAATGATTATATATGATAAACTTGACCCTTATACCTTCCAGTAACACATTAAACATGACACAAAAAGTTCTTTATTTTGGATGACAAATTTTGTGACATTTAATTTGAGATGTTCTTCGTTCAAGCTGAGCAACTTAAATAGAAGTTTTCCTTTAAAGGATGTTTTTGGATTACAGATTTTCAATTGCTATGAAACATACCGATTGCACACTGGCCTCTGATCATTCAACTAAAAATTGGGACTCTGCAATGAATTCTTGATCATCCATATTAATTCACATGCTACTGAGAGGCTCCCTTTAAAGTCTTTGAAGTATAACAGGTATTATCTCTAGATTATTAGTGTTCAAGAGAACTCACTGTTTGCCAGTCTGTGGGCTTAACCTTACACAAATATTATTTTAATATCTGTTAATCCTTTAAGTTGAATGATTTTTTTTTCTTTTTAGCAGCAAAAATAAATTTACTCTTGTTCCTGGGATAAGGGATAACTGTTTCCCTAGACGAGGATTTGGGGAAAAGCTGATATGGTGGTGCCAGGCTACTTGCATTGTTCACGCAAAAGCTCGAGGCACACACAATATATTGGCTTTGTATAAAGATAGAGGCTTAAGAACTGGAAGGTGTGAAATGTCTTTCCTCTGTGTTGTTTGCTCACATCCTGGCAAGGCACACAAGGCTGATAAAAGCTGAGCAATCATTCATTGGAGGGTTTGTACAGGTTTCTGTGTGGGAACACTGCAAACTCAACATGGCAATGAAAGGATGTTAAAAGATCACCTAAGAGAAGTTTCAAAGAACTTTCTGAGAGCATGCCAAAAGGAACCCCAGAAGAGAAGAACTATGGATTGTGCACAGTGAATGAAAATTCAAGACCTTTGAGTGAATCCGCATTAAGTACAATTGCCCTTTTCTTGTTTGGCTGCCCCATGGCAGCATCAATTATTTGAACCCCAAGGTAGAAGTTTTCCCACTTTCCTGGTCTTTGGAGAGCTCTTTGTAGAACTTAAAACAGATTTTCCTTTTACTTCCATGGCTTGAGCTACCTCTCAGTTGTACTTCTTTATTTCAATTATTTTGAGTAAACTGCAAGAAGACCTACCAAGGTGCCAAGTAAGTTCAAAATAACTTACATTTACAGTTTCTTCAACTAAAAAGCTTCCATACCTTGAAATTAGGGAGCCTTTACTCCTTCCAATCACAGCTATGGTTGGAGAAATTTGTGCGGTCCTTCTGGATTATATGAGAAGTCAACAACTGAGAAGATACCAGCAGGGATGTCAGAACTCCGAAATCAGTAATAACCCCTTCTGAGTCATAAGTGATGAGACGTACAGACTGAAATCCTTTACAATAGCAATGTCAGCTTTTTACAATCTACTCTTAAATCACTCATTATTTGGGAAGTAAAGTAGTCACCTTGTGATCTTCAAGAGAATTCTCAGTATGCTTAATGGAAAGTTTGCCCTTTAAGATGACTTAACACAGTACATTTTTCAAATTGCTGTGAAATCTAGAGAATACTTCAACATGGACCTTTGCATCTTAGTGTTAAAATCTATTTAATGAATTGTTGAAACACTATTACAAGATTATTGTTTCCTGATATTTTCTTTCCCCCGAAAGTCTGAAGACTCTATGATAGTCAAATTTAAACCCGTTTATATGTAATATATTACTGGGAAAACTTCAATTGTACATTTATTATTATTATTATTATTATTATGATAGGTTTCTGTGTAATTACTAATATTATTTCTCTCTGCACAGAAAACAACTCACCAATAGACAGGCTAAGGGCCAATTTACGCTCAGCAAAAAAGGGGGAAAGTATTGATTCTACAGTTTTGGTTTTGTTTGTTTGTTTTAAAGATTTTATTTATTTATTTATTTATTTGACACAGAGAGAGAGTGAGAGAGGGGACACAAGCAGGGAGAATGGTAGAGGGAGAAGTAGGCTCACTGAGCAGGGAGCCCCATGCGGGGCTCGATCCCAGGATCCTGGGATCATGACCTGAGCCAAAAGCAGACGCTTAATGACTGAGCCACCCAGGGGCCCCTTCGTTTTACAGTTTATTACCTGTTTATTTTTAAAGAAACAGAATGCAATGAAAATTTAGGGCAACTGACTTTTAAACATATTTTCCTGTTCCTTTGTTGTTTGGTAAGTCTGATTAGTTTTATTTCTTTTTTTTATTAAAATTCAATTAACCCACATGTAGTACATCATCAGTTTTAGATGTAGTATTCAATTATTCATCAGATGCCTGTAACACCCAGTGCTCACCACATCACGTGATTAGTTTTAAAACAAAACTGGTTGTAGAAGAATACAAAATCCCTTTGTATTTAGAAAAAAGAATCAGTACCTTTCATAATTTATCCAGTGCATGGACCAATATAGGTAAAATATAATATGTTAGACCAATCATTGTGTTTTGCTTGTATTTTGTTCTTTCTTGGATATTTCGGAATACAAATAGGTCATGATAAAATCAAGTTATAAGTTTATGTAGAAAAAATCTTGAAAATGCATTCATTCATTGAACTAAGATTTACTAAATACCTACTACGTGCCAGAGCATGATTTAACAGTGGTTTTGCCAAACATTTGTAATTCCTCCCAACACTGTTTTTTAAGCACATGGCACAGAAGACCCTCAATTAGAACTGAATGAATGAATGAATGAATGGGACAAAGAGAACAGTGGGTCTTTTTAGGCCTTGCATAGAGTAAAATCAATAGATTTGTTTCCTAAAGGGTATTATTGTTTACTTAACATTTCAGTTTTTATTTAATATCTATTAATATGATATTATGTATTATGTACATTACATTCTTTAGCCTGTATATTACCTAATCTCTATTTTATTTAAGGATTTAGATTTTATTCTGAAATCAAATGAAATCATTTTACTAATGCTGAAAGTTTATGGGATAAATAGAGTTAACATGCCTAGAATAGGCTAAAGATGTGATTATAGGGCATTGTGTTTGGAGACATTATGGACTCATGACATATTTGAATCCACGTAAGTTAAAAGGAAGACCTATGACAAACTTTAAAAGACTTGTGAAAACCAATTTTATGCATATTTGTATCTCATTTGTGAGATAAGAGATGATCTTGTTTGTCATTTTAAAAATATAACATTAATTAAAGTTAAGTTCAGGAAAAAGAATTGAATTTGACCAACATCCCAACAAATTTTGAGAGACACAAATAAATCGAAAACTACATCATTCTTCCGTGAAAGGGAAGAGCGTGGCCTTCCCTGGTTATATTCAAAATAACTCTGAGAATTATGACAATCCAGTCTTAACCATACAACCGTGCCTGAACTTAAATTCTGATTTTTACATTTTTCACCCTATTTGTGTGACATCTCATATGAATACTGCAATCTTTCCTTTCATTGTAAGTATAGTGTTCCTGGATTCTACCATCGGGACTCCCCCTGTCTTCTGCTGCTTCATACCCTTCTCTTGTCCATCTTCTCCACTCCCTCCACCTTGCCTGATAATCCTTTGATCCTACTCCATCACATAAGGGCTTTTAGAAATTCCAGGGTCCTTGTCCTGTTCTTCCAACCTTCTGTTCCAATCCGCACTGTCAGTGTTTTAAAGTAGATTAAAAGTGGTCAAATTCTTCTTCAGGATAGGAAGACTCAGAACTGCAGTCCTTGGAGCCAAGATTTCTTTACTCCTCATGATTCACTCTTTACAGAAGAAGAATTAGTGTTACTGAGGGAAGGTTCAAGAGGAAAGACAATTGCTACAGCCTGTTTCTTAAAACTCAGCACCTCTTATCTCCTTATCTTGCACTCTATCCTTCCTGTCCTGGCTACCATATCTGAGCTAACTGATGCCCAGAAATGAGGTCTAAGCAACTTCTATTGCAAGAATAATATGGTCAAGGATCAGGGAGGGGAGGGAGAATGCGGTATTCTTTGGAAACCACTCCATAGCATTCACAGCAGCAAGACAATTAATGATTACAAAGCTGTCCTTTTATTCATGAGAATACCACTGGCCCAAGACTGGACATTCCTCTCGAATTATTTTCTGAAAGTGGAGAATGACCATACAGAGTCTTCCCCAGCTCATTGATCATTTGCTTTTTATCAAGCAAGTTGCCGATTGACTGCCTAGGATAAGTAAAGGCTGTGACCACACACCCTCACATCGAGAATCTGTATTTTTTTTAAGATTTTTTATTTATTTATTTGACAGAGATCACAAGTAGGCAGAGAGGCAGGCAGAGAGAGAGGAAGCAGGCTCCCTGGGAGCCTGATGCGGGGCTCAAACCCAGGACCCTGGGATCATGACCTGAGCCGAAGGCAGAGGCTTTAACCCACTGAGCCACCCAGGCACCCCGAGAATCTGTATTTTTAAAAGTAAAGGTGATGTTGATTCAAATTTTTTGGTTTCCCTTTTTATTTCATCTTTGGGGACTCTCAGCCACTATCTTTTCTTTCTTCCTTGCTTTGATTTATTTTTCTTCCTCTCATCTTTTGAACTTACTTGTTCATTCTTCATGTCTTGACACCACTTCATCATATATTTTCCTCATTTCATCCAAAATGGATTAAAGTTCTCATACCATCATTATGATCAAATGTCGTTGCACCAAATATTCCTTATTTGTATACATAGAATTTTCTTTCTGTGGATGTGATCAAACAAGGTGGTCTTTAAAACTTTGTATTATGTTTCACAATCAAGTCTTGCATTTTTCAGTTAATCTTGACAGAAATCCCATTCCTATCTTAATACTCAATGTGAAAGTATTATATTACTAATAATTTTGCACCTGAGCATACTATATTAACATTGGATCACACAACTGAAGTATGAAATCCTATTAAAGCTTGTTTTCCCTTCAAAACACAAAAGACAGCATTGACAGTGTATTTTGTCAACACTGAATACTGTGGACAAAAAGTACTAAATTACATTTTTAATCCATGACATCACCTTGAATAACACAATGTTCAGAATTCATCTAGATATTATAGGGAAATAGTAGAATGCTGTGAACAATGTATATTAGTGAGTAACTAGTGGCCAGAGTTTCAGGTGGCATCTGTAGCTAGAAAAGCTTTTCTCCTGCTGTCTTTAATATAGTGATTGAAACCCTCTCTTTCAACTGCAGACCTCCCACCCTCATTTTAGCAGTCTGTGAAATTTCCTTTGCATCGCTGAAACACACTCTAAATGGGGTTTTCTTTGAAGACCACCCAGAAGTTACAGCTGGTGTAAAATACTGCTGATTGGTCCAATTTGCGTTCACATTTAGTCCAGAGTGGAACTAGGCCTATATGGCTTTACTTTAAATTGCCTATTTCCTGTAGGTCAAAGTGACAAGAACTGCTGAGAGGTCCCTCAGCTTTCTCTCTTCAAATTCTATCTAAAGTTATGATAATTATATAATTTATCACCCACTCTGGAATACTTTCCAGAATAAAAAAGGGTGCTACTAATAATTATACTTCAAGCAAACTGAGTCTGTCAGGGCAAAGAACAGCGCAATGGGGATATCCTTGAAAGATCAACAATCATAGACTCCTTTGTCCTCAATGAATTGACATCAGTCTACTGGCCATCACCAAGTCACTGATACTTCACAAATAACATACACTGATCCATATTGCTATGGTTTACAGAATCTGATTATTTGTTATTAGCATATGATTGCGACCTATATCAATCTGTTTCCCAAGTCATAACTTAGTTTAAAAATATATAATGCCGGGGCCCCCGGGTGGCTCAGTGGTTTAAAACCTCTGCCTTAGGCTCAGGTCATGATCCCTGCGTCCTGGGATCGAGCCCCGCATCGAGCCCCTCGTCGGGCTCTCTGATCGGCGGGGAGCCTGCTTCCCCCTCTCTCTCTGCCTGCCTTTCTGACTACTTGTGATCTCTGTCAAGTAAATAAATAAAAATCTTTAAATATATATATATATAATGCAAATATTTTTAATAGATCTTAATTTCCTACTATTTTTTTCCATAGCAGAACACTTTTGCCTGTATTTAAACTTTACAAGATTAATTAAGAATAAATTCTTTCTCACTTTTTTCTCTGTCTACTTGTAGATAAAGTTATGGCTGGGAAATACCAGCTTTTTTTAATTTTATTAATTATTTTAAATAAATTTTTAAATTAATTTTAATTAATTTTTATTTATTTAAATTATTATTATAAATTATATTTATAATATATAAATCATATATTATACATAAATATATATTCTATATTATATACATTATATATAAATATATAAATTAAATATATAATTTAATATATAAATTAAATTATTTAAATAATTTAAATAATTTTAATTAATAATAATTGAATTATCATTGTTAATTAATTATTATTAATTATTAATAAATAATTAAAATTATTTTTATTAACATATAATGTATTATTTGCCCCAGGGGTACAGGTCTGTGAATCGTCAGGCTTACACACTTCACGGCACTCACCATATCATATAACCTCCCCAATATCCATAACCCAGCCACCCTCTCCATACCCGCCCTCCCCCCAGCAACCCTCAGTTTGTTTTGTGAGATTAAAGTCTCTTATGGTTTGTGTCTTCCTGATCCCATCTTGTTTCATTTTTTCCTTCCCTACCGCCCAAACTCCTCACTCTGACTCTCAAATTCCTCATATCAGGGAGATCATATGATAATTGCCTTTCTCTGATTAACTTATTTTGCTCAGCATAATACCCTCTAATTCCATCCACATCATTGCAAATGGCAAGATTTCATTTCTCTTGATGGCTGCATAGTATTCCGTTGTGTGTGTGTATACACACACACACACATCTTCTTTATTCATTCATCTGTCAACGGACATCTAGGTTCTTTCCATAGTTTGGCTATTGTGGACATTGCTGCTATAAACATTCGGGTACATGTGCCCCTTTGGATCACTACATTTGTATTTTTAGGGTAAATACTCAGTAGTGCAATTGCTGGGTTGTAGGGTAGCTCTATTTTCAACTTTTTGAGTAACCATAGCTTTTTTAAAAAAAGAACTATTCTCCTCTCTGTATCCTTTGCATTCTTTTACATTGTTATCTTCAAACACCTCATATGTTGGTGTTTTGATTTGTTTATTTGTTTGTTTTACAAGCCAGGGAGAATTCAATTATTTAACGAGTCAGTTTAAAATATCAACAGAGGGGCACCAAGTGGCTCAGTGGGTTAAAGCCTCTGCCTTCGGATCAGATCATGATCCCAGGGTTCTCGGATTGAGCCCCACATCGGGCTCTCTGCTGGCAGGGAGCCTGCTTTCTCCTCTTTCTCTGCCCGCCTCTCTGCCCACTTGTGATCTCTGTCGGATAAATAAATAAAATCTTTAAAAAATAATAATAAAATAAAATATCAACAGAAAATTTTTCTTTCTCTTCATTGATCCTGGGCCTTTCAAACCTCATCATCCAAAATGTATTTGCATACTTCACTTTCTGTTGTCTGGAATGAAATAACTGGACTTGGGTTTGACACTAACACAATGTAATTTTAACACAGAAATAAAGCCTAGAATTGTGAGTACAGGAACCTGCTTTCTTGTGACAATATGCTGCTCTATGAAAGCCATAAACATTGTGCTATTGAGATATGTTAATCAATCAAATTTTTAAGGGCAACCCACATGTCAGCTGACCTGATGATGCACGGTATTGTGGCCTGGCTAGGGTGGGTAGGGTATCACATGGTAAGGTGGCTGGTTACAGAATGTCAGAGCAAGGGTGGGATAAGGAAACCCTCTGCATGTGGGAGGGACTAGGAAGATTGATTATATACAGGGGATACTGCTCTAATGATATCAATGACAATGAGAGCCAAGTTTCTCAGTGTTAGGGAAGGAAGTTACAATAGGAAAAATAAGAACTCTAGAGAGAAGCCTAGAGTTTGAATTGGAATTGGAGGTATCAATATAAACTGGTTTTAAATATATACATATAGATTTTAAAATAGAGATAAAAATGTGCTTGCAAGGTGCCTGAGTGGCTCAGTTAGCTAAGCATCCGACTCTTGATTCTGGCTCAAGTCTTGATCTCGAGGTCATGAGATCAAGCCCCCTGTCAGGCTCCATGCTCATCGTGGAGTCTGCTTAAGTCTGCTCTCTCTCTCTTCTTCTCCTTCTTCTGCTCCCACTGCTCAAGGCTCTCTCTCTCTCTCGCTCACTGATAAATAAATCTTTTTAAAAATGTGCTTATTGCACATTTTATATTTATATTTATACTTAGATTCCCTAACTCCATCCACTGAAAGGTATCAAGAGCAAGCAACAATATCCCATATCAGATCTTGGTTTCTAAATATCATGGTAGGGGTCCCTGGGTGGCTCAGTGGGTTAAAGCCTCTGCCTTCGGCTCAGGTCAGGATCCCAGGGTCCTGGGATAGAGCCCCGTATGGCGCTCTCTGCTCAGCAGGGAGCCTGCTTCCCCCTCTCTCTCTGCCTGCCTCTCTCCCACTTGTGATCTCTGTCTGTCAAATTAATAAATAAAATCTTTAAAAATAAATAAATAAATTAAATAAATAAATAAATATATATCATGGTACATTAAAAGGAATAAAGACACCTTGCAGACGGGCCCCTGGGTGGCTCAGTCAGTTAAGCATCTGACTTCGGCTCAGGTCATGACCCCAGGGTCCTGGGATCAAGTCCCGCATCAGGCTCCATGGTCTTCTGGGAGTCTGCTTCTCCCTCTGACTGTCATTCCTCCTGCTTGTGTGTGCTCTCTCTCTGCCAAATGAATAAATAAGTAAGTAAGTAAATAAGAAATAGATAAATGGACACCTTGCAGAAATGACTGATTCCTGACCATTAAAGCTGGAAAATATCCCCCTAACCTCTGACTCTTCATAGAACTTCATCCTAATGCAGTGATAATGATGGCCTACTTTGTACCACAGGTATCTGCATACTACATTTCCCCCAAGATATGAATCATGTTCTTTAGATCTTTCAGATATATCTGAATGCTTTAGATCTTAGTGCTTCTTGGACAAAATGGGTTCCAAATAAATGATAGTGGAAGGAAGGAAAGGAGGAGGGAAGGAAGCAAGGAAGGAAGGAAGGAAGGGAGGGAGGGAGGAAGGAAGGAAGGAAGAAAGAAAGGGAAGGAAAGAAAAGGAAAGGAAAGGAAAGGAAAGGAAAAGAAAAGAAAGGAAAGGAGTTTTCCAGATTTATATATTTTTAAATATGTATTTAATAAAATATGTTCACCAAAGTTCTTCTCATACATAGCCTGTTGCATATGAAATAAAATATTATTGCCAAAAATATGACATACCATAGCATGGGACAAAAGTTTCCAACAAGTCAATTGGACTCTGTCCATATATATTGAAGATTTACCTGATTGATCTCCAGTCAGGCACCATTCTTGGTGTCATTTGACAAATTTCACTACCTGCTTTCCCACCTGCCAAACTGTCTAGCACCTCCCTTCTTATTCCTCTGAAAAGAGATTTCACATCTTCATGAAGTAAAAATTAACACTTCTTAAAATTTTTTGAGAACTTCTAGTATAGAGTCTTAGATACACCCATTCCAAGGATTACTCTTTTGAGGAAAAAAACTATTAAGAGAAGTAGCACCAGGACTAATCATAAATGGCACAATTTTCTCTTCTACTTGCTACTTTATGCTGTTACTGCTTAATCACAATCTTAGTCAATACAATGACCACCAAGCATTCAAACAAAATTGTGGAATATCAGGTATCGTTTTTATTTGTGGAATACTAAGACAGAGTACAGATGCTACATGCACATCCAGTCACTTTTAAGAAATGTTTCTATTTCTTAATGAAGTGTAATAAGATAATTTGTTTTGCCCAAGTTTCTATAAAAGTGTCTGCAGAAAATATTGGATAAGAAGTTTAATATCCATCATTTATGGATTAAGACCAAATAAAGGAAAATTTGATAGATCTTATGATATTATAGTTATAGTTCTGGCTTCAGGACATGTTTGTAAAATGCTTATCAAAGAGACATTGGGTGTTACAAACTCTTTATTTTATAATTGGAGAAACTGGGGAGTGGCCAATTTTATCACTGCAAAAATAATTTAGTACAAAATTAAGCGAGCCATTATTCTTTCCACAACATTTGGTTTCATATGGCTTAGCATGTGCTATTTTATATGTAGCACATGTGAATTTTTTCATTTTGATGGCAGCTATACCTCATAGACAAATAACAAAGAGAATGCATCATAGCACAACAAAAATGTAATGATCTTAGATTCACGGTCACTTGAAAGCCCTTTGCCAACATAAAAAAATCAGGATTGACTTATACCCAGTATATATAGATTCTTTATATGAAGAAGGTCTTCAATAAATATATACTAATTTGATTTTCCTGTTTAATTTGAGGCAATCATTATATCTTCATGGTTGATATCGTGTTTTTTTTTTCAACAGGAACATAAAAATTATTCAAAGCTTTCAACTTCTAAATATTTTATGAAACGATCAATGTGTTTTTTGTGGTGAAATACAGAAGACAATGACAGACTGATCTACCAGTGAACAATTTTATATTTTACTTTAATTATCCCTCACAAATCTTTAATTATGAGTAGAAGGAAAAAATAATTGTCAGCACTTTTCCTTTAGGTTGTCTTGTGTAATTTATTTATTTTTTTTTAAAGATTTTATTTATTTATTTGACAGAGAGAGATCACAAGTAGGCAGAGAGGCAGGCAGAGAGAGGAGGAAGCAGGCTCCCTGCCGATCAGAGAGCCCGATGCGGGGCTTGATCCCAGGACCCTGGGACCATGACCTGAGCTGAAGGCAGAGGCTTTAACCCACTGAGCCACCCAGGCGCCCCTGTCTTGTGTAATTTAAATCAATGTTAATAATTAAGTTATTTAAAAATGTAAAACATCTTGGACTGTCTTGGAAAGGACTGTCATCAAATATTATCTTGCAAAAATGCTGCTTTGTTAAGCATTTTGAGATGTAATGGATACTGTCCTCTCTGTCTACTACCCTTATCCCGTTGCCCCATGGAGGGTTTAATAAAATTACAGAGACAGTCAATTTATGCAGTATTTCCTATGTATCTACTCAGCTACCAGAATTACTTGGCTAAATTAAGGCCACAAACATGATTTAAAAATTTAAATCATGAGGTTGTCCTGAGGACTTCTCTTCAATTGCACAAAATGGAACAATATATCCTTTTATTTAAATAATATAAAAATCATACAGATATTTGGATTAATTATTCATGTCATGGACAAATGTGACTACTGTCTTATAATAGTTCCCTGTTTCTCATGAAATCAATTTGAAGATTTTTGCTTTGAAATTGTCTTTTTTTAATGTGCTTACTATGATATACCTAATTCTAAGCCCAGTGCCTAACATAGAGTAAACATAAAATACAATTGATAAAATAATGTTGAATGTTTATCTCAGCACTTATAATCCTCTTGATATTAGAATATGGTTATCAGTATTAGAGTACTGGAGAGTACTGGACAGATGGATAAAATGGTGGATATTTAGATAGATTACCTATGTATCATTCATCTTTGAAAATATGTGAGACATTAAACCTCTATTTGTAATTAATTAGATACCATAGTTTTAGTGAATTGAATAATAATTTCTGTCCTATTGACAAATATTTTAAGCTCCAGCCTTCTTGTTTTAACCAATTATAAAATATCAGCACAATAAATAATGTATATAATTTCATGTGGGAGTCATTGTGCTAGTATTTGATTTTGACTCCCAAATATTGGCTTATGACTTTCAATATTATATTTATAGTACAGTATTTATTATAATAGTAATATATTTAAATAATGTATTTAGATATTAAAGTGGTAGCATTCTAACATCTCTTGGAATAAGTTCTAATAAGGAACATAGATTTTGAATGTTAATTCCCACACTATTAGTAATATACCAGATAATCCTGAATGAATTGATTAATTCTTTTTCTTGCTTTTGTCTGAGACCATTTTGGAGTCCATTTATATGACACTGTAAGAAATAAACAAGCCCATCTTATTTATTTGTCATAACCACATGTATATTAAGTTAGAGAGCTAAAAGATAATAAAAAATTCTGACAAACACTGATATTCATTTTTTCTTACTCTTAAGGTCATGGATGATTTTCTAATTATCTTAGTCTTAACCTAAGCTCCTCCCCCCTTTTTCTTATTTCAACCATTTTTATTAAAGTCTTTAAAAAACATACTACCATTCATGTTACCTTAGTCAATAGAATGTAATAAATATCATATAATCTTTCTTTTGATTTTGTATGTTCCAGGCCATCAGGGTTATCTCTGTCAACATCAATGACTTTATAGAGAATGACAGGTATAAAAGATGTAGACTTGTACTGATCATATAAAAGTACCAGATACGTAACAAGCAAGACACATTCTACGTTGATTTTTTAAATTTAGCTTTTGAATAGCAGCTTTGTTGATTTCTTTCCCAGAAAAGACAGTTACACTTTTAAACTCCCATTCATAAGAATTCTATTTAAATAAAATCAACCAATGTCTTATTAAAAAACTGTAAGTATGATTAAACCTACATTATTTTAGTTCCATTTCTTTTTAGTTTTGTAATAAGTAAAACAACTATAATTATTTAGGCAGTATCTATAAAGACTCCTAAATTTTAGTGGAATTTAACCATGAATATTTCTCAGGCTATACAGTAAAAAATTATTATTTTATTTTTTTTAAATTTTGTTTATTTATTAGAGAGAGCCCAAGTGGAGTAAGGGGCAGGAGGAGAGAGAGAAAGAGGGAGAAGCAGACTCCCCAGTGAGTTCAGAGCCTGATGAGGAGCTTGATCATGACCTGAGCTGAAGCCAGATGCTAAACCTACTGAGCCACCCAAGCGCCCCAAGTAAAAAATTATTCTATGAAAAAAAAAAGACCCGTAGAACCAGCCAAGTCCTTCAAAGAGAGCATATCTGTTAGAAAATACTATGCAGCAAAGTATATGTGGCAAACATCTAGAACGTTTCTAGCTACAATTTTTAGTATTCAGGGTAGGCATTATTTTGTCCAAGTCAAGATGTAATAATAAGTTTATTTCTTATGTTGTAGAAAGATAAAATCTCTGGTTAACATTTAGAATCAACATTCAAATATGTCTTCCAATATCACTTGGTCTTCTCCGGATCATGTTTTCATCCTGTTACATGTGCATGGCTCAGCTTGATCTCAAAAGTTCTTGAAATCAAGGACTTCGGCACATGAAGGAAGGAAAACTGGGCTTTTGAGCACAAGTATTCACACTCACAACAGAGAGAAACTAAAAGAGAAGGGTCACACAGCTGAAGAGAGAAAAGATTTTTAAAATTCCAAAAAGATGTTGAAGAAATTGAAATAAAACCACCTGATTCTGATTTTTAGGCTCATAGTTACCATTCTAAGAACAGTACTGAAAAAATATTGAACTGAAAGCATTTTTAATGCATTTTTATTGTTAATTCATGTTGAACCACCCGAGAGAAAATCCTAGAATGATCTCCTTTCCTTATTGCCCAGGAAATAGCTGGGTTCAAGAAAAATCAACTTCATCAATAAACATATGCTTGCATGTGCCAATATAAAGGTGGCAAACTATTAGATTCTCTCAAATCCGTACAAAAACAACAAAGTTAGCAGCATACTGAGCTTCCTAGCAGTCTGAGTTTCCCACACCAAGGTTCTTTTACTGACAAGGAGCTATGATTTATGTTACCAAAAAATGTCAGCTCCTAATTCGGACGAAGCTGAGATGAATTATACATAGGTCATTAGAAGCGGTGTGGTCTACAGTGAAAGGGATCTCAACAAAATTCAACCACTGACATGCTGAGTGCTTTGAATAAATCAATCATTATCCATCTGCCTCAATTTAAGCCTTCAAAAATGGGGGTGTGCAGAGAACTAATTATTAATGTATGCTCGTAAATTATTTTGAAATTCTTTTAGTAAAAACATCAAACAAAGAGAAAATATTCCTGTTCGTCTATAGCGACCATTATTTAATTATCTTTTAGAATAAAATACGTTTCTCCTACATTTTTACTGACTCCCTGAGTCACTGTTGCCCTACTTTTCCTGACTGATTTATTTTCTAAATGATCACTTCGAATGATTTTTTTGGTCATCTCTTATAGAATATTGTGTATCATCTCCTACATAGAAAAGTAACAAAAAAGAAATAGGGCGTTGGGAAGTGGGGGCAAGGGGCTTGGTCTGCATCATTATAACATTTATATCAAGTAACAGGGAAGTCCCAATTAAGGAGGGGACAATTAATTCTCTTTTCAGGAAATATTTTATAGAGAGATCTAGGCACAGGCTAGGATCGGGACTAGGAACAGAAAAAAATGACACAGGACACTGTTTCACCATGAGATGGACTGTGATAGATAATTCCACTAAGAATCCAAATAGCCAAGTATTACAGAGTTCTTAATTTCTAAGCAGAGGAACCACTGAGCTACAATGGCAGTTGGATGAAATCTAAAATCCTGAAAATAGTAAAACCAAAGAGAGTCAACATCACCTGTCAAAAGCAGTGGTGCTGAGAATAACGCCAGGAATTCCAGACTCACATGCACCCAGATATCTCACAAACACATTCTACTGGGATCAGAGAAGTGCAACGAAGAATAAATGTGATCTGTTCTAGAAAAATGCATCATCTCCCCTGGGAAAGTAACCCAAAAGACATACTTGTTGATATTATTTAAATCTATCATAACCAAAAGCTCCATCTTGCCTATACTATCAAGCAAAATAAACAGGTTTTCATATGATACAAACTCCATGTAAAGGAATATAGCTATGACTGGCAATAATATGAGCCCACTATACATAAAGGTGAGCTTGTTCCTGTATTCCCAACTCCCCTTCCTCAGTGAGCTTTGAGAGAACATCATTTTATGAGGAGAGAGAGACCATTAGAATTGACATTGCTGAAGAGACTCCAGTAGCAAAAACCATAAGCTGGGAAACTTAGTATGAGCCACAGAAGAAAAATAAGATGACTAAAATTTTCATAAACCAAAGACAGCTTGTCTTGGACATTTTGCAAATAGAAAACATTATGTTAAATCTTAAGTTATTTATTCAAGGGTGATACTTTACATTTTGAATTTACACCACCGGCATTTTATAACATCAAAGCAAGTCTGTTAACCTTTTTTTCCCTCATCCTCCTACCAACATAAAAGCTGAAGACGAAAAACTAATCTGGCCAACTATAGGTAACTTAATTTATTCTAGTCCACTTTTCAATATGAAATGTCAGGATTGTGGAGAGAGAGACAGGGAAGTGGGGAGAGAGAAGATCTAAAAATGAAGAGTGAACAGTGTCTACCTATTGGGGATCTGGTCCAGAATGACCAGCAGCTGACCATTAAAGTTGCCACCCATAATTGGAAATGGAGAATTTGCCCAATTCTGAGTGCTCTCATCCATAGCAAAGCCCCTAGGAGGCCAGCTGTCATTGTTTTGGCACAGGCAGGATTGTTTCTTCTCTTGCCAGGCCCACACATCTCATTTGCTTCCCCCAGTTATTTTTCAAGCCGACCAGCCCTCCTGACAGCTCTCCCGGCTGTACCTGAGGCGCAGTCCTTTTGAGGTTTCCTCCCTAACTTCTTTATGCTTCAAAAGAAGCTAAAATTTACTGGACACGAAAAGACATTTCCTTCTCTTATTGTTGTTTTTACTGTTATTATTCTAAAGGTAATAGAAAAGAGATTCTAAGGTAGGGAATTCACAAGCAGCCATGTGGCTTGGACAGCACACCCCACAATACACACCCCACAATACCATATAACTCCATAGGACAACGTTCATAGGAACTATGATGTCAGTGGTGCCTCCAAAAATTATGAAATGCAGTGGCTCTGTTCTGTGGGCCTATTACAGTATAGAGAGTTTAACAATCAGACAAAACTGGTTCTCGCTTCTCAAATACCTTCCTTGCATTCTTCTTAAAAAGTTGTATAGGGACACCTGGGTGGCACAGTCAGTTAAGCAACTGCATTCAGCTCAGGTCATGATCTCAGGTCCTGGGATCGAGCCCCACATTGGACTCTCTGCTTGGCAGGGAGCCTGCTTCTCCCTCTCTCTGCCTGCCTCTCTGTCTACTTGTGATCTCTCCCTCTGTCAAATAAATAACTAATCTTAAAAAAAAAGAAGTTGTATAAATCACTCTTTTATTTTCAAGTTATTCAGAGAACCTCTTTAGAACACAATTTCCATATTCTCCCATGATACATTATTAAAAGAACTAAGAGTAGAAAAAAATCTTAAACATCCAATTTTCTTTACCAAAGAGAATATTTCAAAAAGAAGGAAAGGTGCTTGGTTTTGTTTTTCAGCTGCTGTATTCATCAGGATTCTACAAGAATATTCTTTACTTTAATGTACAAATGTTTAAACTTCATTTTCTGAGGAGAAGAACATGTTAATTCAATGAATAGTCTTCACTATACTATGTCGAGCTGCAATTTTAATTTATCAAGTTAAAGAATTTTAGACTTAAATGGTTCTATTTACATCTACTAACCTTAAAAGGACAAGAAAATGATAAAATTTTTATTGGATTTAGTTTGCCTTTTCCCAATCATTAAATGTGGGTCAATTGTTTACAAATGCTGTTGTAAATCTAAAAATGTTGATCTTAATGATGGTACCCTATTATATTTGAGAAAGTAAAGGCTCTTGGGAATGTTGTATCTCCTTTTCCTATTCCCCCAGGCAGCACTGAGAAGAAGAAAGTCACAAATACACTAAAAAGATCTCACCAAACACCCCCCCACCACCAATCTGAGGGATGTGTTCTAGTGAGGACAAAAGCATAACAAGGCAGAAAATATAGAATGTCCTTCTAGATCTGAGACCCTTTTCTCCACAACAGAGAGATTATAACACATCAGAAGCCAAAAGAATTCCCTAAATCACCAATTTATTTTTCTCTCACTTCAAATTAAGCAGGAATACTCATGTACTGACTTACCAAAAATACTTGAACCCACTGCAAATATGTAGCAACATTGAATCAGAAAAGGGAAAAATCAAAAACACACTAAAATGTTAATCAATCTAATGAAAGAAAATTAGAAAGCCTATGTGAAGATCATCCATTTTTTGCAATTAAATAGCACCAGAATTACCTGGAAGAATTCTTAAAATTTACTTGTCCTTTCACCTCCACAGACAAAAGAAGCAAGGCAGACAGATAACTGGAGAGAGATGGATGAGAGATGCCAGATATGAAGTCTTAGCAGAAAGAAATCTAGAAGCCAAGAACATTTTCCACAGAGGTAGGGATAACCATCTGAGGCCAATGATCCCAATGGAGGACCCTGGAGGGTTCTTCAGATATGTCCCATGGCCCAGTATGCTCCCCTGATCCAGGATCTTCTGCTGGGTTTCTCTTGCCCCAGTATTTAGCCCATTGGGCTGGGTCCTGAGAAAACCCAAACCTGGCTATCTCCTTCATGTGCTCATTTGGCCTGCAGGAAGACTATTGAATGTGTGACTACCACCAAATTATGGTGTACAGCTTAACCAACTGCTGGCTCTTCAATCCTTGCCTCACCAGCAGAGGAAACATGCCAGTCTAGTTCCTGCCTTCAGTGTATTCCAAACAAGAGGTAATACAAGTCTCCTTGTTTTGCAAGCAAATTTAATTTCCTAGATGGTCCTTTTGAGTCCTCCCTCACTTGTCTCGGGGAATAGGGAATGAACCACCTTCTCCCATCCTGTTTTCCTTCCCATGAGTCAGAGGGAGAAAAAAATGCCACAGTATTTTCCACCCCTAAAAATTCCCTTTAGAGAACTCACTTGATTAATCTCTAGCCCTTTTTTTTTTTTTAAGATTTTATTTATTTGACACAGAGAGATCACAGTGGACAGAGAGGCGAGCAGAGAGAGAGGAGGAAACAGGCTCCCTGCGGAGCAGAGAGCCCCATGTGGGACTCGATCCCAGGACCCTGAGATCATGACCTGAGCTGAAAGCAGCGGCTTAACCCACTGAGCCACCCAGGTGCCCCTCTCTAGCCCTTTTTAATATAGACTAGAGTTCACTTGATTAATCTCTAGCCCTTTTTTTATTAAGATTTTTATTTTATTTATTTGACAGAGATCACAAGTAGGCAGAAAGGCAGGCAGAGAGAGAGGAAGGGAAGCAGGCTCCCTGCTGGCAGAGAACCCAATTTGGGGCTCCATCCCAGGACCCCAGGATCATGAACTGAGCTGAAGGCAAAGGCCTTAACCCACTGAGCCACAGACGCACCCCCTCTAGCCCTTTTTAATATAGACTAGGGTTGAGTGATATTCACAGATCTATACAGTCACCTGTTAAGTGCATGCTGCAGAGATCTATCTAGGACATCTATTCAGATCATGAAGTACTTACCATCTGTTGGCTAAAACTTTGAGATTTAGCCAATTTTCTGAACTATCAGGATATCCTATTTACTTTACTATCCTATTTACTTTATGTTACCTAGTATTTGAAATATTTTGTTTATAACATTTGGTTGGGGACACATATTTCGGATTGGTCTAACTCACATTTACTAAACTAGAATGCCTTGCTCTTCTTCAAAGATTGGAAAAACTGAATTATCTACTTATACTTTATTCTCACAGAGGAGCCATGATTTGATTCTTCTGATTCAATGGTTCACTGACAGGTCAAACAAGAAATTCTCTCTTTTCCTTAGTTAAAACAACCAATTGTTGCTAAACTTTAATTTTAATATCATGTAAATTGACTCTTCTTCCATAATTCCAGATTTTCTTTTAAGATAACAGAAATAGGTGAGATATGGTTAGGTCTATTAAATGTATTTTCTGAGTGTCATGCTTCCCTCTCAAAACCAAACGAAAGGGTCAGCTCTTCTGTCTGGAACACAGTATGGATGCTCATATTCGCAGACTTGAAGATTGTTTTGGAGGCAAAAGGTAAGAAACGTATTACTGTAGGGAGAAACTAGACTCTATGCTGTGCAACTTTTGGCAAGGCACTCAATTTCTCTAGACCTTACTTTTTTTTTTTTTTTTAAAGATTTTATTTATTTATTTGACAGACAGAGATCACAAGTAGACAGACAGGCAGGCAGAGAGAGAGAGGGAAGCAGGCTCCCCGCCAAGCAGAGAGCCCGACGCGGGACTCGATCCCAGGACCCCGAGGCCACGACCCGAGCTGAAGGCAGCGGCCCAACCCACTGAGCCACCCAGGCGCCCCTAGACCTTACATTTTAAAATATACACCAGATATGTCAGATGTCCCTCAAAACCCATGTTTCCCTCTTTTTATTAGGTACACAACTAGATACATTTCCCAGCTTTCCTTGCAACCAAATGTGGCCATGTGGCTGAGTTATAATCAACAAAATGTGAACACAAGTGATGTGTGCCTTGGAGGCCTGTACCATAAAAACGTCCCAGATAGGGCACCTCGGTGGCTCAGTGGGTTAAGGCCTTTGCCTTCAGCTCAGTTCATGATCCCGGGGTCCTGGGATGGAGCCCCGCATTGGGCTCTCTGCTTGGCAGGGAGCCTGCTTCCTCCTCTCTCTCTGCCTGCTTCTCTGCCTACTTGTGATCTTTCTCTATCAAATAAATAAAATCTTTAAAAAAAAGAAAAACAAATACAAAAACAAAAAACGTCCCAGATACCCTCCTCTATGTTCTCTTTTCTGGCTGGCTAGAAAGTCTCTCCTTCAGGGAGACTTCAACAGCCTTGCTTCTCAGACACAAAACTTTGTGCCTTCCTAGAATGTCTGATTATCTCATTCTCACGTGCTCCTTATGGCTAGGTCATCCTCTCCACTTTTTTTTTTTTTTTAAAGACTGTATTTTCTTTTTTTTTTTAATTTTTAAAAATTTTTTTTTATTTTTTATAAACATATAATATATTTTTATCCCCAGGGGTACAGGCCTGTGAATCGCCAGGTTTACACACTTCACAGCTCTCACCTTAGCACATACCCTCCCCAATGTCCATAACCCCACCCCCTCTCCCAAACCCCTCCTCCCAGCAACCCTCAGTTTGTTTTGTGAGATTAAGAGTCACTTATGGTTTGTCTCCCTCCCAATCCCATCTGTTTCATTTATTCTTCTCCTACCCCCTTAACCCCCCATGTTGCATCTCCACTTCCCCATATCAGGGAGATCATATGATAGTTGTCTTTCTCCAATTGACTTATTTCGCTAAGCATGATACCCTCTAGTTCCATCCATGTCATCGCAAATGGCAAGATTTCATTTCTTTTGATGGCTGCATAGTATTCCATTGTGTATATATACCACATCTTCTTTATCCATTCATCTGTTGATGGACATCTAGGTTCTTTCCATAGTTTGGCTATTGTAGACATTGCTGCTATAAACATTCGGGTGCACGTGCCCCTTCGGATTAGAGAAACCCTCTCGGGAGATATAAAAGCCCTTTCTGGAGAAATAAAAGAACTAAAATCTAACCAAGCTGAAATAAAAAAAGCTATTAATGAGGTGCAATCAAAAATGGGGCTCTCACTGCTAGGATAAAAGAGGCAGAAGAAAGAATTAGCGATATAGAAGGCCAAATGACAGAGAATAAAGAAGCTGAGCAAAAGAGGGACAAACAGCTACTGAACCACGAGGGGAGAATTCAAGAGATAAGTGACACCATAAGATGAAACAACATTAGAATAATTGGGCATCCTCTCGACTTTTGCATAAAAAGCCACACTGAATCTTTAGTGACTGGCTTCCTAGGTGGTCACTACAGGGTAGACCACAAAACCTAGATGTGCTAAGGAGTTAGAGCCCTGTAGCATGGAACTTGACCACTGAGAAATATGAAAGAGGAAGACCAACCTTGGCTGGGAAATGGCTCCACATTTAAAGAAGCTCTCTCTGCTGATTCCTTTTTCTTCTAGCATGTGTTAAAGAAAATGTCCAAAGAGGAATTTTCTGCTTCTCTCCACTGCTTTCCCTCTCCTGAACCCAGCTGCCTTATGCCTTTTCTACTTATCCATTGTATTCAATGTACTTCATATATATATATATATACATATGTATATATATATATATACATATATATATATATTTGTGTGTGAGTGTGTGTGTGTGTGTGTTTCTAAGTCCTGCCTTTCTTATATGGGCTATTTCTATCTCAGAGTGGCGATATTCTAACCCATGTATATTTTAGGGGAGAAATTCCTTCATAGAGACAAGAATTATATATTATTTTTCATGAGTTCTTTCCCTATGTTTGAAGTGTCAGTTTGGTTAGCAGTGAAATGAGTGAGAACATATTTATCTTAATATTCAGACTATTTGAAGTAGGAAGAATGTGATGACAACTCTAGGTCAATAGCTTTAAAAATATGATCTTTAAACGAATGGAAATTTCCCCCGTTGTGAGAGGAGGATGAATTTATTCAAAAAGAACAAGGACATAGATAACTGTGCTACTCATCTGATTCTGTGAAAGGAATGATTGAGCTTTCCAAAAAAGGACTCCAAGCAGATTTGATTCCTCACAGGTATGGTACCCTTTTTGCTTTCTTCTTCAGCCCTTTTTATGCCAAGCTTCTATGTTTGTTTTGTGCCCAACTTCAGCAACCATCTCAACTTACTAACCATATCATCTTCAACAAATAATTAAATTGTTTGAGCTTCAACCTTTCACCATAAAATGTGAATGCTATTTACTTCCATAGGTTGTTGGGGGGATCGAATATGATAATGTGCTTAGAATGGTCTAACGTATGATCTGTCACATGATAGATACTCAGTAGAGTGTGTTGGGTCTCTCCCTTTCCAGAGTCTTCATCTCTCTGTAAAGTGTAACTGTGAGTCGATGCTAAGCATGATCAGGAAAGAGAGATTATATCTGACCACAAGTAAGAAACTATTCTTGCCATTTGTGTGTGAGAGTCCTGAGGCTGGAGAAATGCCTACTATCTGAGTAAATGGACTGTTTATAAATGTCTGCTTTGATAAGGCCAGTGCTTCTTCTAGGAAATCAAATCCTCCATTAATGGGTCTGCCTTCTTTCTCCATCACACAGGGAAGTATAGAATCTTGCCTGGAAGTTTCTCTATTCCTTTAAAATCACTGCAGATTTCTGCATTTATCTTTCAAAGGCAAAACAGAATGCATTATGTCAAGCAAGTAGGAAATAAACTGTACAAAAAGATGCTTTCTTTTCATTAACAACTGCATGGGGATTGAAATAAAACAGGGAGGTAGACAGTTTGGTCAAGTGGTATGGGTGTGATTAATGGTTTAAGCAATTTCTAACCAAGTTAGAGCATGTATTTTACTATTGGTTAGCAGATCCTAGGGCACTGGGTCAATTAGTTTTGATAAGCTCCAACCAGAATCCTTAAAAATAAATAAAAACCCACTTCCTAGGCTAGAAACAAAGGAGTTAGGTAAATAATTAGAGAAAGGAGTTAATCACTTTTGTCTTTGTATATTTTATATCAGTTTCAATCTGATTAAGCTCGTTTCTCTTAGGTATGTTACATAGTGTCTTCCTATATTTATTTCCATCACCATCTGTAAAATGGGATCATAGAGTCATACTGCTGAAAGGAGACTCCGTAGATTCTATAATGTGTGATTCTGTCTCCCAACAGGCAAAAAAGTCCTAAGTCAATTAGCATCTAACCTCTTCAAATAGCTAATGCCCTTCAATGGTCACCTACTCTAATATCTAATAATTCAAACAAATAAATTAAAAAAGACAAGATTTTGAGTTTTTAATCTATATATTGTGTCCATTTTAATTAGGGTAATATCAACAAACACTTATTACTTACATTTCTTCCCATGTGCAGACAAGAATATTAGGTGCAACATATAGTTTACTCAGGTTACACATGGTGCTAGTGGGACCACATTTGTAACTCAAGCTCCCAAAAGATCCAGTGAATACAAATCTATTATCTGGTCACAGAGTGCTTACCGAATTCTGGCGCTACAAAATTAAATATATCCTCTCCTAGGAGAAAAGGAAAAGCAAGAGGTTATGGCTATTAGACAAAAGAATCAAGGCACAAACCCTACAGAAAGTGAGCAAGTACCCTCGAAGGGAAAGACACAAGTACCAGTGGTCATTCCATCAATTTCCCCTCCTCCACACACCCTAAAGAGAAATTCTGACCACTGATTCGGTACCTATAATTCTGGGTCTTTTAAAGCATTACTCAGATTAAAATTTCTTTGATTTACTGCCACTTTCCAACATTGGAGCACGTGGTAGGACCCAGGAGCTTCGTTTCTAACCCTGTTCAATTGTCTTACTCTTATGCTGACACCATTTAAACAGAGGCTTTATTATATCCTTCATTACACCTTACCCTAATGAATACCCCCTACAAATACTTTCTAAAAAATAACAGTGTGCCCTGTTGCTGCAAATAGTTTTTATATTGGATGAATCTTGGCTGCCCAAGAATAATAAAAGAGAAGAAGAAAAAGAGATGCCAGAACAGTTGATTGGCTCTGGTTACCAAAGTCTTAAAAACATGATTCTTTCTCTGAGGGCAGATACCTAATACTGTATTTTTATCACTAATGTCTTTAAATTGTTATTTTTTATTTGAATGTTATATTTCTGATCCAGTCACTGTGGTCTGAATTGTGGAGTTAGATAACTGACTTACTTGGAAATTGAGGGTGCGAGGGAATAATCCTTAGCAATTGCGCATTTTTATAGATAACTGTTAGCAATTACTGTAGTTTCATAAATGTTTCTAAGTGCTCGATTTTAAAAAGCCATTGAGACTTTGGGGAATAGAGAGTAAAACTAATTTTAATGTATCAAATTACTCCAAATTTTTCTATAATTTTTACTTAGAAAGAACTCATAAGTCTGCAAACTTCTGAGTTTTAAATTTTAAGGTTATTCCATTAATTTTCTGAAGATGCACACTTTTCACGAAAACAAAACCTCTAAAAGAAGCAGAGTTGCTGAACTGGTCCTATTTTCTCTAACTGGGTTTTAAATAGGAGTATATAATTGAAGATCATGTTCTATCTTTTTCTTTTCATTTCGAATATTAGGAATACAACTGAAGATTGTACCGTGACTACCAAGTCCTAAACACATGTTGACACCTGTCAAAATTAAAATGCAGGCAATCTTCCTTATTTATGGACTCTGCACTTGTTAATTTGTCTAGTCACTAAAATTTATTTGTAACCCCAAAATCAATATTTGCTGTGCTGTTGAGGTTACTCACATACATGTGCAAAGCAGTAAAAAAAAAAAAAAACCTGTCATCTGATGACCACATTCCTAACAAGTTGAAAAGGTGACGCTCTACCTTCTTGTTTCAGCTCTCATGGTATAAACCAGTGTTCTTTCTATGGTTTATTTAGTGCCACATGTGTTTCACATTTTTGTGCTTTCTGTTCATCATTTTGCTGTTTAAAATAGCCCCCAAGTGAAGTAATGCAGTTCTGTCTAGTGTTTCTTTTTTTTTTTTTAAGATTTATTTATTTATTTGACAGACAGAAATCACAAGGAGGCAGAGAGGCAGGCAGAGAGAGAGGAGGAAGCAGGCTCCCCACTGAGCAGAGAGCCTGATGTGGGGCTCGATCCCAGGACCCTGGGATCATGACCCGACCCGAAGGCAGAGGCTTTAACCCACTGAGCCACCCAGGCGCCCCCTGTCTAGTGTTTCTAAGCACAGGAAACCTTGATGTGCTTCACGTAGAAAGTATATGTATGAGATAAACTTCTTTCAAGAGTGGGTTATAGAGGTGGTGGCCCTGAGTTCAGTGTTAATGTGTCAACAATGTATGTTAAATAAGGTGTCTCTAAACAGAAGCACACCTAAAAGAAGGTATGTATTGGTCAATCATAACACTGATCAATGTTGTGATCAGAGACTCACAAGAGACCTAACTCTGTTTTCCCTTAGCTCACTATTCATTAATCCAGTGTTTGTGGCAACTTTAGAGAACATCCCTACTGCAAATAATGTGAATCTTCTGTGAGTACTTGTGGTCAGAACTAGTCTATGAATGATCAGATGATGGGTACAAGATGCCTCCAGTTGGTCTTCAGTCTCCTCCCACTCAACTAAGAGTTCTTCTTTCCCTACCTCACTTGACCATTTGTTAACTTGGGGTCTCCTAATCAAAATCTGAAGCCTCCTTGGGATTTCTATAAAAACCCAAGGATATGTTTTCTTGTTAACTTCTGGGGCTCATTCCACTGGTTTTAAGGATTCCATTCACTCTATGGACTGCCTCACCAGGCCATTTACATTAAAAAATATAAATACACAAAAATCTCACATAAGCCATTGATGAGGTTAGTGATATTGCTCAAGTTTGGGGCTGTGGAACAAGACAGGATCACAGTTTAGGAAAACAAACAACTTTTCAGTAACCAATATGCATTCTTATTCTTGAGATGTCCTTTAGCCATACCACTACTGGAGAACTTTCAGAATTCAGTCCTCCTCCATCATTCCCTAATGTCACAACACCATACTCCATAACTATTTCCTCTCAGGAGCCAAAAAAAAAAAGGGCATTTAATTTTCTTCTATAGAGAAGTTACTATCCGATTATTTTGTCCTGGAGCAATATGATAAGTGATACCTTAAGAGTTTCATCATCTATACCAATGGCATATCAAGGTCTTTTTCTGAATCAAAAGTAAGTTTTCTTCCGAAGAGGAATTCTGTTGTCAGCTGTTGAATATGAGACTTAGATAGGTTTACCACCTTCTCAGTATCATAGAGCCAGCACACGGTGGAGCCAGGATGGAAGCCCATACACTTGGACTCCACAGACTGTTAACCCCAAAATTCTAATGTGTCCTCTTCACAAACACTATCCCTTCTTCCCCTTCCCACCTTACATGTAAATATTCACTAATTCCATCTTCTTCACCTTAATTCTAAAGTCAGGATGCTTGGCTTCATACAAGCCAGACTACATCATCTGGCTTAAGCAAAACAATGGAAAGGAAACTTAATGTATTTTCTGATACATAGAAAGGAACAAGCAAAAGAACATATAGAGGCATTCTTATATATAGTAGAGAGGATAGAAGATCTTGTATTGACTTCAGGGTCAAACTTGGGCAGTGGGATCATGCTTTGTAAACACCATCTACTCAAAACATACAGCAATAATGGGTGAACTATTTTTTAAGAGGGGTGAGGGGTAGAGGGAGAGAGAGAATCTTAAGCAGGCCCCATGCCCAGCATGGGGCCCAACATGGGGCTCGACCCCTGTAACCCTTCAATCATGACCTGAGCCAAAAATCAAGAGTCAGGTGCTTAACTGACTGAGCTACCCAGGTGCCCCTAATAATGATGAAAAGAGAAACCAAAAAGATGCATTCAGATTCATGTAAAAGGTAATATCCATACTATCCAAAGAGTGGATAGGGCCTGAAGTATCAAGTGTGTTGCCATTCAGGTCAGAAGGGAGCAGTTGCCACTGGGAATTTGACTCCTGTGGAAGAAGGGATACTGAAAGTGTTTCATGCAAGATGGTGGCAGTAGTGTCACTGCTTAATCCTAGGGCCTTTTGTGGGTTCTCTCACATGTAAAACAAAGAAAAAAGGTGGCAGACTTGCTGATGAGGACTTCAGCTTTATCAGTAGCAGTGAGCCTAAGGAAAAAGATAACCATGGTGCTAGAAGCTATGTTAAACTGCTTACTGGGTCTTCCATACTCCTTCTTATCAGTGCAGCAGATTATAAATCCTAGTTTTTGACTGGGGGCCCAGAGAACTAAGTGGAAGCAATCATAAAACAGGTCAATAGCACAGGCAGATAGAGAAAACAAAAAACAGACAAAGCATTCAAAATAAACCTACAAATTCTAAAATGGCGAGGGGGGGCTTTGCGGGGAGATGGAGAGAGAGAAGCTGAAAACAAAACAAAAACCATGAGAAAACAGATTACCCTGGAGGTGGAATTTATTTAGTTAAAACATAAAATTGAGCTTAAAATACTGTATGGAGGACTTAAAAAAGAAATGAAGGTACAACTTCTATTTAGAAATAATGAGACATCATGAAATCAATATAAGCAGAAAGGATATAAGATCAAGTTAATCTAAAGAAATGCAACTGATCTCTGTGCACTGATTTTGTATCCTGCCACATTGCTGAATTGCTATTTGAGTTCTAGTAATTTGGGGATGGAGTCTTTGGGTTTTCTGCATAAAGTATCATGGCATCTGTGAAGAGAGAGTTTGACTTCTTCTTTGCCAATTTGAATGTCTTTTATTTCTTTTTGTTGTCTGATTGCTGAGGCTAGGACTTCAGTACTATGTTGAATAGCAGTGGTGAGAGTGGGCATCCTTGTCCTGTTCCTGACCTTAAGAGAAAAGCTCTCAGTTTTTCCCCATTGAGACTGATATTCCCATTGAGAATTATTTTCATAGACAACTATATATTGAAGTATGAAGTAAGAGTTTTAATCAAGAAAGGATGCTGTATTTTCAAATGCTTTTTCTGCATCAATTGAAGGGATCATAGGATTCTTCTCTTTTCCTTTGTTAATGTGTTGTATCACGTTGATTGATTTGCAGATGTTGAACCACCCTTGCAGCCCAGGAATAAACCCCACCTGGTCATGGTGAATAATCCTTTCAATGTACTATTGGATCCTCTTGGCTAGGATCTTGTTGAGTATTTTGGCATCCATGTTCATCAGGGATATTGGTCTGTAATCCTTTTTGATACGCTCTTTACCTGGTTTGGGGATCAGGGTAATGTTAGCTTCATAGAATGAGTTTGGAAGTTTTCCTTCCATTTCTATTTTTTTGAAAAAGCTTCTGTAGAACAGGTATGATTTCTTCTTTAAATATTTGGTAGAATTTCCCTGGGAAGCCATCTGGCCCTGGACTCTTGTTTTTGGGGGAGGTTTTTTATTACTATTTCAATTTCCTTGTTGGTTATTGGTATGTTCAGATTGCCTATTTCTTTCTACTTCAGTCTTGATAGTTTAAAAGTGTCCAGGAATGCATCCATTTCTTCCAGATTGCCTAATTTGTTGGCATATGGCTGCTGGTAATAAGCTCTGATAATTCTTTATTTCCTTGGTATCTCCCCTTTCATTCATGATTTTATTAATTTGGGCCCTTTCTCTTCTCTTTTGGATAATTCTGGCCAGAGGTTTATCAGTCTTATTAAATCTTTCAAAGAACCAGCTTCTAGTTTCATTGATCTGTTCTACTGTTCTTCTAGTTTCTATTTCATTAATTTCTGCTCTAATCTTTACTATTTCTCTTCCGCTTGGCTTAGGCTTTATTTGCTATTCTTTCTCCAGATACTTTAGGTGTAAAGTTACCTTGTGCATTGGGGATTTTTCTAATTTTGGGGAAGAGGCTTGGATGGGTATGTGCTTCCCTTTAAGGACAGCCTTTGCAGTATCCCATAGGTTCTGAACAATGTGTTTTCATTTTCATTAATTTGCATGAGTTTTCCCACTGGGAATAATATTCACTATGGGCTTTTCATATATGGCTTTTATGATATTGAGGTACATTTCTTTTATCCTTACACTGTGAAATTTTAATCAAGAAAGGATGCTGTACTTTGTCGAATGTTTTTTCTACATCTCTGCTTTTTTTTTTAATTTCTAAGACAAAATGATCTGCATCACAAAAATAGGCAAAATCTGACAATTTATATGAGATTTTTTTTAATTAGGTACTTTTAAGAACAAAGTAGTTAAATAGTAATGCAGTTCATGATGAAGTTTGTTGAATTCCCTCCCATTACTTTGACCTGTCACCAATGTGTGTGACACTGCTTGAAGCTAAAGAGATAAACTTCATGAATTCCCAATGTCCTCTTTGTCCTTGGGAAAATAATGTCCACTGAAATACTCTTCACTGAAAATCAGTTGTCTGAAAAGCTGAGAACTAGTTAAAAAAAAAAAAGAAAGAAAGGAAGGAAGAAAGAGAAAGAAAGAAAGAAAGCAAAAATAAAAGTAAAAGTAAAAAAAGCTAAAAAGAGCATGTTCCTGTCTTCCATAACCCTGCTATCCAAGGCAAACAATACTGATGAGACCTGGGGCACCTGGGTGGCTCCATTGGTTAAGGGGCTGTCATGATCCCAGAGTCCTGGGATCGAGCCTGGCATCAGGCTGTCTGCTCAGTGGAGAGCCTGCTTCTCCCTCTCCCTCTGCCTGCTGCTCTGCCTACTTACTTATGCTCTCTGTAAAATAAATTAATAAAATCTTAAAAAAAAAAAAGTAAGTCCCATTCATTAAAAACAAAACAAAACAAACAAACAAACAAACAAACAAAAACTGATGAGGCCAGAAGATTAAATTATGTCAACAAAATATAAGAAAATGTAAGTTAGTTATTTAGAGATAAGAGATTGTTTTCTTGCCTCTGAACTGCTTGAGAGTAGGATTCATGTCTTTTTCAGCTATTTCTCCAGGGAATAACACAAGGCCAGGCATAAAACAAGTATTCAGTGATTGATTGTTAAATGGAATTGAATTGAGAAGGCATTGGTGCCTTTAGCTGGATCTGTCATGAAAAGGGAACACGAGAAAAGCCAACATGTGTGAAGAACCATGACTTTGGTAAATGGCTGTTTTTACCATCCAGTGCCTGCTCGTGTTTCTCCCGGGAACAGTGCCTGCTCCCTCTCAGTGCATGGGTTCCAGGTGAGCTCCACAGACAGCTTAGGGATAGTGTCCAGCACAGACCGAAGCCAGTTGGCCTGGCACATTACCCTGGGCAGTAACAATTCAGTGATGGGTGCCTGACCTAATTAGAGACAAAGATAATTCTAAGAATCAGGGGTCAGAGGTTCTCTTTTGTATATGGAATTTGAAGACCGGACCACAAAAGATTAACAGGTGCTGCGGATCATGAGGGGATATCCTCTTAGGATCAAAGTCAACCAAAACAATACAGAGATGAGAGAAAGAGAAACCTCAGCTCCAGTTGGCATTGCTTGAACCCCTAAATCCAGTTGGACCATGTGTCTGTCCCACAGATTTATTTTGACACACATCTTTCAGCAAAGAAAAGAGAACCATAGGATTTCCCCCCATATCACCCAACCTTTAACTTTCTCTGCTCTTGTCAGTTCTTACTGATACACTCTTTCTCTTATTGTTTTCCCCTCATCTGTGAACGATTCCTGGTTCTCACAACCATCCTTCTTATTTTCCATGAGTCTGCTCCTTCTACCTTTTTTCCAAATACTTGTACTTGTGTCCGGAATTGTCTTATTTGTGTATAGGCCTGTTTCCCTTCTGAAACATGAGCCCTCGCAGACAAGGATTTATGTTTTATTCACTTTATATTCAGAGAACCTACACAATTTAATTTCTGGAACATAGTAGGTATTCAAAGTAATTATAGAGATAGTGTGGGTGGGTGTGGTGCTGTGGAGAGAGCTGTAAAGCAAGCCCGACTGGGCTCCAGCTAGCTACTTAACCGCAGTATAAAATATCTTGCCATCTCAGTTTCCCCATATGTAAAATAGGAATAATAATATAACTTTCATGATTGTGCATGAAAAACAAATGTTCGAAACAGGTTTCTGTGATGCCTAGCTTACAGGAAGTCTTCAGTAGTTATTAGTTTTTCAATTTCATTCCCAATAAGTTTTGTATAAGTTGATAATTCAAGCAGATGGTCATGAGAATGTGATGGAAAACTATAGTCACAGGAAAAGAGAAGACCAAATTTAGAAGAGAAAGTGAAAACAACAAATTTTGGGAAAGGACCAAATAGAATGAAGAACACAGATAGTTAAATGTAACCTAGAAGATAGGGGAACTCAGAGAGACCACTGATGATTTCACTACGATGCAGGGAAAAAAAGCACAGAGCATATTATCAGCTGCTCAAGAAATCCTCCTCCAGAGTTCTAACCTTGTAACTGACAATGCCAATGTTAAACTATAATTTAACTGTGTGAACACATTGATTAGCCAGACTGTAATTCTCGGTTAGGGCTACCATCAGCTATTTCAGTAATTAATTGCCCAAATTAGTTGCAAGCATTGAGCTCATTGATAAACAGTTTAATGATAACGAAGCATATAGCACAACAAAAAAGAAACAGTTGAATATCCAACATAGGGTAGAACTACCTTCTAGAAATTACCTTAATAATTAGTTGGTATCATTCCCTCACTAATTACTTGAGATCCCAGACCTTCCAATAGAATTTCCACTGAAACTTTCTGATGAGATTTGCTGACTGGAAACACCAGGAATAAATCTAAATATCAGGAGAAAAAAATCTAAATATCAGAATGAAGCAGATGTGAAAACATATATTCGATATATACATACTGTACAGATCAATGAGTGATATATCTTAGCCCACTAATCTCTTTTTCAATACTAGAAAAGAGCAAAGTTTAATTATGACAACGTATTTCTGCTAACAGAGTGGACAGTGCCAATAAGGCATGAGATTAAATGTAGATTATCTCTAGTTTTAACCATTCCTATTCAAGTAATGTAAATCCAGGTACACAAATTTAGACATAGAGCATAGCATCTTGGCTATGGGACCCTTGGTGAATAGAAATTTCCAGATGGCTGACATTTTTTGTGAAAGTTGACTTCATAATTTTATATACCCAAACTATTTTATTTTCATTATCTTGGGTGGAATTCTTTCCAAAATAAATCACTTTTTTGCCTGACTCCTTATACAAAGAATATTGACTCGAGTTTATCATGATAAATAACAACTATTAAAGTCTTAAACATTTGCACTACTAAGAATGTGTATTTATAGCATAGTCTTAAATTTTACAAGGTTACTCATGTAAGGTTGGTTTCATAAATAATTATTTATAAGATGTATACTCAAAAACCATCAAAATAGTACAGATAAACGGTGGATAAAATACACAACATTTATAATACTTTTACAAGATGAAAAATGACAAGAAACATGTCACACTTTTAAAAAAGGAAAATATGGGGCACCTGGGTGGCTCAATGAGTTAAGCTTCTGCCTTTGGCTCAGGTCACGATGGATCTCAGGGTCCTGGGATCGAGCCCCGCATTGGGCTCGCTGCTCAGTGGAAAGCCAGCTTCCCCTCTCTCTCTCTCTTTCTGCCTGCCTCTGTCAAATAAATAAATAAAATCTTTAAGAAAATAAAAATAAAAAAGGAAACTATGTTACTATGAAAATATTATGATACTGTACAATGACAGAGGTGATAAGCATAGAGCTGTTTGCTCTAACACACTGAAAAATCAGACTGCTTTCTAGTCCTTTTCAGGTCTCATGACTGAGTTTTTAAATGTTTCTGCCTTTCTCCACTGCAATACAGCGATGTGCTCTGTCTCCTCAACATTGATAGTACCTCTGTCAGTAGCACCCCTCCTCCATTCTCATTCTCTTAGACTCATGAGCTTGAGTAAGATGTCAGCGATCCTTGAAACCAATGACCTTCTGAGTGCTTAAGTCACCTCAATGACAACTCTGCCATTCAGCTGAAACTTGTACCCATGCACTTACAACAACTTCTCCCTCTGGCTGCCTATTGCTCCCTTCAGTTTTGCAAATTTCTTTCTATTAGCTCCCCTACAATGTTAACATTTTGGTTTTAAGGATAACCCTTAAAGCCATTCAAATCTGAACACCTTTCCAGTTACAATTCTCGAAACATTTAAAAATAACTGTCATAGTACCCGAAGTCTTCTCTGTTCCTTCATTTTTTTAAGATTTTATTTATTTATTTAACAGAGAGAGAGGGATCACAAGTAGACAGAGAGAGAGGGGGAAGCAGGCCCCCCGCTGAGCAGAAAGCCCTACGTGGGGCTCGACCCAAGATCCTGAGATCATGACCTGAGCCGAAAGCAGGGGCTTAACCCACTGAGCCACCCAGGCGCCCCATCTGTACCTTCATTTTTTGTTCAATCAATGAGTCATTATTCACCCCCTACTTTGTACTGGGCACTGCTGTAGACACTGGTAATACGGTAATAAGACTAATAAGGTCTCTGTCCTCATCAAACTCACAGGTTAGTGAGGAAGATAATCAACAAGAAAATAAATAGGTAAACAAGATAATTACTGACGACAGTATGTATCAGGAAGAGCCTAAGTAGGCTTTTATTACAGAAAGGTACTGGGAGAGACTGGGTACAGAGGGAAGGCACCCTATCTGAGGAGATGGGAAAGTTGAAGCTCCACCCATGGGGAAAGTGCTTTAAGCAAAAGGAACAGAATGTGAATTCACTCTGAAATAAGAAAAGTCTCGAAATGATCAAGGAATATAAAGGAAGCAACAGTGGGTGGAGAGAGTGAGAAATGGGCGGAGCCGGGGGTATAAGATGGGGCGGAAGAGGTAGGAAGGACCAGATCATGTAGGGACTTGGTAAGAGGCTTAGATTTCTTTCCAGATGCAAAGGCAAGTGACAGGCATGAGAGTGATAACATCTAATTTATAGTTAAAAAAATCTTCTCGCTGCCTAAACTTTACAAATTCCTGTAACCACTTCTCCCAGGAATGATTTGCATTGCTTCTCTTGGTCCCACCCCTCGAAACATGCTCCAGTTTTTCTACATTCTTCCCAGAAGGGAGCCCACAGCTGAAGGCGGTGCTTTGGGTGTGATCTAATCATTCAGAATAAGATGAATAAGGTGAAATAATCACCTCTCTTATCTGGGATCTTCTTCTATCAATTTAGCTAAGGATTAAGATCTCCTACAGTGTTGGAAATCATATAAAGTAGCTTATTAGTAAATAAACTCTGTTTGAGGGCTCAAAGAAGTGGTTCTCAACCTTGCCTGCCCATTAGAATTACCTGGGCAGCTTAAAAAAAAAAAAAATTCCAGACCAATTAAATCAGAATCTCTGAAGATAGTCTTAAATATCCCCAGGAGGTTTCACTGCGCACCCAAGGCTGAACGCTAGAGCAAAATGACTAGCCCTGTGCTTCCCAAACTTTAATAAGCAGAGGAATCATCTGAAGATCCAGTTAAAATGTATATTCTGATTTCATGGTTCTGAGGTCTGTATTTCTTAATAGCTTCCAGGTCCACCTTTGCTGCTGGGTTAAGAATCACACTATGAGTAGCAAGAGGCAGCCCAAAGTTCTCACAGCATGCACCAGAATCCCTGGATGCTGTGTTTTAACATCCTCAGAGATTCTGATTCAGTAAGTCCAGGGTAAGACCTGAGAATTTGCATTTTTAACGAGTTCCCTGGTGATGCTGATGCTATTTGTCTGGAGAATGACACTGCGGATCCACTTCTGCTATCCAGCGAGGAGGAAACACATGAACTGTGGGCTCTGACGTTCAGAGCACAGACTTTCTAGTTTTGACTTGTGTTATGCAGAAAATTTCTCATCTCTTTTCATTCTCCCCTGAATTCCATCTAGGCACATAGTTATGCAAGGTCTCAACAAGAAAATGCTAGCTAAAAGGCAATTTATTTCAGGAAGGAAAAAATAGGATGATGACAAGCCAGAAAATGTGCTTTGGTGAGAGGGAAATTAATCTGAAACATTGAAGCCAGCCCCAAGATGTTTCATTAAGAAAAGCTTATATTAAATTTTGAATTGTCTCCTTCTCATAGGTTTTAGCTACAGCATGTAACCAATTCCTCTACTTGGTAAGTGCTTGAATATTCTGGATTTTGTTGTTGTTGTTGTTTTGACTGTCTATCTGCCTATCTACTTTCTTGTTTGCTTGGTTTCAGTACATCTTTGTGTCTCTTGCTTGGGAACATGCTGCATAATACAAACCAATAACAATATATGGAGTGGAGAGATGAGTACCATAGAAAGTAAAGTGAATTGCTCTTCCAGCACCAAGTGTTTCTCAGTAAGCATTTTTCTGAATAATATATTTCCTTCAGGCTCATCTGTATTCCAAAAAGTTGACACTTTATATTATACTTCACCTGTTATATATAGATTTCTGATGTGACATCATTTATTTCCTTTTGTTGTTAATCATCCTAAGAGTGATTATTTAAACAGTTTTATTTGTAAAATATGTTTAATAAACCGGAAAGTTCAGTTTTTCCCTATATTAGAACTTACTTACTCAACAAATAAAGTCTTTGGTGACGTCCAGGAACTACAAAATAATAAATGATTAACTGCCTATAATGTAGTTTAAAAAAAAAAAAACTACCAAGCTTAGCACTCTTCTATGAGTCAGTTAAAAATTCAATGTTTTGCTATAATCAAAGTCTTAAAAAAAAAAAACAAAAACAAAACGCTAAAAGGGGGCGCCTGGGTGGCTCAGTTTGTTAAGTGTCTGCCTTTGGTGGTGATCTCAGGGTCCTGGGATGGAGTCCCACATCAGGCTCTTTGCTCAGCGGGGAGTCTGTTTCTCCCTCTCCCTCTGCCCAATCCCCCTGCTCATACTCTCTTTCTCTTTCTCTCAAATAAATAAATAAAAGCTTTAAAAAAAATAAAAATAAAAAACCCTAAAACAATTATGGAACAGTTCACCTCAAAATAGCATGGATTCTTACAGCTTTATATTATAGTATGACGATGCAAACTGTATATTGCCAAACCAGACATGAGAGATAGATGATTGGAAATCTCTAAGTGTTCTACCAACTGCCTGATATTTAACGAACAAAGGACAGTAGTAAAAGGTACCTAACAGAGGTTCTTTTCCTACTTGATTTAAAATATCAAATTAGGGGCACCCGGGTGGTTCAGTGGGTTAAGTGTTTGCCTTCAGCTCGGGTCATGATTCGAGAGTCCCCTGCTTGGTGGGGAGTTTGCTTCTCCCCCTGCTTGTGCGCTCTCTCTCTCAAATAAATAATAGAATCTTTTTTAAAAATAAAGAAAGAAATAAAATGTCGAATTATTTTTTAACCCTTCTGATAAGAAACAGTCTCTGAAGAATTACTAAAAAGGAAGGAAGGAAGGAAAGAAGAGAGAGAAGAAGGAAGGGAAAGAAAGAAAAAATGTTCTCTTCAAATTGCATTTTATTATTTTTAAGAAAAGAGAAGAGAAAGATTGACTTGAGGACTTACTCATAATAAATCTATTCTGGCAGAAACCCAAACATGCACTAGAAGTTTCACATTAGAAAATGGCATTTGATTGACATTTTGCCTGCCATCAGTCTTAACAGTTTAAGAAAATCCATGAGTTAATATGGAGTGCCTTACAAAGAAGGATAGAAGAACCAAAGAATAAACCAAGGCTCAGAATCCTTGTACTAAATGTTTAAAAGGTAAATTTGAGGGGATGAATTCAATGACATGGTAAATTTTGAATTATCTCTTTCTCATAAATTTGAGCTATAACATGCAGCCAGCTTCATGGTTTCATTACTGACTCACTTAGTGGATTACTCAGTGTTGATCAGCTCCAGGATTCATGACTGGAACTGCACGGCTGAAGTCACCAGGTTCTGAGTATTGGTGGTGCACACAGTCTGGTATGTTTCTTAAGTTAGCCCTTGCAGGAAACCATCGGAGGTTATTAGCATTTTGGCAGCTGGGAAGGCAAAATGACCAAAAGCCCCTGCAGCCAAAATAGCTCTACCTATGAATTACTATTCAAGCCAGTATATAGGGTGTGTCATTTCTTCTGTGACAAGAGATGGGAGAAACTGAAATTGAACTACTGGTGAGACAACATTGCTTAAAAAAGAAAAAAAAAAAAAAGCCATTTCAGGGGGAAAAAAAAAAACCCCAGCCCAAAATGAAGTAATTATAAATGTAAAATATCCTGCTTGGGAGAAAACACTACGTAGAATTTCACAGAGTCCTTTAGAAGCTAGTATAAATTAAAACTTTCATTAAAAGCTCAGAGTGAAGATATTAATAGTAATCAAACTTATTTGATTAGATTAAATGATTAGAAAAATTACAGTTTTCTGAAAAGTAGAATTAAAGTAGAATATGAGCCTGAGAAATTGGAGGAACAGGTTAGAAACAATAAAAATGATTCATTCAATAAAGGAAAACAGGGACGAGGTTCACACAGAAAACAGTGAGAATTACAAAATGCTAATGAGAACAGAACACAATAGAGCACGAGAAAAATGAAAGATGCCAATAATGTTTCACCAACACAAAAATTCTACGATATATTTCGTCCTTCACTAAGGATAGTATTTAACACAATGGAGTGAATTTTATTTGCATTGCTCTGCTTTAGTACCAAGTGTGGTTCATTCTAGAATTACGTAATAAAAGAGACACTGATTGTAACATTTTGAAGAAAAGAGAAGAATTAGAATTTGGGAAAGAAATACCTTCAATATGAAGGTTACAGGAATTTGTTAGTCCAGAAAAAAGAAGGCAAAGTGAAAATGATAGAACTCTTGACTAATACATACATGGAAAGTAGTACTCGGTGTGACAGTTAAGAGACTTTATAGGCAGAGAGAGACCTGGTCCTACTGTTCACAGAAAAGAGCATGACTTGGTGAGTTAGCTCACCTTCTCAATTTCCTGATCTGTAGAATGCATAAAATAGTAATATCTAGATTTTTAGGACTGTTGTGAGAATAAGTGAGATAATATATTAGAGCTTGCACTGGTTTCTGAGTCTCATTTCCTTTGTTCATTAATAAAATTTAGTTACAGGGGCACCTGAATGGTAAAGTTGTTTAAGCACCCCACTCCTGGTTTCAGCGTAGGTCATGATCTCAGGGTTGTGAGATCAAGCCCCACGTCTATCTCCGCACTCAGTGCAGAACCTCTTTGAGATTCTCTGTCCGTTTCCCTGAACCTCCTGCTTGTGCTCTCTCTCTCTCTCTAAAGTAAATAAATCTCTTTTTTAAAAAGAGAGAGAATTTAGTTACAATAATGCTTTCCTAAAGTGAAAACCAGGAAATACGAGACTACATACCAGCCATGGATTACTTTAAAACCAAGTCGTCTTTTACCCAAAATAAAGGGAATGGTCTAAATCAGATTTCCAAACTTGCAAACAAAGTTTATTTAATACTATTACATTTTACCAGTTTGGGCTACAGCTTGCTCTCACTCTTTTTGTCTTTTGTGCATTAAATTTAACTTATAAGGTTTCTAAACGTAATGTGTTCTTTCCTACCTAAAACCTCTTCTCCTCACTCTCTTCTCATTCCTCATAAATATAATTTGAAGTCCACTGCTTCCAGTGTCTTTAGCAAAAGGCCTACATTTCTTGTTACTTCTCTAACTACTTTGATCAAATGTTGGTTGCCCAGAATTTCATATGAAATGTGAGGCACTCCATGAGGTTAAGACGTGAAAATCTAAATCAGTAACCTCTTACACTATAACCAAATGCACCTTTTCGTGTATTTTACTGTGTATAATCATCAAAAAGATTTTCAGGTATCTTTAGGGACCTTACTAAAGAAAGGTATGTTTTTTCTAATTCACTGGACACCTAAGTGCCCACAAGAGAGAGATCATATGATGAATGTGAGATATGTGAATACGAACTCAATCCTGAGGCGCACCCAGCAGTCTTTTGTGATTCAAGAGTCCGATCCCTGAGACTTGGAACATCTGAAGTGTCAGATGAAGGAAAGCTTGGCTCCAGTTTCGTTAAAATAGATCTTTTAGTAATACAAATGCTGTTGAAGATGAAAATGCTTACATAAAAAAATAATAATTCAGAGACTTCCTCTGATTTCTGAAATAAAATTAATTATTCAATCACATATTTTAACAAGCAATGTGAGAATTTAGGGCTAGATACAGCAAATATCTTGATGTCAGACAAGAAAATATTGAAGAGACTTTCGGCTAGGAAATCTAACAAAAACCTCAAACCTAATAAATCCAAAACTGAACTCCTGCTTCTCCCCCAGACAAAATTTAACTTTACCTGAGCCCTCTGCTCCCACCCTTTTGCATTTAAAGAAGTGGATAACCCAAAGCACCACCCTGCGCTCAAATATTCCAAGATAACCCATCTCTACATTTCCTCAAGGACTCAAGTAAGAGTCTTCTCCATCCTTCCTCATGACTCCTTCCATAAGACAACCTGAAGATTCCCTTGCCTCCCCACCGCTCCCTCAAAGCCCCTTTCTTTTTCCTTGAGATGGTCCTTGTTTTTAATCATCTTTCTCCCTATTGCCACAGACTGAATAAAATCATCTCCTTAATTGTCTGGTGCATTTTGTTTTTCACACACCAGAAACCTGTTCCAACCCTCAGCTCACTTGATGGCAGTCCATCTTGATGGTGGCTTAGGCCACACGCCTTAGGATCATCTTTGGCTTCTCATCCCCATCTGATCTATCAAGAAATCCTTTTGATTAGAATATCAAAACATATCCAGAATCTAGCCACTTCTGAACAATTTCTTCAGTACCATTGATCTGAGCCACTACCATCTTACATAGCTTATTAAGATAACCATTCTACTGGACTCTGAGCTTCCATCCTTGCCCGGCTAGGGGATATTCTCCACAAACCAACATGAGCAAACTAATGAAATTTAAGTCACGTAATCTCAAAGGTTTTCCACAGGTTTCTAAATTTGGTCAGAATCCTTACAGCGTCCTAGAAGTTCTCTGCAATCCAGGCCTCCATAGTATTTCTGACTTCATAACCTACCACTCTCCCTGGCTCACTCCGTTCTGTCAAATAAAACTGGCCTCTTTTCTCTTTCTTGAATATGCCTCAGAATCTTTGCCCTGGCTGTTCCTCTGCCTTGAGCTCCCTTCCTTCAGATAAGATATTTAGGTCATTCAATCAACTCCTCCAAGTATTTGTTCAAATGTCACTTTCTCAGTGAAGCCCACCTTAACCACCCTTAAAAGCATTGGGCATACAAACCAGCATTCCACATCCCACTATCATGTTCTATTTTTCCCAGAGCACTTTGCTCCTCTAAATATACTCTAGAATGTTTTCCTGTTTATGCTTATTGTCTTTCTCTCTCTAGGAGGGAGAAGAATTTTTATGTTTTATTCATTGATGTATTTCTTAGTTCCCAACTCTATTCTCTTTCATTGATATATCCATAGTACGTAGAAGAGTTTTGGCACATAGTAGGTGGTTTAATAAATATTTGTTGAAAGATTGGCCAGATAACTAACTCGACTGATTGAATGAATAAGTAGACATAATAATACTAACTATCTCTCTATAGTAATAATGAATGCAGTAATGCAGTTGTGTACTGATGACCTGGATTGTTTTCCATTACGACTCTGGTGGACTTTTTCCACATCATTACCCCCGGTTCCCTTTCCAGGCTCTGAATGTGGTAGGAAACACTAGTATTACCTGAATCTGGAACCATGGACAACTCTCATGCATGACCATAGTCACACAGCCCTAAGTAATAAGGAAAGGGCAGAAGCTAAGTTGTGAATCAGGCGAGAGTATGTCCATAAGATAATTCTGTTTGTGAATTCTTTAGAAACTAAGAGGCCTCTCATTGAAGAAGTGTGTACCAAAACCTGTACTTCCAAGATCAAGCCATAGGGTACTACTGGGCATTCAATCAAGCCCAGAATGTTCATTCAGGTCTTGATAATAAGAGCTGTAGGGAGTAGCAGAACGTGAGTTGGGGAAAATAGAGACTCTTCAGCTCTCTGCAACCCTGAGGAGAGATTCTTGATCGGGCTAGACGGGGATCACAGGTTTTATATAAAATTTCTAAAAATAATTTTTAAAAAGATTTTATTTATTTATTTGAGAGAGAATGAGTGAGCAGGAAGCAGAGGGAGAGAGAACGTGAAGACTGTACACTGAGCTCAGAGCTGGACGTGGAGTTGCTCCCACAATTGGGAAACCATGACCTGAACCAAAACCAAGAGTCAGAAACTTAACCGACTGAGACACCAAGGTGCCCCTCTAAAAATAAGTCTTAAGGGTTTTTTCTCAACCAGTTCATTTTCAATTCACCTATGACTTACACTGATTTTATTTGTCCGTGGCTTAAACACTTTAGGATGAATCTGTGTGCATTCTAACAAGACTGCCCAGTAAATAATCTAGAACAATGAAGTCTGAAGGAAACAACCGGGGCTTAGAATCGGAAAGACTCAGTTCAAACCCTGTACCAACCACTTACTAAGTATATTTGGGCATGTTCTTAAATCTTTTCATTTAAATTTCCTCATCTAGAAAATGAGAACAATAATCTGTGCTTCAGAGCAGTTGTAAGGGTGCAGATAGATCTCCAGGGAGTCACATACCAGGTGGTGCTCCTGCTAGTAATTAAATAAATGCTGCCTTCATTTTCTATCTTCCTGAGGTGTGGGACCAACCCAGAAGTCTCCCTCATTCAAATGCTAACTGGGAATTAAAGAACTCTGCTTAAATTGCTAAACATTCTCCCAGGTTTAGGTACTTTCTGCCGTAGGTTTTTCTGTTCCTTGAACACTCCAAGATTGGTCATACTTGAGACTTTGACCTCTGCCTGGAAGCCTTTGTCCCTTCTCATTACAGGCCTTCATTACAGATGTGGTAATCTCAGAAAGTCCCTTCCAGTGATGGTGGCTTCTTCTCGGCTGTCTTACTCTGTATCATAGCCCCCTGTTCCTTAAACTCTATAGCATTATTAAAGCTATTTTGTTCGTTAACTTGTTTACCTCTTTATTCTCCCACCACCACCAGAATGCACATTCTTGAGGGCCTTGTCTGAATTGTTTACAGAGCTATCCCCAGGACTTAGAAGACTGGTAGGCTCATTAGTGAGTGTTCATAAATCAGTCACTTAATGAAAGAATTAGAAAGGATTTATCTAGTCAGTATCAGATCCTGTCTTTAATAAGGAGCAAGTATCCCGGATACTGACTGCTTACCAGGAGGTCTGGGGTATGCATCCCCTCTCCCCCATGGACCCTGCCCCCAGGGCACAGGGAAAAGGGAAGCTTCATCCAGTTCACATAGATTCCTCCATCACTCATCCATTCCTCACATTCTTTGTTGATGGACAGTCCCAACTGAGACAGCTGAAGCACACATTAACTACTCAACAGCAAGAACCTGACCTCCGATGATCCTTTCCGACTCCTAAACTATCCTCTTCTTTTGAAACAAACCCCACTCCTGATTTCAGCCATATTTATTTCACTCAAGCTTCTGATAAACACGCAGTTTTCATCCCTGAATTCATTCTCGGGCTTGAGTCTAGCCTTGCTTCTGGCACAAACACTACCTGAGCCTCTGATACAACTTGGATGATTTCAAATGATGGGATGATGAAATATGAGAAAAGAAGGAAGAGAAGACTTATTATTTTTATACTCGTGATTATTTGAACAGATTCCTTTGGTCCCACTACTGTTCCAATTTATTAAATTGAGTTAAAATGTATATTTTTGGAATTTTCTCTAGCATTGATAAAGTATAAACATAATCATCTATTATATTAAAACAGCAACTAAAATTCTTAATTGGTAGTGTTGACTATTAGAATAGAGGGTATCCAATTTCCCATATACCTTAGATTTCATGGAATTTCAAGGATTGCAGTATATTCCATTCTGTAATGTTTTTATAATGTTCTTGCCACTGTGCATACAAGTGAGTGTCTGGATAGAGATTCTGCCTCTAAAAGAAACTATAAATTACCGTAGTAGGTCTAAACTAGTTCACAGAAGAATAATGTTGCATTTATTTACGTCTCTAAAAAGGTAATTTTCCAACTTCTGGAAGTTTATTTTTTATAGAGCAAATATAATATAAGAGTGGATATATACTTTGCCTCTTAAACCTTATATTACAAGATCTAGAAAAGATAGTCTGTGTGTATAATGACTGCAATTGAAATAATCAGCAAATACTATAGGGAAAAGGCCGGTCCCTGCAGTTTCATGTTCTACTCTTTTGCACTGTGTTGAATGGCTAAAAGGTTCATGACAAAAGATTTTCTAATAGCACACAGGCAAAAAAATATGGCTTTTCTCCTGACACTTGAAGGAGATTATGGTCCATTTTTTAAATCATATTTTTCATGAATATTGACTTTATTAATTTAATATACCTTCATTTACCTATTTTATTGTATACATATGCAGGATATTTTAGTAGTGCAGGATTTCTCTAGAAAATTAGACTTACATTGCTGACAGAATGAAACAGTGTCATGTTTTGATATTATTTCATTTATTTGTTTGTTTTCTTTGTTCAATAGCTCTGTGTCTAGAGGTTTCATTTTTTTTTAATTTGCAATTTACCAGAAATTCTTTACCTTCACTATCATATGAGCTGATGGTTCGAGTCAGCGATCTTACATCTTTGCATAGAGGGAAAAAGCACAGCAAATTCTCATCCTTTTAAAAGCAGAAGTAGGTCTTGGATCCTTTACGTGGTTACTCAATTTAAACAACAGTCCTCTCAAACAAAACAGGTCTTGATGAACTTCAATAATGTTTATCTAAATAAACTATTTTTCTTAACCACATGTAGAAAGCAGTATTTCTCCTAGCATTATTTTATAAATGTTCTCTTTCTTACAATCTTATTAGAAGTACTGTTAATATTTAAAATAGTATAATTTATTAGCAATAATAATTCTCAAACATTATAAGTACATAAAGGAATTGTCAAATTGAGAATCAATCTGAAGCTAGAGAAGAATTTCAACAAAATATACAGGAAAACCAAAACAAGAAACACTAGGAAACAGATTCATATGCTACAAGATAATTGAGATGACGCCCCCAAATTGCAAAAGGAAAAATTTAGAAACATCAAAAGTAAGCAAACTATGTATGATCTTAACAACTGGAGAGTTTGATGTATACATTAGCTGAACATTTTAAAAGCTGAAGTTCTATCACATTTAAGTGGAAATTCAGAAGATGGTGCAAAGACACAGTGCATCTTCAGGTCTCTTAACAGTCAACAGACAAATGCTCAGTTGATTCTACCGAAAAGTGACTTCCTGTCCCTTTTCTATTCCCGTCTTTGGCTTATATTGGTTGGTATGAGAAAAAAAGAAAGATTCAGGTAAGATAAGAGAAAAAATAGTAGAGCATTAAGCAAGATAAAAAAATTGGGGGAGAAAAAATAAACTATGTCCTTTTACTAATGGAACATCCAAAGTCCAATTAGGAATATAGTAGTTTGTAGCATGTATGAATGGGACCGTGGGTGGGTCCCATTCAAAACAAATGAAAGAAACCATATTAGATAAGCACAAAATATTTTCCCACCACTATTGTTAAAGAAGCTTTTTTCCCCCAATGAAAGTGTACTCTTTAATGGATACTTTTTTAAAGTGTGCATTGCTATGAAAGCTAAGCAATTTTGAAATTTTGATTGAAATTGAAGAAGCAAGACATTTGTAATTTAAGAATTAATACTTAATTGTGAAATTTCACCCTTTTTTGTCTTGGTTTCAGAAAAGATACCACAGAAAACAGCCCAGGGTTGCCTAGAGGGAGAACTAAGCCTCAAAGTTCCAAAGTGGATAGTGAATTGAAAATCCTGGAAAGTATCAGGAGGCTAAGGAAAAGGTGAATGTATTGATTTAATGAATGCATTTACATGATGATTGACAAGTGAGCATCCAGGTTCCACTACCCAATATTTCTGGGAAAGGAAGGGTGGGAAGAGGATTTTGCCAGCTTGTGCCTACTATTTCCGTGCCATCCAGACCGCTTGAGCAGAGAAGTAGGGAGGGACTAGGTCTGCATTAGGTAGGAAATAGATCACAAAGCTTGCTTTGAACTCTTGTTCACCACTTATTTATGTGTCAGCTTGTCTTTGTGTTGGTAGAAGGAAAAAAGAAAAAGAAAAACATAAGACTGGCCTTTAGATTCTGAATCAAAGCTCTGCTCTGCTGATTGCTGGTGTGGCTTTTCAAAGGCAAAGCAAGTGGGGACATTGAAATTCGCTGTTTCTCTGGACCTGGAGCTGAGGGACTTTTATTTTGGTTTAGGTTGGTTTGTTTGTTTAATTCTAAGTATCAAGAACACGATTTTTCAATGTATCTTACATTTATCTTAAAATATCCCCAGTATTTTTTCTTTTTTTTCCAAGTTGATCGGGACTGAGAGGATAAAGCAAGGTGAGAAAACACTTTAAAAGGGAATCCGGGGGTGCCTGGGTAGCTCAGTGGGTTAAAGCCTCTGCCATTGGCTCAGGTCATGATCCCAGGGTCTTGGGATCCAGCCCCACATCTGGCTCTCTGCTCAGTAGGGAGGCTCCCCGGGGCCTCTGCCTACTTGTAATCTCTGCCTGTCAAATAAATAAATAAAATCTTTGTTTAAAAAGGGGGGATCTGTAGGTGTGAGGAGGCTTCTCTTGTGACCTAATTTCAGAACCAGAAGGAACCAAACCACTGCCCCTAACACACACTTTCTTGATAGTGACCTCTAGTTCAAAGTCATTAAATCAGTTGCCCAAGAGTCCCACTCAGAAAGTCAGGTCAAGACCCTCCTCTCTGGATTTCCACTTTGTCCTCTTTATGCTGCCCTATGCTGCCTCTAGCGTTAGATCAAGAAATTGTAAGGAAGAGTGGGGACAGGAGAAGAGAAGCAAAGCTGGAGAGGGTCAAAGATATTTCTAAGGAGGTTAAAAAAAAAAAAGTGGAATCCCTAAGTCAAGATGCTGCAACCCTTCCCTGGACAAAAAAATTAAATTAAATTAAAAAGAAAGCACCCTGCTCGTCCTAGCATTGAAGGCACAGAACAATAGCTACCTCTGAATACCTGTGATGCTTACTTTTAACTTTTTTTTTTTTTTTCAGAGTTTAGGACTTTTAATTTGTCCCAAAGTGCTTACTTTTAACTTTGAAAGATCAGCCTAGGGGAAGAAAATTAATCCCTTCCTTCTTGCTCTCCACACCTTCTACTCTGACTCAAGTGACTGTCGTTCCCCGAACATTTCGTGGACTTGTTCTTCATAACCTACTTCCTCACCTGGGTCTTAGACGTCTTTTCAACTCTCTCTCTCCCCCATCACAATTCACAAATCGTTATCCTGGGCTTTCGTATGCTGAAACATCACATTGGCACCTTGGGTGGACAGGATAGGTCGCTGGATTCATTTCAGCCAAAGTCCAGAGACCATGCCCGCCAACTATGCCAACCCCCTCCCGGGCCCCGCCACAAACACCCACCATTTATAGACACTCGGGAGACCCTCAGAGATCATTTATGTAGAAGAAGGGGTGTATTTTGCGGCTGCTGGTGCACAGCTGATGAAAATCGTGGAAAGGCGGGCGGGGGACTCCATCTGTGCCTCTGCTAAGGCGCGGAGCCGGAACAGCCGGCACGCGTCGGCGGCCGGCCTGCCCCAAGACGGCTGGCACGATCACCAACCGGGAATCGGCTGGTCCTGCGGGTGGGCAAAGGCAACGCGGCGGGGTGGAGGGCGACGCGGAGGGTGGCGCTGGCAGCGTGAAAGGCCTCTTTGTGCGGGACTTGGTAAGGAGGCGGTGAGCATGGAGAGAGCAGAGCGGGGACCCGGAGGCTGGGACTCTGGGACGCCGGTCCCCGCCACTCTTCGGCGGCGCCGGAAAGATCCGGGTAGTGCCGACAGGGGGCGGTGTGGGGCTGGAGGGGGTGGGGTGAAGGCCCCTAGGCTTGGTCTTCTTTGAGACCTAAGGCGAGAGAAAGACACTTCGAGAACGCGGGAGGGAACTGAGTGATTTGCCTCCCCGCCCCCTTCCCTGGGTGGCCGAGAGATCGCGCTGGCTGGAAGGGCGCAGCCCCTCGCTCGGCGCTCACTCAGCAGTCAGGGAGGCGAGAAAGCGGCCCCCAAGGCGGAGCCTCCGTCCTGCCCCCGGGTATCGCTGCCCCCACCTGGGGGAGAGAGGCGGGCGCCGCGCTGCCCTCCCTCTGCGCCCCCGCCGCGTGGCTTGCGGCTTATTTTCCCAGCTGGCAAGCGTCGCGCTGCAGACAAGGGAATGCCTGTGGTGAGTTGTTTATTTTGTCGAAGTTTGCGGTGGGCCAAGGGGGACGTGGGGGGCGAGCAGCAGGCAGAGGCCCAGACTGTTTTGTTTAGGTCTTGGTCCACCTGTGTGGTATAAATCTGCCAGCCTCAGGGCGGCGGGAGGCCAGGGTGAGAACACCCCCAACGCTCCAAAAGGCTTCTCTTGCAGACCTAGAACCACATTTGATTCTCCACTCCTGGAATCGGCTAGATCCTAGCTGACGCTACTCCCTGTACCTCGGATCATTGCTTCCTGTCCCTGCTGCGTAAACGGCTGGCGCTGTAAAGGACAGTCAGTGCCTATGACCCAGGGACAGCTGTCCATAGAAGTACCTCCAGGGTACCCTTCCCCATTTCTTGAAGATAGGCGAGCTGAGTATTTGATATGAGGGGCGCTCTTGAAACTAGTGGGAACTTGTTTTGGCGACTTGTGGTGTCAAGTCCGTTCAGGCGTGTCGGGTCTGCGGAGTACCACAAACTGGGATCCAGATTGGCCAGAGTTTCCTAGACTTGAGGCCGGGGGCGGGAGCGGGAAGGAAGCGAAGCGGTTGGCTCCCAGGGGAACCCAGAGGAACCCCCCAGGGCTGATGACAGTCACCACTGCGGCCCCGTTTGCCTGGAAGAAAAGCCTAAATACATTAGCGAGCTGGTAAAGCTTTTAAGGTCTTCTCGGGAGTCAGTGGCTGGCTAATGAGAGGTTAATTTTGTTTGGAAGAGAAGGCTGCGCTGGTTTCCTGAGATAAATGGACAGGAAGCGCATTACCTCCGCGCGCTGGCAAGCGGCTCCCAAATGCTTTTTGCACCTGCCGCTTTGAGCGGTGTGATCCGCTGCAGAGCCCGCAGGGATCGTGGGCGCCGGCTGTGTACTCTCGGGTGATGAGCCCCACTCACGCCCCGGGCCCCCTCCTTCCGGGGGCGCAGCGCTCACGCCAGGCTCTGGGGTCTTCTCTCACACCCAGGTCCTGCGTGCTCCAGAGCTCGGGGGCCCCCTGATCCCGTCAAGCCCCCTCCAGGATCGGAAGGGTTAAGAATGATGTAAGTACAAGCCACTAGCTGCTTGCTGCTGGGCTGTCGGACTCCGGGCTATTTCAGCCCCCGCTTTGCGGTCACCCTGGACTAGAGAGCAGGGCGGGGGGGGGGGGCTTACTCTAGAATGGGTTGCACAAATCGTTATCGCGGTCAGCTCCCTAGCTCCTCTGTCCTAGGTGAGCCCCTCGTGTTAGATGTCTGGAAATGGAGATAAATCAACAGGGGAATAGTTAAGACAGCGTGTATAGGTTCAGGAAAAGAAACTTTGAATTCTTATTCAGAATCCATTCATGTTGCTGGCATGTGTTTTAATTCTGTTCACTTACACGTTCATACCATGGGATGCTTTGCTGTGTCCTCTAATTGTGCTGTTCTGGTCTCATCTTTCCTTCCTGAAAACAAAGATGAAGAGAGAAAGAGTACAAGTGACAAGAAATAGGGTGGGTGTGTGAGTTGTGCAAGCTGTCACGTCATGATTTTTTTTTTTCTGATTAAGATGTAAGACTTTTATAAGTCATTGACTTTATGGGAGGAAAATCCCCAGATTTTTCTTTACAGAATCTTAAAATCCTGCTTAACTTATGGTATTCGAGCTGGAGGAATGGATGCGCTATAAGCGACCATTCACCAAGCTCTTGCTTTCCAAGCCCATTCGGGATCTTGCTAACAGTCCGAATTTACCCTGCGAGTATGTCAACTGACCTAAAGACTTGAAAACAGGAACCACCCTGCGGTTTAATTGTGAAAATTAACATTTTACTCAAGCAGGCTGAACACTTATGTGGTAATAAAAAATGAATTGTTAGCCTTATAAATCTTGGGCTTGTCAAATTTTACAACAGATGAGCAATAAAGCACCTTAGAAAAAAATGAAGTTTTCCCTCTGAAATACAGTTCCATTTCTATACAAGAATTTGTAGTGGCTCGAGGATGCCCTCTATTGATAAAATAATTTAGAGCACTGTGTGTTTAAGAAACAGGATAAGGAGGTGGGGGAGAAGTGGCAGGGGGAGAAATCAGTGAAAGTAATGATAGCGGAAAAAAAACCCCATCTAAACTGAATTTGATCCTTAACTTTCGGTTATGTGTTTTGAAGTATGATCAATAAAGTGGCATGCTTCTTTCATAGGGGTCGAATTAAATCTTGGGTTAAGGGAAAAGAAACATCTTATTGTTAGTCTTTGTTAGCAAAATACTTTGAAAAACTGCTCAGATTTGGTTTCTTTTAAAAGATGTTTACCAGCATTTCACTAATTTCAGTTCATGTATTTCATGTAATAATTGCAAGAGAATAAATTTTTGGTCTCATAGTATTTACTCCACAATACTATCTAAAAATCATTATCAGATAACTCTGCCTGCGAAAAGTCATTTCTCCAGGCAACTCTGAAGCTATTATTAAGCATATTATGGATATACACAAGGTTTGGATTATATCTTGGGCAGTGAAAGGTGTGTTTACCACTTGAGTCATCATAGTATGTAATAGGTAAGTAATGAAAAGTTACAGTAAAAATAGATAGACATCCTTCATTAGGGACCTAGTGGTTTGTACAGTTCATAATGTGTCTAATGAGTAAGCCGGAGTGATCGAAGGGTTGCCCTCAATTATCCTAGTCCATTGATTAGCACATTGTTACATGTGGAGTATTAACGTGTCGGTGGTTGATACGAAATTGCTAATTAGAGATTATGAGTAGTGAACCCGTACGGTTGCAAACTGCAATTTGGGTATAAGTGAATTTAAAACGGCAACCCCGAGCCTCTTGGAGGAATGGCAAAGGCAAGGACAGTGGAAGTAGCTCCTAGCCTTTGAAGCCATTCTTTAGATTAGATACCACTTCACACCTACTGATAACAAATTGGAACCTATCATCAACCTCACAACATGCTTTCCTGTGACAAGATTTGGCAACCTCTTTTCCTGGCACACGATTGGGTCTTTCCCCCTCATTTTTGCGTCGATCCAAGTGACCAAAGTAGAAAGTGACCTGCCATTGAATTAATATGCTAATAGACTAAGAAAATTCGTGGAAAAGCCACCGAGCAACAAGAAACGATGGCGTAATTACTCCACACTGCATTAAAAACTCACTATCCTCATTAATCTAATTACATTGTAACCGAACACGTTGAAGTTCGCCCACTCTCAGACTCCTCCCCGTTGCTTTCAGGAAGGGAAATGTCAGAGGAACAATAACGCCAGAGCCTCGCACAGCTGCCCGCGAATTCCGCCGGTTGCTGGTGGGTACCTTCCCAGCCCATCCGATCTGTTCCGGACCGCAGGTCACGTTCGGATTTCCAACGCCTCTGGGTGCTAGCTTTACAAAACGTCCGGAAAAGGCTCGGAACGCGGTTCCGCAGATGTGATTGGCTGCGAAGGGACCTGTCGCACGGCTCCGGGTAAAAGCGCCCACTTCCTTTCAGGAGCCGGAGGGACAGAGTGGGGGTGATCTAAAACACACAGACACACACACACAGACACACACACACACACACACACACCCAAAAACCTTCAGGGGAAGTTAAACCCAATCAACACCTATTAAAGGGGAAGTCAAAAGCCGGGTGCTTTTGTTACGCCGACAAGAGAGTTGCCGTCGGCAGTTTCTGTCGGGCACAAGGAAACAGTAGATCGCGGAAAGGGGAGAGAAGAGGAGGGAGCAGGAGGGAGGTTGAACCCGGGCGCGGCGGACCGGACTCTCAGCCAGCGGACGCGGAACTCGAATTACAATGAGCACGCTGAGGGCGGGAGGAGGTGCGGGGGGCGGGCGCTTTGGGCCCTGTGAGTGGCGGGCTGGGCCCAGAGGTCCCGCGCTTACAGCCAATGGGGTGGGAGGGAGGGGCTAGGCCGGGGGGTGGGGACAACGTGGATTGGCGCGTGTAAGGAGGGCGGGGCGGCAGTGCGGGGCTGAGATTGATTGACCGCAGGTCCGCCGCGCAGAGATATCCGGGGCTGCCAGCGGCTTCTCGTTAGGGCTGGGCGCGCCTCCGGTGGGTCCACGCCCGCTGAGCCCACGCTGGCCGGGACCCGGGCGCCCGCGCTTTTGGGGCCGGGCTCAGCGCTAAGCTCACCGTCTTTGTGTCTTTTCTCCCGCCCCCTTTGCCCCGCCCGCCGCCTCCGGCCGCCGCGATGCCGCTGCGCCCCGTTGCCGCCGCCGCCGCCGCCTCGCTCCGCCCGCGGCGCGCTTTTCGCTGCGGCGGTGGCGGCGGCCCGTATCCGACGCGGGCCTGAAGGAGGAAGAAGAGGAAGCGAGGAGCGTCCCCCAGTCCATGCCGCAGCCACGGCCACGGCCACGAACCCGACACGGCGCCCGCGCCGCCGCCCTCGCCGGAGCCCACGAGACCTGCATGGACGGGCATGGGCTTGAGAGCAGCACCTTCCTGCGCCGCTGCCGCCGCCTCCGCTGCTGCCGCCGGGGCTGAGCAGCGCCGCCGCCCCCAGCTCTGCCCGCCGCCCCTGGCGTTGCTGCTGCTGCTACTGCTCAGCCTCGGGCTGCTCCACGCAGGTATGAGGCGCGCGCGCGAGGGTAGCCAGCCCAGGGCCGAGTGCTTTGTTCCCAAACACCCCGGTCCCGAAGGCACACGTTGGGGCAGAAGGGCGGCGTGGCGTGGCGAGACCGGAGAGGCCTCACGGGCTCCAGACCTGCACCTTTGCCGGGCTCGGGGCGCGGCGGTACGAACACACCCGCGGGGTCGAGCGGCGCGCCCAGGGCGCAGTGGAGAGGCCTCTTTCCCTCCCTCCAGTTTCCCCGCCTTCGACTGGGACCGTTGGTAAATCTTCCCAACAGACGCTTATCAAAGATTTAGAGCGCGGGGGCGGCGGGGGCTGCGCCCCCGGGACAAATGTTCCGGGTGCTTTATTGCTCACTGTCTTGGTGTTTACTGAAAGTCAGTCTGGGATCAGGTTTCCGCCGCCGCCGCCCCCTTCGAGGGGAGACAGGGAGCCTTGTGCTGCTTCTCTGGAATTGGGGGTGGCGATGAGGGGGAGAAATCGCCCCACGTGTAGAGATTTTCACCGGAATTTGAAAACGTGGGGGTTAATCTCGAAGTAACTTTTTAAAACAGGAATTTCTTTCGTATTTGCGAAAGCTGCTTTTAATTCAGCTTTCACCCTCTTTGAGGAAACTAGTGCTTTGTGGCTCGCCGCGTGTTTTCGGGTTCCAGGAGGGGTTGACAGATCTCACAAGGCTTTCTGGAGGTCGGCGCTTCCCCTGTGGAAGCAAGAGTGAGTTGTCTGTTCTTACCGAAGTAGGCCTGCAGACGAGCCTTCTAGCAGGTGGTACTTATTTTTCTTGTGAAATAAGTTGCATTAACACAATGTTCTATGTGAGCTGTATCTCAGTAAAGCCGGGGGTGGGGGGCGCCGGATATTTAGGACGTTCTTTATAAGTAAGGGCCACGTCTAGGAGTTTGTCTAAAGAATTAATTTAGTGTCAGACTGAAAGATAAATTCTGTTTTGAGAACAACTAGAGCATGAGATAAGTTTTTCTTCGAGACTTTTTTTGTCCTGTATTTTATGACCGCAGTCTCAACGCGCTCTGATCTGGAGAATCCTGAACTGTAATGCCTCCCAACTGTGTGGAGTCGTATTTATTTATGAAGTCATAGCAGCCTTGCTAAAAATCTGGGAGGTCTTTTAAGTAATGGGGAAAAAATGTGGCGTTTGAGGAGACTTAATTTACTTTTCGTAACTTTGCATTGTGATGGAACAGCTGCGTTTTAACACTCACTTGGGGGAACATAGGGTGTGATAGTAAGTGATTAAGTAAGTGATAGTAAGTGATAAACCTTACAGTGATTAAGGTTTTAAATGAGTGACTTTAGAATCTTAGTAATGTCAACCTGTTTATGGTCACATGGACATTTTTAATCATGTGTCAAAAGCTACATTCAGGAGTGTTTTGTGTGAAGAATCTGTCTTCTTAATGTCAAAGTGTGTGTTTCTTGAAATGGAAATTGAAGTATTCTTTAGGACTGTGTGTCCCTCATGACTGCTTGGATATTGTTTCCCTTCCTTGTCAGAGGGTTCTAAGACAAAATTGGAATGTGGTCCTTGAAAATTTCTTTTCTGGCCAGTAATGAAAAACTTAAGTTGTTACAATGTTTAAGCTGCCTTATTTCAAGAACTTGGGATGTGAAACTCCTCTCAGTATCTTCGTGGGTCTTCACTAAAGTCACCATTGGATTCTACCTAGAGTTTCCGTGGTGAGTGATACCTGTGGACAACTTGTTGGGGTGGAATGATTAATTTGGTTAAAAAAGGCTCCTTTTTTGAAAGATTTCTTTGAAGAGTGTTGGTATTGAAATGCAAAGATTGTTTCTCTTCAGAGAGCCTAGTGGAGTGCTCTTTGCAGATGGGCTACCATATGTTTTATGCCTGGATCCATTATAATTTGCCTCGGCACCCCATATGGCCCTGCGTTTCACTTAATTCAGCTTCAGCATATCTTATTTCTTTTATTATAAACTGGTGATTGTGCTGCAAATTCACTCGTGCGGTCCTGGCCTCAAGGAAATGGTCTTGAATGGTGAGATCTTTGAATCATTAACGAAAGCTGTAGACCCACAAATCCTTTAGCACTTTCATTAACTGGAATGAAAACACTATCACACCAATCATTGATCATCTGACTTGAAAAATGGAGACATCTGTAACAGCAGATTTTGTTTTCTGCTCTAGGAAATAAAAAACGTCCTTTCATTCCCCCCCCCCCCATCCACTTTAAGCAAATCTCTACAATTCCTGAATGGAGATGCAATATGGGAGTTACTTGCTTACTCATACTCTTCATGGCTTTGTTGGCTACATCGTTGAGATTGTTTCTGCTCTGCATTGTCTTGGCATCTTGACAGGAAGCTTACTTTACCGCCTGTAACAGGCAAAGTGTGCGCTGTCATTATAAATTCATGAAGCCTGGATATTTCTGGGTGTATGCTGCGAATTAGTCATTATACAGGAGCCTGTGATGGACCGAAACTGCTGACCCAGATGCACTCTCTAGTTAGTCCTCCTCTTTTCCCACCATCTCTATTTGAAAAGGCTGTCAGAAAGCGCATCCCACGCAAAAGAACACAAGGAGTTCTGTTTGATGTGACATTTCTCAAAAGAACTGGCACCTGCCTGCTGGGAGAAAGGGAGAGGGGAGGAGGACAAGGAAGGAAAAGGAGGTAGGAATCTATATTCTACTTCTCTTCCGAACAGTTATATCTGCATCTCATGCTCTTCTTACTTTGGATATTTTATGACTATTTAAAATAATTATAAGTAAATGTATGCTCGGATAGATTTTATAGACCATAAAAAGAACAAATAGGCATTGCAAGTTTAGCGGAAAGTTCCTGTCCTGTCATTTATTCATAGTCTAGGAGCTGTTCTTTACTGACTGATCTTGGCCCAGTTTTTATTTCCTTGCTTTCTACTTGCTGTGAAATCTTATTTAAGAAGAAAAAAAATAATAATTGATAGAAGAGTTGTCTTTTTTTAAGTTATCAGCTATTGTTGTGAGAATCAGGAATTTAGAGCATCTGTGACCTGAGGAAGGAAAAGATTTGAGGAAAGGCACTTTATCCTGGACTTTGTTCTAGCTATTTATGATCCAGCCACGACAAGGCTTTTAATATCCCTTTGTCTTGATTTTTCCAATATGTAAAATGGCTTTAATGCCTTTGAGGTTGTTCGTTGGTTTTTGGTTTTTTAAGTCAAACGGTGGAAAAGGACTTGATCTACTTTGGAGAAAGGAATTCTGTAAATAGAGGAGCTGCTTTTGTCAACTCTAGAATGAGCCAACATGAGATAGGCCAAACACATGAAGGTGTTTTTGTGATTTTTTTTTTTAATGTGATTTAGTGATAGGTGTAAGTCCATAGCCCCAAAACAGTAATTTTTTTTTTTTTTAAACTCACATTAGAGCCCAATCTAGACTACATTTCTCCCTTCTTGGTCTTTGAAATGTAAAAACAGTGGGAGAGGTGGCTTGAGAGGTTGTCATCCCCCAGTCTTTTCTGCTTGACTCAAGCCAGAAACAGAGATTACAGGTTATTCCATTCAGGTTTAAAAGCACCTTAATACTGGAAAGATTAAAGTATTTTTCTAAAATGATACTAGGGTTAGTTTTAAGTCTTCATCAGCTGAAGTCCTAAATCTTGATACTATCCTGAAATTTATGCCCACATCTTAAAATAATTACATATTTAATATATACTCTTTTTTTCCCGTCACCTAGAATAAGAATTATAAAATATTTTATGCCTGGGGCAAATCACAAAAACACCTCCTCTCATTTCTGAGCTGAGGAGTCTAAGACTTGAAAGTATGGAAAGTTTCTCCAGTTTAGAGACCTAAAAAGAATGTTTAAGTAACACAAAGTACGTGTTAAAATTAGTTTGTATAAAACTTGAGGTGGATGTTTAGGAAAAGTATTTTCCTTTTCAGTAATTCTAGCATTCCCAGTTTATGGATCAGAATATAAAACTGGCGCACACAACTGACCTAGTATTGGCAATTCTTGTATCTTTTCATGCTTTGAGAGGTTTTTAATTTTTTTAAAAAGATTTTATTTTTTTTTTTTGAGAGAGTGTGTGCATGTGGTGGGGCGGAGGTGGTGGAGGGAGGCAGGCAGGAGGAGCAGAGAAAGAGGGACTAGCAGACTTCACAGTGAGCTGGGCATGGAGCTCAATCCCAAGATGGTAAGATCCTCACCTGAGCTGAAATCAAGAGTTGGGTGTTCAACCAGCTGAGCCACCCAGGCGCCTCTTAATCTTTTTATATGAGGAGCTAGTGGCAAGACATAATTTGAAAATTGACTTTTTTAAAAAGTAAGGCAGTTGGAGTTGGGGTGTTTTTTTTTTTTAATTATTTTAGCTTTGCTTTAATCATTAGGTGTATCTGAACTGTTGACTTAAGGAAAGAAGTCATTTATATATTCTCTAAGAATTCTGTGTGCTGTAGTTCCCTGGTTCTCGTTCTTTCTTTTTTTTTTTTTTTTAGATTTTATTTATTTATTTGACAGAGATCACAAGTAGGCAGAGAGAGAGAGAGAGAGAGGAGGAAGCAGGCTCCCTGCTGAGCAGAGAGCACGGTGTGTGGCTGGATCCCAGGACTCTGGGGTCATGACCTGAGCCAAAGGCAGAGGCTTTAACCCACTGAGCCACCCAGGCGCCCCCCTGGTTCTCTTTCTAATAAAACAGTTGGTGGAATCAACTGTCCTTGCAGTATGATTTCAATCTGGTGTCCTTTTTGATTTAGTGTACCTTTCCTGATGACCTGCTTGTGATCTGGGACCCAGTAGTGATGGATGTTAAGGGAGAAGTAAATACACAGCTTGATCCAATGAGTCACTCTATTTTTTTAAGAAAACAGATTTCATAGCACCCAGGAGATTGTCAGTTTATGTACAGTTCCTTAATAGACACCCCTAAGGAAATACAGAATAACTTAGTACCTGGATTTTTTCTTGTTACCCTGTAGCTGTACTAGAGTCAGGGAAAGGGGTTTTAACTAATCATGCTATAATTTAGGGGTCCCAACCTGAGGCGTGGAGCCTTAATTGTGGTTTTGTGCATAGATGCTATGCTTTCCAAAGCAAATGACTTACGCCCTTTCCAAAATCAAAACAAAGTTCACATCTTTGGCTTGGCCTTAGAGCAAAGGAAACTTTCTCAAAATCTGTAAACAATAGCAGGGGTGAAAAGGTACTCCATTTAGCCATTCCCTTATAATTTTTATGTAAGAATACTGGGCCAGACTGGTGTTCACTCACAGCAGCTCATGATTTCAAGTTTTAAGGTAACTGATTGCATGCAGTTTTTCTCCCAGTGGCTGAATTCATGAGAGACACAGAAGCACAATGCAACCCTATTTCTGAAGGCCTTCTTAAAATAGGAGGATACGAGATGGAACAAACAGTTTCCAAAGGAGGATGTCATTTTCTCATGAAGCTCAGGAAGTTGCAAAGCATTCAAAAAAATGTTGGGTCTTATCTTCTTTCTCATAGGTGACTGCCAACAGCCGGCCCAGTGTCGAATCCAGAAATGTACCACGGACTTTGTGGCCCTGACTTCGCACCTGAACTCTGCCATTGACGGCTTTGACTCTGAGTTTTGCAAGGCTCTGCGTGCCTATGCTGGCTGCACCCAGCGAACTTCAAAAGCCTGCCGTGGTAACCTGGTATACCATTCTGCTGTGTTGGGTATCAGTGACCTCATGAGCCAGAGGAATTGTTCTAAGGACGGACCCACATCCTCCACCAACCCTGAAGTGACCCATGACCCTTGTAACTATCACAGCCACGCAGGAGCCAGAGAACACGGGGGAGGGGATCTGAACCCTCCTGGTTACCTTTTTTGTGGCTTGTTCGGAGATCCTCACCTTAGAACTTTCAAGGATCACTTTCAGACGTGCAAAGTGGAAGGAGCCTGGCCACTCATAGATAATAATTATCTTTCAGTTCAAGTGACGAATGTGCCTGTGGTCCCTGGATCCAGTGCTACTGCTACAAATAAAGTAAGTATACTTTTTTCCTTCTGACTTGTAATTTGAAGGTGTTTGATTCTTAAGACAATTTTTTTTTCCTTTGGACAATTCTTGAAGTATGATACAGAAGACCTAGTTTAAAAGGAACTTTTTCTTGTTTTTGGCAAGCAGTTAACAGGGTGAATGGAGGATTAAATGAAAATTATTTAGTAAAAGATTTCTCACTGGAATCTTAGGGCTTATGTAAAATGTGGGTCTAAGTTTAAGCAGTGATACGAAAAATTAAAAAAACACAAGTTGAGTTGCTGTGAAAAGACAGGTTGGTTTAAGGGGAAAATGTATACTTTTTTTTCTGTGATGTCTTTTTTGAGTGTGACTTTTGTCACTTTGGTTTCTAAATCCATATTCTGACTTTTCTGATGATGCACTTGGGTGTTCAGAGAAAGCTCTGAAACCTGGGGTAATAGCCCATCAGGAAACATAATTTATTGGAAATTTGGAAACTAGTAAAAATACAATGGCTATAGGCCAGCTTCCTAGTGGCAAACCCAGAGTATTTTCGTTATTAACCTTGTCATGACTAAGCAATTTTAGAATTGGGTATTGTGGAGCAGTGATGTATAACGAGTATGTAATCTCAGGAAAACAATTTAATGAAGAAGTCGGGGGGAAAACTGACAAAAGTAAGTTCAGCTAACCCTGCCTGTCTGTATTCTTGTTTGTTTGTTTGTATGTTTGTTTGTTTTAAAGAAACTGATACCTAATAGAGTTCATTTAAACCAACTTTAAGGCACCAGTGTCCGTGCAAGTGGGTGAAGAGCTGGGAACAAGGTTCCCAATTGCCAGTGAGTGCTAATTCAGGCATTAGTAAGTAAATGTAGGGGTCAGAAAAGGTTTTCCAGAAGAAAGACTGTCCCAAGTAACCAGCTCCTTCCCAGTCTTCCCTAATCACAAAAATCACACAGAACTGTTTCATCTTGCTCAATTTCCTTTATTCATCAGTTGGTTTAGACTAAAATGTAATTGACAAGCATCAAGCTTTAGTAATATTTATGACTGTTCTTTTGATTCCAGAACACCCTCCCTTGCCTCCAAACATGGGTGGCATGTTTTTAAAGTGAATTTGAATTATTTTACTTGGCATTTTGAGGAGGTAATTTTATAGCACCTCCAGAGATACCTAGAGGTCTCACACCCAGGGGTCTCACAAATCTAAGATTAGAAGTCGTTGCTCAGAACAAAGAAGTCTGTTACATTAGTCCAGACATCTAGGGGAACTCAAAAATGTTTACACTTCAGCTCCCAGTAAAAGCCCTGGCTTGCCTTTCCAAATCCTACATCTCATATAAACCTTTCTTCCACTGCTTTTTATAAGTATGTAAATAGTTTTTCCTATCTGTATGTTAAAATATGTGTTGGCTGTAAGTTACAGTAGAAAGTTACACAATTATGAAGTTATAAGACAAACTATGGCCAAAAATCCATCATTGCTGCAGCGTCTTAGGGCATAAAACCTGGGAATAACCTTTAGGGAAAATGTGAGACCAAAAAATCAAAAAAGCGGTTCCGCTGGGAATGGAGAAAGTCCTGTCGATAGTATAGGTAACTGAGGGCTTGGAGTCAGCGGTACTTTGGAGAGTAGCAGGTGCTTTGTGCATGGGGAAATACTCAAGCCTTAAATTTAATTTTCCATGCCTTCCATCCATTTGTGTGTCACTTCTACTTGTTAATTAGCCTTTCAAAATTCTGTACTTTTTAGTGATCGTTTTGGAATTAATTGGGACAACTAGTTACCTTTTTTGAGTATCAATATTCTATAAATGGAAGTTGACACTGAAGTACTTTAGGTTGGGATCCATTTCATTTGTGATCAGGTCTGCCATCGTTTTTAGCAAATGAATAAGAAGTACAGCTTCGTTTTCTCCCACAGTTTGATAAGGATCAAAAGTTTTGCCCTTCCCAAAAGGGATGTGGGAGGCAAGCTGTCCTCTTGACTTAAATTCCAGCAGACAATGAGAATACTTGGTCTTTTAGTGCACTGTTGAAAAGTAATTCCCACATCTGGTGACCATGCTGTTCAGGAGCCCATGACTGTATGGCTTCACCTGCCTCTGATAGTTGTGGGGTTTTTTTCCTTCTGTTTTTTGCAGCTTTCTCCAAAGCTCCCAAAAGCATCTGGAAAGTTACTGCCAAAGACCTATCTCAGTGCTGATGTGAACTGTGCTGGTGAAGCACAACTAAAGGCCTAAAATTTTGCAGTGCAATTTCCTTTTATCTACCCAGGGCCAAAATGAAATCTTTTAAAAATTCTAAGCAATGAAAAAATGATGGTAATAAAAATAACACTGAGGCAAAAAATACATTTGAAGTTCCCAAAAAGATCTGATTTTTTTTTTTAATGTCTACTGCAATACTTAAAAAAAAAACCTTTCAGAAGATTTTTTTGTACAGGTCTCCGCTTGACTGAGCCCACAAGCACGTACATAGACCAGCTACTTGGTAAGTTAGCACTGCACTCGACAGATACCCTATCATCCTTGGGGTCAGGCATTTTTAATGACCTATGTGCTGGTGTCACTAGCTGGAAAAGCTGACCAGTGCTGTGGTAGACGTTGGTGAGCTGTGCTGCTGAAATTGTCGTCTGTAAGCACTCACTCATTTCAATACGTTCAGCACTGAACTAAGTCACTGAGCCAGGGTTTGAGGCGCAGTGAGGTCCTTAAGACAGTACCTCAGTCCTGGGAACGTGGCTTCTTGAGCAAGCAGTCTCGGGGTCCTCTTTGTGATCCCTAACTGCCCTTAAGTACCTTTCTCTCATCACAAAAAAACAAAAGGTGAGGGGAAAAAGATCTAAACTGAATAAAAGAAAGTGAAGTCCTCTGCATTCAAGGGGCCATTTCTTAGTTAAGCCTTTTCCTTCATCCACAGAGCAAGCAGCGAGTTTAGGGCAGCTAGACCTGCGGCACTGGGTGGTGTGGCCTTAGCTTCCCCGCCCCCCCCCATCTCCTCTCTGTCCCCCTGCCCTGGGAACCTTAGTGTGGCGCTACAGGTATACTTCCTGAAGGCCATTCGTGCTTTTAGCCACACACACACCCACACACACCACCACCACCCCCTCAGCCCTCCACCGCCCCCTATCCCGCGCCTGCCTCCCTCTCTTCAGAGGAGTCTCGTGCCTTTGCCAGGAGGTGTGCTCCTAAAGGGGAGGCCAGGGCTAGCTTTCTGTCTCCACCTCAGGGGCTGTGGGGCTTTCTGGCACACCTGCCCGCCTCAACTGAGATCCACACCAGCTCCGGGCCATCTCCCTCACCTTTGGCTGTGAGCAACGGCTGCAGGCCTGCAGGCCCTGGAGAGGAGAGACAAGAGGGACAGGCTTAGAACTGGCAGAGTTGGCTAAATAGGAAAGAAAAGCAGTTTTTATTTTGCGGGGAGGAGGAAACTTTTTAGGTTCCAGAGAGGACATGTGTATCTACCTCCCCTGGGCCTCAGACCAGTAACTAGGCTAGATCACCTGTGCAGATGGTTATCTCCTATTCCACCTCTTGCGCGGTCCCTTTGCCAGCCCCTTCGTCTCCTGTGTGTCTGTTTCTGTTCAGGTGCACTCTAAGGATTTGTGTATGCCATGGCTACAGAAAGTGATTTTGCGGTGAATTCTCTGATAAGATTCTGTACTCTACAGATACGTTCCTAGCAGTGTGTATTAAGATTACCCGTCTCTCGGGTACATTTAAAGTGATTCCTTTTCCAAAAAATTTCAAGAATGCATTTACTGTACACCTAAACAACGGGAATACTTTTCAAACTTACTTTTTACAAGTGCTTTGGATACCTTTGGTTTATTTTTCTGTTTGTTTCAATGTAATCGTGTCCTTTTCCATCACTCCAGCTTTGTCATCCTGTCCTTCAATCTCAGTAAAACAAAATTATGAGGAGAAGGAGAGGTGGGGGGTTGACAGCAGGTTCCTTTATAGATCTGCTACAGAAATTTCCATACTTCCTCCTTGAGTGAGAAAAATGGTTTACCTTAAAGTGTTTGCATTTGGGAAAGAGGTGTGTTGTCTTCATCAGGCCAGGTGGCTGCAGGCCGGGTGGGAAAGCGCTCCAGCACACCTCGAATGTTACTGCTATGGCTCGGGGCTTCCAGCTCCTGGTAATCCCGTCGGCAGTAGCACCAGTGCCTATCCAAAGCGTGGGAAGAGGGCCAGGCCCGGCAGTTATCTATTTTTCAAAGTCCCTCAGTCCCAGTTTCCAGCTACTTTCTGGGAAATGGCCTGAAAATTATTATAATTATCCCTCAAGCCCAGATTCCAGCTACTTTCTGGGAAATGCCTGAAAACTTGGACTGGTTGATGATAGTAGAGATCATCGAAGGAAGACTTCGATTGTTCAGTTTGTTCTTGCTTTCTCTCTGCTTCCTTCAAACTGTGTAACCCAAGATGTTCCCTCGCAGCAAGACATCCTCCTGTGTGGGGTCCTCGAGCCGGAGTTGAGTCCTCCCCTCTTTTCTGATGCCCCTTCGCTTGTAGCTGCTGTTCACAGCGGTATACAGGCTTGTTAACTAGTGTTCTGGACCCATTCTCTATTGGACAATAGGGAAAATCCGGGCATGCCTGCATTTCAAAGGCTTCCAACTGTCATTTTAAGCAATTTCTGGATCAAGGTTGGAGAAACCATCCTCTTTAAACCCCAGGCCGAGTGCATCTTCTTTGTGGCCAAGTGTTTGTCCCCCCACTATGTTTTTTATTATCTTTATGAGATAGTCTGAGCTACACGATAGTGATCATTCCTATTTTTATCAACTAAAGACAGTGCCTCATATTCCAGCGGCAGGATTGTATTGTGCATCTGTGGACACTGTTCTTGGATGTTGCATTGTTACAGACGGGGCAGTGGTGTTTTCCTTAAAATTAGAGAGACCTGGGGCGCCTGGGTGGCTCAGTGGGTTAAGCCTCTGCCTTTGGCTCAGGTCATGATCTCAGGGTCCTGGGAGCCTGCTTTCCCCACTCTCTCTCTGCCTGCCTCTCTGCCTACTTGTGATCTCTGTCTGTCAAATAAATAAATAAAATCTTTAAAAAAGCCCTTTCTTTCCAAAGATCGCAAACTTTCTTGCATATATATTGCTACTAACTTTTAATGGCTAAAATTGCTCTTTCTTTTGTTGTGAGTATCTGTTACATAGGAAATTCTTGCCATCTCTTTATAATAGCTCCTTATCTTGGTCTTCGTTTTTGTAAAAATAGTTACGAAACAGAAAGAGAGGGACCGATGGAGGCATATTGGGGAACGGATGGGGAAGAAGTTTGCAGTTGTAGCTTCCTGCTCAGTGTAGCCTTTTCTCTGATAAAAACGTACGATTAACTCAGCATTGCATTGGAACCCACTGCGTGTCACAGGGCCCCCTGTGGGGGTGAGGAACAGGTGAGGGAGATAGAGGGGGGATCTGTCTCCCTCTCAGTCGAAGCACAGAACAAACCTGCAGCAGTCAGTGGTGCACTGTGTGTAAAACTAGCCGTTCAGGGTTTCTTTTTCTAGAACATTGGTAGACTGGCTCTCAGTGTTCCTACTTAGCAAGTTGTCACCGGTGTCAAGAAAGGCTAGAGAGATGGGCTAATGTAGCCAGCGCATAACTGTCCCCCTGCTCGCGGTCACAGTTCACTGTTTTTACTCCCAGGATTTGGCACAGTCTCCCTTTCCACTTACCACAGTCAAGGTGGCCCCTCACACTGGGATTTCTGTCTTCCCAGCAGGGTCTAGAACCCTGGCTGCCACTGTTTAAAGGTTATTGGTCTTTAATACCAAAAGCTTTCTAGAATTTGACCGTCAGAGTCTCCCAATTCTTAAATTCATTTTTCTGGGTCCTGTCTCATTTTTAAAACCCATGAAAGCATATTGTCAGTGATCTCCTCCTCCCTGAATTTACTTATTGTAGAAAGAATATTGAAACTGTGAAGAACGGAAGAGCAGAAGTCAGCTATAATTCCAGGTGGTAATGTTATTTTTCCCTTTTCCATTTCCTGCATAGCTCCTGTTTGTATTGGATGTAAGGTTTGAGGCCCAGGAAATACTCAACTTTGTTTCATACAGGTTCAACAGATTTTCTGGAAGTAAAAGGATTTCCAAGTATGAGGGAGGGGAAGGGCAGGCAGAAAAAGGAGGAGAAATTATTAGCTGTACGATATATCCACAAGTGTGAAAGATCATTTTATAAGATAAGTGGGCCTACCTTGATTATTGTTTATGCTGTACTTGTCCTTTTTTTTTTTTTTTTTAAAGATTTTGTTTATTTGAGAGCATGAGAGAGAGAGTGAGCTAAGCATGCATGCATGAGCGGGGACTGGGGGAAGTACAGTGGGCGAGCACACACCCCTCTGAGCAAGGAGCCCAATGTGGGGCTCTATCCCGGGACCCCGGGACCACGACCTGAGCTGAGCCTAAGGCACACGCTTAACCAACTGAGCCACTGAGGCGTCCCTGTGCTTTCTGTGTAGGCTGCATATCATCACGCTGTCCGTGTGCATGCAAATACTCTGCGTAATGATCTTTTACCATCTTAATTCTCTAGAATGAAGAGACTTAAAGATGTTAGTAGAAACCATTTAAAATTGTATAAAGTTTATATCTACGTATTTACTGAGTTCTGTATTTTGAATCCTCCTTCACTGTGCCACTCCCTCTGTCCCAGCTGTGGTTTAGGAGGAGGAGGAGACTTTTCAAAATATCCCCCATTTGTAAATGAAAATAACCCAACTCCTGCCCAAGCCAGGCAGGATTCCATCACTGTGCTGTGGGCCTCTGCTGCTTCTAAACAGAGCCTCGCTGCTCCGCAGTTGAAACCAGAGGCACAGGCCAAGTCTGATACACAGCTGAGAGTTAGAACTGCTTTCACTGTGGCATTTCCCAGTGTCTCTCTGCCCTGCCAGATTTTCTGTGAGTCAGAATTTTGAGAGGAAGGGGCGAGAAGGAAACCTTGGATAGTTGGTACCTTTCTCTTGGCTTCAATTAATGCCAACCAAACAGTTTCTGCCAGTGTGGAATGTGGCACGTCACAAGTTACCTACAGTAGTGAGCAAGGCAAAGTCTACTTTGCCCATTCCGTCTTTGTTTTGACTGCAGTAGAACTTGCTCTTCCACCGTTCTGAATTTTGTGTTCTCGTGGGTGGGGTAATGTAAGGACTTTTTAAACTTGTAGGTGATAACCAACAAGAACAGCAACACACATGCAAGGTACAGACTCGAACTAGACGGGCTTGCAGTGACAACACCGCACTGTTGCTTGTAGCAGGAGCTTTCGGCGAAACTGGGTCTGTGGCAAGAGGAGTTCTTTGTGTCCTAGTTAGCTGGTTATTTGAAGAGTGGGAGCCAAAAGAATGTTTGGCTAATTCTGGTGGGGTTCTTTGAGTGTTAGAACACAGTCTGTATACTGTGAGCAGATTGATAGGACGGCATTTAAACCCTAAGTTCTCTTCTGCTCTGCATTTGCTTCTGACATGCAGGCGTCAGGGTTTAATCTCTAGATCTAAAGGTGTGGGAGAGTGCGTCTGTCCGTGTGTCCCCCTCTGCGCTTCTGTGCTTTTACTGCCTTCCTCTCTCCCTGCCTCAGGCCAGTGGAGACAGAGGATATTGTTTTGTAGCATTTCAGTTAACTGGCTTCTTGAAATAGAGGGTCACCTCCTTTAACCACCTCTTTTGTGAATGTTTTTTTTTGTTTTTTTTTAATAGTCCTGGGAACTTGAAATTGAACCTAGAAGTGGTAGAGTGTGACTGTACTGTAAAGACCTTCAAGCCCTTTTACCTTTTAAATCACCTCTCAAAACTGAAAAATGATCGGAGGCTGTGATTTCCTAATCCCCATTGCTTCGTGCAACAGCTGTGCTGAACCAAGGCCTAGAGCTGTTTGCAAGGGGTCCCCTTCTAGGGCCTCAGGATCTGTAGCCCTGACCACTCCACCCCCAGAAGGGAGATTCCCTGAAGGCAGAATGTGCTGGGGCAGTCACTGCCTCCAGCCCTGGCTCTCACCTTTCCCCATACTTGTGGCCTCTGGTCTGAAGTACAGTGACAGCTGAGGCCCAGAATACTGTCCACACATGCCTAACTTCCCATCTGGAAGTTTTCGGGAGTCCCTCCTGTACTTGCTGGCCTCCTTATAACACGAAGTCTGAACACAGCAAACACGTTCCATGTTGAGTCCCCTGAGTGGCTAAGATTCGAGGACTCCAGGCCCTTCCTCCTTATGGCTCTGGTGTGTACAAGGAAGCGGGCCCAATTTCGCTGTCTCAGAGACTATTTATACTTCCAGCCTTCCTTGCTTTAAGTGTACAGAAATTACTCTTTGGAAGTCGACATTTTTGTGCCTCTTTCATGTATCCTCCCTGGGCCTGCTTCCCTTTCCCTCTTGCATATTCTTTCCAGCCCCTGAGCTTAATGCTTCTCCCCTGGACCACCCTAGCTGCCTCAGCTGTGGGTGTCCTTCGCCTCTGCTTTGGTTTCTTCTTTCTCTGGCTGCTGCCAAGAAGCCCTCCAGCAGCCAAGGCAGCCCTTGTTCCTGCATGTATTACCTGGGGCAACACTGAAGAATAAATAAGGCTGATCCATTCCCTTTCTCTGGAATCCTGGAAGTGCTCCTAGAACAGAGCTCTGTGCAAAGAGATTCTGAGGGCAGAGCAACCTAATTTGAGATGTCTTTTGAAGGTAGCAGACCCTTAAGCACTCATTCCAGCCTGAAGAGGAATCTAGGGTAAGATTTTTCATCTGCTGCCTTCCCCTTTAACACATGTACTATCTTTGTGTTCGCGTTTAACGAAATAAACTCTTCTCCGTCTGAAGTTCAGCCTTCCTGTAGGTGGATACTTGATACATACGTGAAGTCTTAATTGTAAAATTACATTTTACAAAAATGTTAGTAACCATCTGAACATTTTCCCTAAATCCTGTGTGTGTGTGAATGCTGTTAATGTAATTTAAATGTAATTCTCTCTCTCTATATATATATATATAAATGCTGTTTTTTAATTCAAGTATTCTTCTCAATGTTACATTAGTTTCAGGTGTACAACATAGTGATTCAGTAATTCCATACATTAAAAAATGCTCACCACAGTAAGTGTAATCACTGTTCGTAACTATACAGTGTTGTTACAGTCTTACTGACTATATTGCCTTTGTTTACTTCTCATCTCCAGGAGTTATAACTGGAAGTTTGTACTTCTTAATCCCCTTTATCTCTTTCCCCCATCCATCCACCCACACACCCACCCACCACCAGTTTGGTCTATTTTGAGTTTGTTTTCTAGATTCCACGTATAAATGAAATCATATGGTATCTCTTTCTCTGATTTACTTCACTTAGTGCAATACCTTCTACATCCCTCCATGTTCTTGCAAATGGCAACACCTTATGTGTGTTTATCCGTTCTACTTCAGTAGACACCTAGGTTGGTCCCATATTTTGTTGATTGTAAATAACACTGAGATAAACCTAGGGATACATGTATCTCTTCGGATCAGTTTTTGTTTTCTTTGGGTAAAAGACCAAGCAGTGGAATTACTGGGTTGTGTGATATTTCTATTTTTAAGTTTTGGAGGAACTGCCATGCTGCTTTCCACAGTGGCTCTGTAAGTGGCTGCTCCGGTTCACATTCCCACCAACAGTTTCCTTTACTCTACATTCTCACCAGTACTTGTTATTTCTTGTCTTTTTGATACTAGCCCTTCTGACTGGTGTGAGGTAATTGCTCGTTGTGGTTTTGATTTGCATTTACCAGATGATTAGTGATATTGAACATCTTTCCACGTGTCTGTTGGCCATCTGTAGGTCTTCTCTGGAAAAATACCTATTCAGGTCCTCTGCCCATATATTTTCTAACAGATTTTTATTTAAGTTCTAGTTAGTTAACATAGAGTGTAACTGGTTTTAGGAGTAGAATTCAGTAATTTATCATTTACATATACCACCAGTGCTCCTCACAAGTACCATCCGTAATATGCATCATCTGGGGACACGTGAATCGCTCAGTCGGTTAAGTGTCTACTTTTGGCTCAGGTCATCATCCCAGAGTCCTGGGATCAAGTCCCTCATCGGGCTCCTTGCTAGACAGGGAGCCTGCTCCTCCCTCTCACCTTGTTTGTGTTTGTGTGCTCTTGGACAAATAAATAAAATCTTTAAAAAAAAAATACCCATCATCTGTCTACCTTATCCACCACCCACCTCCTTCTGTTAACCCTCATTCTATTCCCTATTGTTAGGGAGTTTCTTAGGGTTTGCCTCCCCCTTCTCCTCCTTTTTTTCCCCCTTCCCACACATTCATCAGTTTTTCTTGAATTCAGTGTATGAGTGAAATCATATATTTGTTTTCCTCTGACTTATTTTGCTTAGCATAACACATTCCAGCTCTATCCATGTTGCCGCAGATGGCAAGATTTCATTTCTTGTTGGCTGAGTAATCCAATGTATACATACATACTACATCTTCTTTATCCATTCGTTGGTCAATGGACACTTGAGTTGTTCCCATAGTTTGACTGTTGTTGATAATGATGCTATCAGCATCGGGGTGCATGTACCCCCTTTGAATCTGTATTTTTAAGTCCTTTCCTCTGCCCATTCTTAATTGGATTTATTTTGGTGTCCTTTATGTATCTTGAAAATTACTCTTACCAGGTACATCATTTGCAAATACCTTCTTCCACTCAGTGGATTGCCTTTTTGTTTGGTGGTTTCCTTCACTATGCAAAACCTTTTTAGTTTGATGTAGACCCAGTAGTTTATTTTTGCTTTTGATTTCCTTGCCTGAGAAGACATACAAAGAAAATTGTTGGTAAGTCTAATGTTCAAGAGTTTACTGTTTTCTTCTAAAAGAGTTTTATGGTTTCCAGTCTCACATTTAGGTCTTTAATCCATTTTGATTTTACCTTTATAGTGTAAGAAAATGGTCTATTTTTCCCAACACCATTTATTGGAGAGACTTTTTTCTCCATTGTATGTTCTTATTCTGTTTTGTCACAGATTAATGGACCATATAAGCACGAGTTTCTTTCTGGGCTATTCTGTTCCATATACATTTGTATTTGTTTTTGTGCCAGTACCTTACTGTTTTGATTACTACCTCTTTGTACTGCAGCTTGAAATCAGGGATTGAGATGCCTCCAGCTTTGTTGTTCTTAAGATTGTTTTAGCTCTCCAGGGTCTTTGGGGATTTCATACAAACTTTAGGATTATTTATTATAGTCGATGAAAAATGCTATTGGCATTTTGATGGAGATTGCGTTTACTTTGTAGACTGCTTTGGGTAGTGTGGACATTTTAATGGTATTCTTCCAGGCCATGAGCATGTGTATCTTAATTATTTGTACATCTATTTATTTGTCCCTTAAATTTCTTTCATCGTTGTTTTGTAGTTTCCAGAGTAGAGGTATGTCACCTACTCGGTTAAAGGTGTTCCTAGGTATTTTGTTCATTTTGATGCAATTATAAATGGGGTAATTTTCTTAATTACTCTTTAATAACTTCTTAGTAGTGTATAAAAAGGCAACAGATATCTATTTATAGATATCTATATCTTTAGATATCTATCTAACAGATATCTAAAGTCCTGTAACTTTACGGATTTCTTCTAATGGGGTTTTTGGTGAGGCTATATCAGTGTCCTCTGCAAATAGTGACTGTTGTACCTATTCGTTACCAATTTGGAATGATTCCTTTTTCTTGTCTGATTGCTGTGGCAAAAGTAGATATCTTTATTTTATTCCTGGTCCATGTAATCAGAAAATTCACAATTCCATGGGAGTTTTCTCTTTGGAAGCATGTACCCTTACTGGAGTAGTTTATTTTTGCTCACATTTGGGGACTTAATGTAGAGGCTGGATGCCACTGACCTGATTAAGAGTAAAAGGGGCTGTGAGCAGTTTTAGCCTCCCAGAGGTGCCTATTTTTTCAACCTATAATTGCACCCAGAGGATTTGATGCAGTAGACATGTCAGCTAATTATATGAAATAGAATTTGTTTTACCTTCCTTTACCTCAAGCAGAATTTTAACCAGGTACTTACCAAAATTGTATTTCCCTCTCTTCCTACTAATTTCTGTGACTATTTCAGGTTACTTTGTTGGCCCATTTTAATCCAACAGCTGTGAGTCCCTTGATCTGGGAGTCCGGTTCTAGAATTGAAGGATTCTGGTGAATCCTCAGGTTCATATCAAACCTGGTGTGGTCCTGCACATGTAGCACCAAGTAGTCTGACTACACACTGGTAATTGTTTCTTCCAAAATACAAGAAGCACAAGTAGTTAAGTGTACAGAGTTCGGGGAATCTACTGTTTGAAAACCTATGCCCAGCACTTTGCAAAGCTGCCAAGCCTATGGAAGCCATGTCTGTCTCTTGGCAAAGCAGTGCCTGGGTTTTGCGTCCTTGGCTACCTTGTTTTCCTTAATGCATTTTCTTTTCATGGTGGAAAGGAGTGGCAGGTGCCTCTAAATTTTGATTTTTCACAACAGACCTCCTATCCTTCTGTCACATGTGGAAGGGTTGATTTGTAGCTGGTATCTCTGTCTTCCTAATAGACCGTGTGTGGGTGGTAAAGATCTCAGGGAGTGAAGCATTAAAAATGAATGAGGAGAACTAGAGTAGTTTGTCTGAGGTAGGGGTTGAGAGGGACTTGGTGGGAAAGGTTTAACAAAAGGCATTGATGTTTTAAATGCACAGAAATGCCATCCATTAATAATAAATGGTTTGGCAGAGAAGAGATGTGCCAAAATAAGTTATTACAGCATATGGATCAGTTCACGGAAGGGGAAAGTAAGCGGCATGGCTGATGTTTCTAAATTATCTGTTTGAAAGCATTACAATACAGTTTTGAATATCCTGTTTTGCTATTAGAGCTTAAATAGAAAAAAAACTGGGAATTTCCAAAAATTTTTTTTTTTTTAAACCTTAATAAGAATGAACAAGTTTGGTTTTTCTGAAAATGAATTTCTGGCCCCAGCTGGCTTGAATGCCTTTTTTAAAAGCTTGAGTTGTAATTGTATGAGGAAGAAAATTAAAATTACAAAATGTTAAGTCAGGTACAACAGTTGCCTAGTGTTTTTTACACCTTCGTTGACTGTACCTCTAGATTCCTCTTCACTACACACTCAGACTAGAGGACAACTCATCTATCTCCGTGGTTGGAGATAGATCCATTATCACCCTCAGTATTTTGATGCACAGGCTAATTCTGTACGTTTATTTGCTTTGTGTGAGAATGAGTTCAGTTAGAAGAGAGAAAAATTACTACCAGCTTCACTGTCTCAAGGAGAAAATGACTCCTAGAAAACTGGACAAAAATCTGTTAAGTAAACTGGGATCTTTGGTCAGTGTAGATCCTGGTGCAGAAGTCAAGCTTTGAGTGTTAATCTTCTGGAGGCATGGGGGTTAGTGGCACAGGCCTAGCAGAGGACAGAAATGCATGAGGTATTTGAAATGACTCCTGAGTTGGAATTGGTGTGCTTAGTGAATACACTAGGCTGGCTTGCCCGTTTGGGAATTAGTTTGAAAATGGATCTGTTTTACTGTCTCAACAAAACTAATTCCTTGTTGTTATTCCTGAGATGAACAAAAGAGTACTTAATTCTTGCAAATAATTTTAATCTAGTTTAAATTTGAGGTTTCTTAGCCTAGGGAGTCTTCGAATGTGAATGCTCCAGTTGAAAATGAAGACAATGATTATATGAAAAGTCTTACTCACCCTTATTGGAGCCATCTGTATTAGCTTTCAACTCTTTCAGGTGCAGAATTTACTTGAATTAATCTTTTCACCTCCAAGGGATCCTAGCTTGCCCTAAAAACACTCGTCAAACTGTCTTTAGAGCCACAAATAAATCTATTTTATAGTCCCATTAGATAGCTTGCTCAAAATCCCATTCACTCTGGAAGGTCCTATGGTTGGATGCACAACAAATTTCCGGCAGTCATCTTTGGTACACCTCCTTTGGGTTGTTAAGAAGGTGTTGAAATCTGAGAAGGCTGGTAGTGAAATTAAATTGTGGGTCAGGGTAATTAGGAAGAGAGAAAACCAAGCATTTTCATAGCATATTGTCTGGCTCTTAGTTGCAGCTGCAAACAACGGATATGAATTTAACCAGTTGCTACAGTGCAGCTGGTTCAGATCTAGCTTTATAACTGGCTAAAGTAAAATGAAATGGCTGGAAAATTCCAGTCAAGTAACACCAGTGGGAACATGTGGAATTAAATAGTGTGAGTAAATGCTGGCCTGGATGAGGAAAAAACTTCAGACATAAACTTGAGGGTGGCGTTGAGGACTTGTCGAGAGGCGTGAGGAGGGGCAGGCAGGGCATTTTCTGGCCTTTTTAACAAGGGTCTATTGTTTGGATTAGTTCCCTTGCAGGAGGTAGGTTTCCTCTATCCAGGGAAATCTGTAGAGTGGCCTACCTTCTTCCTTGACCAGTACTTTTTTTTTTTTCCTTTAAGAAGAAAGAAAAGCCATTACTTCAGTTCCTGACAACAACAGATCTCAAAATGTTCTTACTTCCCACCTTGTGTGACCCAGAAGGCCCCGTCTGTCTTCAGTCCTCTTCCCTTCCACCAAGTGTACCAGAGGATATGGAGTATTTGGGAGGTGAACAATTACGTTGTCTTGTAATTGTTCTAAATAAGGAAGGAAAATGGGTTTACACAAGGAAAGTTTCTATAGCATCAGGTTTTTTCTGCTCAATTAGGAGAATTGAGAGTTGGCTCGAGAAAAAATTCAAGAAGTTCAAGGGCCTGGTGCTGTTTGGGGAAAACATTTGCTGTAACTAGGTTGAGGGTATTTATTCTCTGCCAGGGCCTGGGAGCTGTGTTTGCCAAGTGATTTCCAAGTCACAGGGATTAGCCAGTCATGTGAGACATTTGATTAAGAGACTTAGAGAAATCTTTGCTGAGGCACATGATTGGTGGCTGTGGATGGGATGGCCCCCCTCAACTCTGCTTTGTTCCCGAGTGTTAGTAAGAAAGTTTGTAGAAGAATCTTTGTTGAAATCAGAGTTCTGATGGGTATATTATTAATTACGTCCCTTGACGTTTCTACCTGACTTAGTCTTTTTCTCTGAGCTGTACCACCCCTCACCTGTTTGGGGAAGAAGACAGGACACCAGATTATCAGTAAAAATCACTGTACCCCAACAGCAACATAGTTCTGTTTTAGGAAAGTAAAGAAAAAGTTTTTTGTAATGTACATTCCCCAGATTTGCATCAAATTTTTATTCTAAACCTATACGACTTTTTCTTTTTCCTTACCCATGATACCTTTCATTTCCGAGGCAGGAGCCCATGGGCTGAGTGAGTTTAGAGATTCTGTCTCTGGCCATTCACCTCCAGCTTGGCGGGCGACGCCACCTCTGCCCCTGCCCGCCTGTTTCAATTTGTGTGTGTTCCTTCCCCCAGATAACCATCATCTTCAAAGCTCACAAGGAGTGTACAGATCAGAAAGTGTACCAAGCTGTGACCGATGACCTGCCGGCTGCCTTTGTGGATGGCAGCACCAGCGGCGGGGATGGCGACACCAAGAGTCTGCTTATCTTGGAGAGGGAGAGCGGCCGCTACGTGGAGATGCACGCCCACTACATAGGGACCACGGTCTTCGTGCGGCAGCTGGGTCGCTACCTGACGCTCGCCATCCGCATGCCTGAGGACCTGGCTATGTCCTACGAGGAAAGTCAGGACCTGCAGCTGTGTGTCAACGGCTGCCCCCTGAGCGAGCGCATCGACGACGGGCAGGGCCAGGTGTCTGCCATCCTGGGGCACAGCGTGCCTCGCACCTCACTGGCACCGGCCTGGCCGGGCTACACACTGGAGGCTGCCAATGCCCAGTGCCACGAGAAGATGCCAGTGAAGGACATCTATTTCCAGTCCTGTGTCTTTGACCTGCTCACCACTGGTGATGCCAACTTCACCGCCGCCGCCCACAGTGCCTTGGAGGATGTGGAGGCGCTGCACCCGCGGAAGGAACGCTGGCACATTTTCCCCAGCGGCAGCCAGGGGACGCCCCCCGGACGCAGCCACTGGGCTATCAGCCTCGGACTCCCATGCTTGATCTTTGTTGTGTTTTTGTAGGGGTCGTCTTTTGTGTTTTTTGGGGTTTTTCTTTTTGTCTATAACAGAATTTTAAAATATATATTGTCATAATATATTGAGTAAAAGAGTATATATGTATATACCATGTATATGACAGGATGTTTGTCCTGGGGCACCCACCAGATTGTACATACTGTGTTTGACTGTTTTCATGTATGTTGGAGGTAGTGTTCTTTGATTGTACTGATTTTGTTTTGCAGTTTTGTGAAATATTTTATAATGTCCCTGCCTGGGGACCTGTTAGAAAGCACTTTATTTTTTATATATTAAATATTTATGTGTGTACCTGGTTAGTACGTATAGTACATATACACAGACACCATATGCAGCGTTCCCTTCGAAGATGCCCAGTGACAGTGGTGGTAGCTGTTTCTGGCCCTTCAATCCTGCCTTTTCCCTTGGCTACTGATCTGCCACCCTGGGTGTGCAGCTTTCACTCGCCGCCTTCTGGGGGAAGCTGCGTCCTTCCTGTGAGCTAGGGGGTGTCCTTAGCCGCCTCCTGCCCTCACGCGGTGTGGACGGACAGCCAAGTCCCATGATAGGCACTTTGGCTTTTGTGAAACAATGCACAAAACGCATCTCGAAGGAACCCTCACCCTCCTTCACCACTGTCACTTTCTCAGAGGGCAGGGAGAATATCACTACAGTTTTACGAACTAAGATCTTGTGATCTGAGCACTTACCGTATGTGGGGTTGAGCCAGACAAAACTGCTGTTCCAATAGGTCAGAACGGTCTAGAGGTAGCAATTTCATGGATAAATAAATACCAGGCATTTTGTCAGACCCCAGGAGCTCTCAGACTTTTCCTCACCCCATGTCCCTGTTGCATCTATCACACCTTGCTTTTCTAATTTGTGCAAGCCCAAGTTCCTTGCCTTCTGGTCCTTGGCTGCTTGTGCTCAGAAGCAACCCTGTCTGCACCCCACCCCACCCCAGTAAACCCTCCTTAATCTCACCTTTATGAACCCAGAGATCAGGGTTTGTTGGATTCTTGCTTCATATCAAGGCCCTGCTTCCGTCACAAAGGCCTGCCACTCCTCCTCGCCCTCCACACCACGGTCTTCGTAACAGTCGCTGATGTATCTATGCATGATGGAATGAATAGGGTGTTAGGGTGTTAGGCGACAGGAAGGCTGTCCTGGCCTGAACCAGTAGGCGTCTAAGTGGGTGCTGGTTAATCCAGACATTCTCACTAAATCGTATTGCTCCGTGGGAGGTCTTTTTATCAGATAATCTCCCTCTTAACATCTGTAGTGAATATCATTTAGTCAGTT